>NW_020837988.1:1677674-1718661 GCF_003676395.1 Aethalodelphis obliquidens | reverse complement strand
ACACACACACACACACACACACACACACACACACACACACACACACACCCCGAACTGACCCTGCTTTTTCAGATTCTTTTTCAGATTCTTTTCCCTTACTCTACAAAATGCTGAGTAGAGTTTCCTATGCTGTGCAGTAGGTCCTTGTTGGTTAGCTCTTTTATATACAGTAGTGTGTATATGTTAATCCTAGACTCCTAATTTATCCTTCCCCCCCTTTCCCCTTTGGTGACCACAAGTTTGTTTTCTATGTCTGTGGGTCTATTTCTGTTTTGTAAATAAGTTCATTTGTATCTTTTTCTTTTTTTAAGATTCCACATATAAGCGATATCATATGATACTTGTCTTTCTCTGTCTGACTTACTTCACTTAGTATGATCATCTCTAGGTCCATCCATGTTGCTGCAAATGGCACGATTTCATTCGTTTTTATGGCTGAGTAATAGTCCCTAGTATATACATACACATATGTATACACGTACCACATCGTCTCTATCCGTTCCTATGTCGATGAGCATTTAGGCTGCGTCCATGTCTTGGCTGTTGTGAATAGCGCTGCTATGCACATTGGTGTGCATGTATCTTTTCAAATTATAGCATAGGGTTGGGCTGATTTAGAATTGCTGGTATCATTTATACAATCCTCCCACAACAAGCATGTATTAAGCACCTACCATGTGTCAGACATCGTTAGATGCTGGATAACAAAGACAGTGGGGCTGTGGTCCCTGTCCTCAAGTGGCTTCTAGTCTAGTAGTGGCAGGCGGTCACGTACACCAAGCCTGTGGCACATCACGGGTGCAGTGGCAAATGCCTGGCGGGTAGAGGAAGCGCCCTTGCAGGCATTCACCTTACCCTGGGTGGAGTGTCACAGAAGGGTTCTGGAAGATTTGGTGGTGGCTTAGCTGGAGCTTGGAGGATGTTCTTGAGGCCGGAAGAGGACCAGGACACAGGAGGAGGGACGTGCACAGCGCCGTGGATCTGTGGCCTGTGTGTTGTTGACTGGGGCCCAATGGCGATGGCCAACAGGCAGTTCTGTTTCTAGAGGGAGGCCCTGGAAGACTTGACAGTGGTTCTCAGTGGTTATTGGGGATGTAACAAAAGTTATATCGAGGCTGGATGTGGCTAAGAGGCCACATGGTGGGGGGCTTGGGCATTCGGGCTGTGGACGGCAGCGCTGTAGTTGGGACACGAGCCCTTATAAGGAAAGAAAGATCACTGCTTACAGCTTTGCACAGCAAAGGACGTGATGAGTCTTGTGGGCAGGGAGCCCTCTCTGGTTTATGGGAGCTCCGCTCGCTGAGAGCTCGTGGAGAGTGACAGCCACGTAATGTGAGGAGAAACCATGAGTGTGGGCAGATGGGTGTTGAAGCCATGGCTTCTGATACTTTGAGTGACTGGGTTCCTTGAAATGCTTGATGTCATACCTCAGTGAGCTGGAATCAGAGTGGAGACGCTAGGCCTACTGTGGGGTCTGACAGGCCAACAATGACCTCTTGTTACAGCCGGGAAGCTGAGGCTGTGGTCTGGTCAACTGTGTGTGTGTGTGTGTGTGTGTGTGTCTGTGTGTGTCTGTGTGTGTCTGTGTGTGTCTGTGTGTTGGGACAGGGCCAGGGGTCTTCCCTGTGTCTGATGAAAGGAGACCCGCAGGAGGGATGCACACAGAACACAGAGGTGATGGGGGGCTCGGAGAAAGGCCACAGCATCATCCTTTCTGAAGAGCTTTAAAATCAAGGCAGTTTTCTGTTGTTGGTGGACAGTTTCTGCTTCAGAAAAGGAGGTGGCTGAGGCTGCCTCTCTGAGAGCCTAGGGGACAGTCATATATTTTTTTTTTTGCACTTTACATTTATTATAACTTTTTAAAAGGGAACCACTTAAGTGAATTTACCGAGGAAATTATTCTGTGCCCTCATGGGAAGACTCCTGTCTGAGTCCATTGGGACTGCTGTAACAAAATACCACAGCCTGGGTAGCTTCCAAACAACAGAAATTTATTTCTCCCTCTTCTGGAGGCTGGAGGTCTGAGATCAGGGTACCAGCAAGCAGGGTTGGGCTCTGGTGAGGACCCTCTTCCTGGTCGCAGACTTCTGGCTGTGTTCTCACATGGTAGAAGGGGCGAGGGAGCTTCCGGGTCTCCTTTATACGGGCACTAATCCCACACGTGAGGATTCCACCCTCGTCACCCCACCCACTGTGGGAGATGATTGCTTTGGGGGTTAGGTTGAATCTGGGGGGGACACAAACATTCAGACCACGGGAACTCCCTAAGAACATACACGGTGCACATGTTCCCCTCTTCCTGGCAAACCCTTTGTGCAAAGTGGGCCCTCCCTGCTGGAAAGAAATTTGTGTCTGTTGCGTTTTTGAAAATAGCTCTTGTTAATCCCCTTTGAAGGGTTTCAGATTCTTTGTAGATTGATTTTTTTTTAACACAAAGGGAAAGGAATGAGCCTGCTGATTTTTTTTCATCAGAGGAGTTTACATTTCTAACTGGCAAAGCAGGTAAAACGCCTAACTAGCTCCCCCTGAGTCTCTACTAAGAAGCTGGTGGCTTCACCCAGCGAAGTACAGTATTTTCAGGAAGAGCTGTGTATAACTTGCAAAGCTGTGAGGGAGAGGATGGAGCTCTAAGCCCTGTCATCAGAAATGAGTGTAACAGGTGTGTGTGTGCGTGCGTGTTTGTGTCTGTGTGTGTCTTGGGGAAGGAGTGAGCCCCTGCCGCCCCTCGGTCCCCGCCCGCGTCCGGGGGAAGCAGCCGCCCTCCGGCCACCTCCTGGGGTGTCCCGCGCCCCCTTCTCCTCAGGGAGCCGCTCGGTGCCCCCGTGGCCCGAGACGCCCCCAGGCCCCGACCTTGCAGGAGGCCAAGCACTGCAGCTCCGAGTGGGGCGGAAACACGTCATTTCCGTTCCAGAAGGATCCCGCGAGCCGGAGCGCGTCTGTGCGGACGGGCTCGCGCTGGGTGTTGCACGAGGAGCCCCGGGCGGCCCTGGGCCCCGGCCGGTCCCGCGGGCAGCTGAGGGGCCGGTGCTGGGCCCGGAGCGGCCGTGACCTTTGCCCCTGATCTCGGCCGCTTCTCGGGATTGTGGTTCTGCTGCCGGTGCCGGTTTAGCAGCAGGTGGAAATAGGACAGCCCAGCCCTCGGCGCTGACCTAGGACGTCGTGTGTCACCCCTTCTCCCGCCCTGGGGACTTGGGGGGCCTGCCAGCCTCCGGGGTGGCGGGTGGCGTGTCTCCAGTTCAGGGCTCCCCGCCTGACCTTTCACCTCCAGCGCAGCCAGGTCAGTGGGCACCCACCCCGGCCTGGCCACATCGTGGGCTCCCTTCAAAGTCCACTCCCTCCAGGAAGCACCCGTTGACCATGCAGGAGATCTCCGCTCCCTCTGAGCTCCTGCAGCACCCCCGTACGCCCAGCTGCGACACGCTTTATCCTGTGCCGTGGCATCTCTACCTGTCTCCGTATTTTGCTGCCCTGGCTCCCAGAGGACAGAGATCATGTTGTTTATTTGTAGCGATCATACAGTTGGCTCCAGAGGAAGCACTCAGTTCAGTCGCTCTCTTTGGATTCGGTTGTCTGGCTGAGCTTTTCTCATGTAACCTTATTGGTTGACCCCTAAAGGGCATCATGTGACAATAACTTCTATCAGTGCCACTCCCACCCCAGATGTCACTGTTCCTGGATTGCCTTAGAGATGATAACGCTGTTTCGCATTCGGTGTTTTCATTTGATCTTCACAACTGCTTGTTTAAGTAGATGAAGCGGGTATTGCATATTTCTGCAGTGGATGAAAACCCTGAGGTTCAGAGAAGTTAGATGACTGGCCCAGGGTCACAGAGCTGACATAGAAAGCGTCCGCGAGGCTGGGAAGACCACTGCCCCGTTCAGACCATGGCTACCTTCATGCCTGC
Organism: Aethalodelphis obliquidens; assembly: GCF_003676395.1. Taxonomy (NCBI): domain Eukaryota; kingdom Metazoa; phylum Chordata; class Mammalia; order Artiodactyla; family Delphinidae; genus Aethalodelphis; species Aethalodelphis obliquidens. Next base: position 1,714,756 of record NW_020837988.1, on the reverse strand, counting down.
AAAAGGGCCTTGTGAACCGAGGGTTTATACAAGGTTACATGGAATTGGATGAACTGCAGGAAAGTCGCCAGAGTGAGACAGTGAGATAAGGAGGGAGCAATCGGTCTGGACGGCTTTGGACTAGGTGGGCAGGAGTCAGGGCGTTGGCCGCATTTGGGGGGCCCCCGGTGGACGTGTAGCAGCAGGAGGTAGTGGTGGGGGGGGGGGTGGGAAGGGAGACCCGAGTTCCGAGGGCGGTCGTCTGCACACACGCTGACACCTGCAGCCCCGTCCCTCTGCTTCCGCTCTGCCCTCCCCCCCGGCTGCCTGTCCGCCCTCCTCCCCCGGTGCTGGGGGCGCTGTTTCCAGTCGTCCCCTAGCCATTGTGATGCCGCTCCAGCAGCACGGCGCAAACTGAAATCTTCCTCTTCCAAGACAGGCCGCTGCTTTTGTGCTTCCTGTGCTGGAGCCTGGACACCTTGCAGTCATGTTCTCCTCCCCTCTCCAAGGCGAATCCAGTCTCCAGGGACCAGCACGTCTCCATCCTCCCAGTCCTTGGGCTGCCGCCTGAACTGTTGCGCTCACCTGCTCTCCGGGCTTCCACCTCTGCGTGCCCCCCTTTTTGTTGCCTTCTGTGATCTTGTGAATCAAGGCAAACTATGACGTTCCTCCCCAACAGCTTCCACGTGCCCGTTGTCATGGGCTGAACCGTGTCCCCAGCTTCATGTGTCGAATCCCTAACCCCCAGCTTCTCAGACTGTGACTGTGTTTTGAGACTGTCTTAGTCCGTTCAGGATAGCTATGTGCTGGGCGGCTTAAACAACAGAAATCTATTTTCTCGCCGTTCTGGAACTTCAAGATCGAGGGGCCGGCAGGGTGGATCTCATTCTGAGGCATCTCTCTCTGGCTTGTAGGCAGCTGCCACCTCTCTGTGAGTTCCCAGGGAGAGAGAGGGAGAGAGCAAGCTCTCTGGTCTCTCTCCTCCTGAGCTCTAATCCTATCAGATCCAGGCCCCACCCTTATGACCTCATTTCACATTAATAACTTCCGAGAGGCACCACCTCCAAATACAGTCACGTCGGGTGTTAGGGCTTCAATATATGAATTTGGGGAAGATGCCAACATTCAATCTGTAACAGAGGTAAAGCCTTTAAAGAAGTGATTAAGGTCAAATGATGCCATTCATTTGGGCCCTAATCCAATTTGTCTGGTGTCCTAATGAGAGGAGATTAAGACACATGGAGAGACACCAGGGGCACGTGGGCAGAGGGATGTCCGTCTGCAAGCCAAGGAGAGAGGCCTCAGGAGAAAACAACATTGCTGGTACCCCGACCTCAGACTTTCCGACCTCCAGAACTGTGAGAACATACGTTTCTGAAGTTTAAGCCCCACGGTCTGTGGTATTTTGTTACGGCAGCCCGAGCAAACTAATATACCTATGAAATGATCGTCCAGGCCTATTGGGTCCTAGGTCTCTGCTCTTACGTTGCATACCATGCATTTTTATCCTCTCACGCCTTTGCACATGTTTGCTCCTCAGTCTGGAACGCCCCTTTTCTCAGTGGCAGAGGCAAAAAATTCTCACCCAATATCCCATGTGCTATCTTAGAGCCAACAGGCTACAAGCAGTAATGATACGTGTGGTTTCCAGGCTAAAAGCATTGAAAGGCAGGTGCAAATTCTACACTTTTGGTGTCTTCCCTGCACCGTGCTCCTGAAGGCATGTGGACCATGGATGGTAGCAGCCTGCATCCCTGAGTCATGGCATTGAGGGAGTGCCCTGGACATTGCCAGGACAATGAATTAGCATTTGCATAAGAGAAACAAATCTTTGTTGTGTTAAACCTTTGTTACTGCAGCATAACCCCGTCTGTCCTGACTAACACACCTTCATTCACTGCTGGTTAAAATTGTCGTCTTCTAAGTTCCAGTTTAAATGCTGCTTCTTTCTTTAAAGCTCTTCTAAACCAACCTACCCCCAGTCAAATTAATCTCTTTCCTTTACACTTTCACAGCATGTGTAACTTATGTCAATTTGACACTTAAAGCTTAGTATTATGCTTAGTGATCCACACGTAGAGTTAGTGACACAGAATAAATAAGACTATGAATTCGGGAACCAGACTGACTGCGTTCATATCTCAGCCCTGCCATGTATCAGCGGTGGGACTTTTGATGAGTTACTTAATCTTCCAGGACCTTGACTGATATTTGTTTTTCTAGGACCTGCCAGAGCACCTGGTACAATAATTAATTGTTCAACAGTACCAGCTTGCTAGCCTCCTTCTGTTTTGTCTTGCAGATTGAAGCATCAGTAAAAGACATGCAGAACCAGAGATGGGGCTCAAAATGCAAAGCCAGAGGGTCCTGTAATCAGGGGTTCTTGTGACTTAACAGGTGATACAGCCTGTAGCTCAGGCCAGGCCAGGCCTGGAACAGACTGCAGTTTTCTCCTACAAATTAACTCAGACTGGAGGGGTAGGACTCAGAGGGAGGAAGGAAAGATGCATCTGATCTTACTTCCTGAAACCACGTTCCCTGAGGTCGTCACTTTCAGGTGTGCCCAGCATGGTTCACGATTCTTTCCTACTAACGTGATGACTTACCTTGACTTTGGTATATCGCATCACTTGCATTCCTGAAATAAACCCTAGCTGGATGCCTGGTTTTATTTGCTAGTAATTTATTTAGGATTTTGCATCTAATATTCACAAGTGAGGTTTTTTCCCCCTCCTGACACCAACCAGTTCTCTAATTCTCTGACACCAACTGGGTGTCTAACGATTCCACTCAATTTGGACACTGTCGACTGAAAGGAAAAAACGCACAACCTAAAAGTTGGGAGTTATGTTTTATTCCGGGACCTTACTGAGGACTATGGCCTGGGAGACAGCCTCTCACATAGCTCTGGAGAACATTCCAAAGAGGCAAGGAAAGAGTCAGGATATAGAGGAGTTTTTGCTGAAAAAAAAATTGTGTAGTCGAATGTCAAAAGATTACTGCTAATCACAAAAAACAGACGCCTCAAGCAAATGATTTTAGTCCTTTTCTATGTATGGGAAGATGCGAGGGTCTGGGCTCTTTGAAATTCCGTAGATCTGCATCTTAACCCTCTGGGACCAGTAGCCTGTTTTTCTGTATCCGGTGTTCCCCTCAGGGCAAAACACCAGGGTGGCCGCAGTGCCGCAGTGGCTGACGACTTGGCCGCGGGCACCATTCTTTGCTTGCTGAAATGGCCGGCCACTTTTTTTTGTCTGAAATACTAATTACCTGGAGTTAGGTGTAGGGGGCTCAGTCCCACAACACCACCCCCACTTCAGACACCAGTCCCAGGCTCAGGTCGCCAGTACTTCTGATCAACTGGCCGTAAACTGGGGGCTTCCACATGCCCGCCCCCCACCCCACCCATCAAGTTTAGATATTTCATTAAACGACTCACGGAACTCAGGGAAGTGCTTTACTTACTGCTACCGGTTTATTGTAAATGACAGCGTTCTGTAATAGGCAAATGGAAGAGAGGCATAGAGCAAGATATGGGGGTGAGGTAATGCTTGGAGCCTCCAGCTGTCTCCGGGCAAGTCACCCTGCTGGTACCTTGATGTGCTCACCAACCCAGAAGCACTCTGAACCCTGTCGTTTAGGAGTTTTTATGGAGGTTTCATTATGTAGACACGATGGATTGAATCATTGGCCATCGGTGATTAGCTCAATCTCCACCCCTCTTCCCTCCCTATGGTTTAGGGGGCTGGGCTGGAAGTTTCAATCCTCTAATCAAGCCTCTTTCTTTCTGGTGACCAGCCCGAAGGGCCTCCAGGCACCAGCCACCTCATCAGCATACAAGAGACACTCGCGTTACCCTGAGATCCCAAGGGGTTCAGAGCTGTGTGCCAGGAACCTGGGCAAAGGCCAAATATTTATTTTTATTATATCACAACGTGAGTGACTGGCCAGTGATTTTTCCTTCTTGTAAGATTCTAGTCCAATTTCCTATCAGGGTTATGTTGGCCACGTAGAGTTGGGAAGTATACTCTGTTTTTCTGTTCTCGGGAAGAGTTTGTGCAAGATTCGTGTTATTTAAATATTTGCGAGAACTAACTGGTGAAGCCATGTACGCTTGGAGTTTTCTTTGTGGGAAGTTCTTGAATAACTTCAATTTATTTATTAGATATTAGATATTAAAATGTTCGTTTTCTTCAGTGGGCTTTGGAAAGCTGCATTTTTCAAGAAAATTTTCCATTTCGTCTGAAATTTCAAAATTTTAGTGTGAAGTTTAAAAAATAATATGTTTATTAATCCTTGTGATGTCTGTAGGCTCTGTAGGGACATTCTTTTTCATTTCTAATATTGGGAATTTGTTTTGTTTTTGTAGGACAGTATTGTTAGTTTACCATTTAACGATATTTTCAAAGAGCCAGCTTGTGATTTTGTTGATTTTCTCCGTTGTATATTTGTGTTCTACTTCACTGTTTATCATCTTTCTCATTTACTTTCTTCTATTTTCCTTATATTTAATTTGCTGTTCTTTTAATACATTCTTGAAATAGAAGAATAAATCACTGATTTCCAGCCTACCATTTTTCTAACGTGTACATTTTTTTTGGATGTCTTTCTTCCAATGAATTCTTTTTTTTTTTTTTTTAAATATTTATTTGGTCGCACCAGGTCTTAGTTGCGGCTCTTGGGCTCCTTAGTCGTGCCATGTGAACTCTTAGTTGCGGCATGCGTGTGAGATCTAGTTTCCTGACCAGGGGTGGAACCTGGGCCCCTACATTGGGAGTGTGGAGTCTTATCCACTGCGCCACCAGGGAAGTCCCTCTAATGTGTACATTTTTAAGGTTATAAGTTTCTCTCTGTGCCCTGCATTAGCTGAATCCTGTGAGTTTTTATATAAGTTATGTCTTTATTATCATTCAATTAAAAATATGTTCTAATATCTGGGGGTTTTCTTTAGTTTATGAATTATTTAGGAATATATTTTAAAATTTCCAAACAATGCATATAATCTTTTTATTACTGATTTCTAAGCTTAATTCCACTGTGGTCAAATAACATTCTCTGAATGATTTCAATGTTTTGAAATTGGTTGAGGCTTTCTTTATAATTCACTATATGGTCAATTCTGGTATATGTTTCACTTACACTTAAAAATGTAAATTCTGTCATTGTTGAGTACAGAATTCTACATATAGCCACCAGGTCAAGTTTGTTAATTGTGTGTTTTATCTTCTATATCCTGATTGGTCTTTTATCTGCTGGTTGTATAAGCTATTGAGGAAAGTGTGTTAGTTTTTTGCTATGATTGTGGATTTGTCTCTTCTTTGTTTAATTTTTGCTGTATGTATTTTGAAGTTATGTCATTGAATATGTACAGATTTGTGACTTGTTATCTTCTTGTTGGATTGACCCATTATGATATTTCTTTAGTTCTAGTAATGCTTCTTGCCTTAAAGTCTTATTTGATACTGGTATAGATACACTTGATTTCTTTTTGCTAGGGTTTGTGTAATCTGTCTTTTCCCATCCTTCTACTTTAATCATTCTGTCTCTGTATATTTAAAGTGTCTCTCTTAGAAGTTACATGTTTTCTTTTTCTTTATCCCATCTGACAATCTTAGTCTTTTTCTTGTATTATTTAGTCCGTTTACATATAAAGTAACTGCTGATATAGTTGGATTTATTCCTACTTTCTATTTTTTTTTCTATTTGGCTAATCTGTTTTATGTTCCATTTTTCTTTTTTCTTGCCTTCTTGTGGATTAATACAATATTATCTCTTACTCTATTCCCCACCCCAAACTTATAGGTTATATGTTCTGTTATTATATATTATTTTCTTTTAGTTGTTATCCTAGAGATTAGACAATATGTAATCTTGTCTTATTTCTGTCTAATACAATTTATTACTTTTACCAGTTTCCCAGTACTGCTAGAACCTTAGACAACTTTACCTTTCCTAAAAGTTTCTCCCTTTCCTCTTTTTGTGTTGTTTCATACATTTTTAGTTCTACACATAAATTTAACTCCACAAGACATGATAATTGTTGGGTTGACATTTAATATTTATTACTAATTCCCCATATTTTTATCCTTTCTGGTATTTTTCATTCCTTCCTGCATTTCCATGTTTCTGACTAGGATGATTCTTTTTTTTTTTTTTTTTAATGATTTTATTTATTTTTGGCTGTGTTGGGTCTTCGTTGCTACGCGCGGACTTTCTCTAGTTGCGGTGAACGGGGGCTACTCTTCGTTGTGGTGCACGGGCTTCTCATTGTGGTGGCTTCTCTTGTTGCGGAGCAGGGGCTCTAGGCGCGCAGGCTCAGTAGTTGCAGCACGCAGGCTCAATAGTTGTGGCGCATGGGCTTAGTTGCTCCACAGCATGTGGGATCTTCCCGGACCAGGGATCGAACCTGTGTCCCCTGCGTCGGTAGGCAGATTCTTAACCACTGTGCCAGCAGGGAAGTCCCAAGGATGATTCATTTTCATTCTGCATACCTATTGACAATGAATTCTCTCTTGCCTGTTGTGACCAGGAAATTATTTTTAAAATCTTTGCTGGTTGTTCTATGAAATTAATTAGCAGAAAAATTATATTTGGCCTTTCTCTTATGCCCCTTCCCTATTCAGACCGTTCTCAATCATAAAATTGGGGAACACTGTAATGCCTCTTATGGGGTGAAGGTCAAGGGCCTGAAAAACATCAATTGAGAATATATCAACAGATTGAAGGTGAGGGAGAGCTCAGTAAAACGCATTTTGATTAGCATGTTATATGTACGTATATTTTAATCGAAATATAATATTCACTTAGAAAAGACAACGTATACAGATCTTTCGAACATGTTTTCACAACCATGATTTTCACGGACAGAATGTGGTGCATATACTTTAAATCATTAAATTCTGTTTAAAGAAGCAGAATTTTGCATCGCAGGCACACGTTACTCACTGTTCAAGCAGATGGCTTCCTGAAGAAACCTGTGTGACTTTGCACTATGTGGCCCTCTCCACCAGACCTCCCTGACTGCCCCAGCTGTGACCTTGCTTCTTGTCAAGGTGCCCTCCACAATCCAGTTCACCTGTGCTTCAGGCAGACAGAGACAGGGTCTCCCAAGCAAACTTCTGGCTTCCTCTGCCCCCAGGGAGGAAAGTCTCTGTGTGACCACTCAGTAGCCTATCTTTCTGCCCCGGGTGCAACTTCACGGAGGTCCAGCTGGATGGCGGCTGTAAACAGAAAAGATTGAACCAAGTCAGTTGCATTGTACTCCAGCTCGAGAAAGAATATGGGGCGAGCATCTCTGAAAGAGATGTTCAAAGAGATAAAATGGTTTATCTTGTCTCTAGCACCATGGATGAGAGTGCTTTTACCCAGGAAAAGGAAGATCTAGCTAACCTGACAGGTACATCGGTAGGGTGAAGACACCCAATGCCATTAAACTTGGGTATCATTCTGGTTCTGATTCCATGCCATGTGTCTCCTGTGTGATATACCCATAGTATATGAATCTGGACTCCCATGTAGATCTTCTTTCAAGAAGGAACACACTGTTGGTGAATAAAGTTTGCCAGCTGCCTGATAGTTACATTTTTCACTAGAAAGGAATTACCTAACACTCCGGGTTTATACATTGGTCCCTTTTGAGTTTGGTTAGCATTAGTGTGTCCTCTGGAGCCTGGTTATCTCTGTGCGAACCGTGTAGGTTTCTGGCCCAACAGGATGGAGGACCAGACACTGGAACAAGGACACTGTAATGTCTTGTTACTGTCATCCTTAGGCAGGTCCTGCTTGAAACTGCAGGTTTAGTAACATACTAAACTTCCAAGTCACTTCAAAGCTCCCCTTGATAGAGGTTTGCACCAAACACATGAATCAGCAGCTCAGTCATCGTGAATAAAGCTGAAGACAGTCCCTGTACTCAATTTTATTCTATAATATTAGGGCAGGTTTCGCGTGAACGTCACTTCATATATACATACAACATACTTAAGCGTTTCTTAGCTGCATTCTATTTATAGCAGGAAATGTTAATCATGTTTTACTAAAGTAGGTCCTTCAACAAATGTCCAATGTCATTCAGAAGCCCTAAATTGTAGAATTTCCACTTGGAACGATCTGTGTTTTTCAAAGTAATTATTCCTATTGCTTTATGAGTAATATGCTGACAATACGCTGATAATACTGGCGCAGTGATGTTAAGATGTTATTTACTGTCCATGATGTACGAAGGAGGAAGGGTGAGGAAGGTTCACTTCCTTTTCCAAATGTTAACAGCTTGTAGTACTTCATTATTTATGGACCAATTTCTCCAATGTCTGTAAAACTGAAACTATCCTTACTGAAATCCAGTCAGGTGATTTTCAGAAAGTTCTGAAATGTCTTTTGAGAAGTGAGAGTGACTGTTGCACAGGTCTGTGCTCACGCGAATGATTTACGTCAGCGTCTCCCAAAAATGTGTTCTGGTCAAAACCGCGTTGGGGAGATATTAATAGGGTGTTACTCAAGTTTCTGTGGTCAGATGCTGGAGAAACGCCCGCCTAAACAGAGTTAGGTGAGTTCCATTACTGCAAAGCTTCTCAGAACAATTTAATATTCTATCAGTAACTGTGGCAAGAGACCGCAGTTCAAATCCCAAACTTGTCCATCTTTTATTTTCCCCTCAGGAACACACTGCGGTGAAAGTTTCTTTCTATGAAACATTCCCCCAACACGATCTTAGTGTCAGAGAAGGTAAATCCGGTTCACTAAAGAACATATGCCACAGTACAGTCACACACAGTAGGACAGGATCACACACAGTAGGACAGGATCACACACAGTAGGACAGGATCACATATGGCAGGACAGGATCACACAGTAGGATGGGGATCCCACCCAGTAGGACAGGATCACACACAGTAGCATAAGATGATCCGTAGTAGGACAGGATCCCCCCCCTGCAGGACAGGATCCCACAGTAGAACAGGATGGCCGATACCATCCTCACTTTAAAATCGAGGACATTGAAGTCAAAAAGTCTAGGCAGTCAGCACCTGTAAAGAGCGCGGTCCCGAAGAGGAAGAACCGCGGCCAGTGCTCCGCAGGGGTCTAACCGCCAGGCCCACTTCCGGGCGAGAGCTCGGTTCTGAGCCTCACCCACCCCGCCCCCCGCCCGGGGGAGGCCGTGCCGACCTTCCGGGCCGCCTTGTCCCCCGGCGCCCCAATCCTTCCAGGGCGCAGGGCCAAGTCATGCGCCCCAAGTCCTCCCCCCGCATCTGCACACGACGAAACACGAAGACACGCTTCTTTGTTTTAGCTACTTGGCTGTTTTTCACACAGGCAGCCGGTCGTTCTCTCAGATACACCAAGACAAGCCTAAATCACGTATTTTTAGGGCGGGTTTCACCACGGCTCGAGGAGTTATAACGAGGAAACAAGTCCACATCGCTGGGGGTTCGAGGGGCCGACCCCGATCCCCCACTTCGGGGAAGGGGCCCCAAACTTCCGGGGTCCGCGCCCCCCACCAGCTCCCCGTAGGAAACCCACACCCAGCTGGCACCCGGGCCCGGAGGGGCGGGGCCGGGAATGGCCGCCGGCGGAAGTCCGCCTCCGGGAGCCTGCGCTTCCTCCCTAGGACTTTGGAGGTATCCGCGCCTCTATGGTCTGGGCCGAGCCCGGCCCCTCTGCGGGAAGGGAGGTGGCGCTGGGGACCGCGGAACCCTTGCCTGCCCTTTCGTGTCTGTGCGCACCTGGAAGCACTGCTAGCAGAGCGGCGGAAATTCCCCTTATCACGATGTTTAAAAATGGAGATGCAGGAACACAGTAGGGTACCCCCAAACTCCCCATCAGTTTTCTAGCCGGTTTTTTTACCAGTGCAGGCGCACATCCGTTTTTTAATGACGTGAAGTCTAGCTTTTATGCAATCGCACAGCTGAAATGACGCTAAATAATTTTTTTTAAAAAAGGTTTTACACTGAAGTGCCTTTTGAACGTGAACCCCAGCCTGGGTGCTGGACCTGCGGCTCTTGTTTTCTTCTCCCAAACGTAGCCCTCTTCACCTCTAAAACGGCAGGGATGAACGGGCACACCTGTCCTTCCCTCCCACCGGGGCCCCTTCTGGCTCACCTGTGGATTCAGAGGGTCACCTTAACAACTTTGAGATAGTACCCTCTTATTTGGATTTTCTGGTCTAAAAAGGGAAAACTATGCACGTAGAAATACAGAATCTAGGAAAAATTAGAATTGTCTAGGTATAAGAAACGTAATAGCACCCAACACAAACAAGGGCGTGGTGAAATTAGTTCATTCTGGGCAAACAGAATGTAAATATGCAATCCTGCTGAAAGACTGCTTGGCGCTCTGTGTCAGAAGCCATCGAAGAAGTAAGTTCAGACTCTGACACATGAGATAACCATCTGTGGAAAACTCATCCCAGGCCAACAATCCGAGAGGGGAAAAGCTGCATTTCTGAAGCGACTCTACCATGGACAGCTGTTGATTTTGCTTGCCCAGCACCCAGTTTTCTCTGTTTCTGGTTTTAACACCATGACTTTTCTGTGGGAAACCAGCTAGCTCTCAGTGCACGACTGAGGCGGGCACAGGACGCAGTTCCTGGCCGATCCGAGGACCCTGGCATCACATGGAGGTGAGGTGTGAAGTCAGAGGCCGGGCTGCCTGGGTCCCAGTCCTGGCTCTGCTCTTAATAGGGGCAAAAACTTCAGCTTGTTATTTTTTCTCTTTACTCATTTAAAAATATTTTTTTAAATTTTATATTGGAGTAGAGTTGACTTACAAGTGAGTCATATATGTACCTCTATTCTTTTTCAGATTCTTTTCCCATATAGGTTATTACAGCGTATTGAGTAGTGTTCCCTGTGCTATACAGTAGGTCCTTGTTGCTTATCTATTTTATATACGGTAGTGTGTGCATGTTAATCCCAATCTCTTAATTTATCTCCCTCCCCGCCTTTCCCCTCTCTTTACCCATTTGTTGCCTGGGGGTCTTAATAATAGACAGCTACTCCTAGGTTGTTGCGAGCCCTCAGTGAATGGGCAGGTACACGAAGGCCTGTTACGCGAAACCATTATGATTTATCTGAGCAGGCTCTTACCACCTTTCTGTTCTTTCCTTTTCTTTTTTGCCTTCCACATCCTCCCACACCATCCACTGCACTATCCCAGAATTATATTTTATGTCTTTCTTTTCTACCCGAGACATCTTCAAGGCAGGACCGTGTCTTATTCACCTTTATACCACGGGTGCTTGACATGGTTCCCAGCCCAGAAACGGTGCTCAGTCAAGGTTGGTTGAACAAAACTGAATACTCCCTGACACAGAGCAGAGAATGCTGGAACAAGGAGTGAAAATGTCATGAACGCTAGAGGAGAAACAAAAGGGAAATGGCAAAAACCACATGAAACTAGAACAGTTTTCTTAACTAAAGAGGTGTGATCCCTGGAGATTGCAGACTCCATTTCTTCCTGGCCCTGGACTTGCTCTCTTATGGTGGGCAGGTGAGTTCCAGCAATAGACTGGTACCCAAGACTGACTTTCTGAATTCCTGCTTCTTTTTTTCTGCCTTAGAACCTATTTCTTCCCTTGGCGACTGGCAGGCGAAATAACCACCGCCTTCAAGGAAATCAAATCTACCCGCAAGATATCAGATACCACCCTGCAAGCCCAACGTTCGTGTGCAAAACTTCACACATACGATGCAGAGTGAAGAGTGTGCTTAAAAGGGCAGGCTTCCTGAGGTGCATGGAAGAGGTGGATCGGGGCAGCCAGAAAACCCTTTCTAAGGGGTGGTTGCCCAGCCTCTGAAGGTGATATTGGTTGAGTGATACCAGCCATACAAGACTGCCTTGGAACCACACCCATCTGAGACTCAATAATTCTCAGAGTTGGAAGAGATGCAACCATTGAGTGTAGTGTAGGTCTTGTCTACAACATCCTAGACCATGGCCTCTTAAGCTGCGAATATTCCAATGACTCCCCGTTCCCTGGTCCATGAGATCACCTCTGAAGTTTCTGGAACAGTTCTAGTTGCTATAAAGTTTTTTTGTTGGTGGTGGTGGTTTTTTTTTTTTTTTTCTTTTTTCGGTAGGCGGGCCTCTCACTGTTGTGGCCTCTCCTGTTGCAGAGCACAGGTTCCGGATGCGCAGGCTCAGTGGCCATGGCTCACGGGCCCAGCCGCTCCGCGGCATGTGGGGTCTTCCCGGACCAGGGCACAAACCCGTGTCCCCTGCACCGGCAGGCGGACTCTCAACCACTGCACCACCAGGGAAGCCCCTGGTTGCCATAAAGTTTTCTGCTCAGTCTTTATGTAATGATGCTCCAGTTCAGGTTTTGCTAATCCTTAGCAGTTTTTGGTGCTGCAAAATGAATCCAACAGATACAGAAGCATCTTCACCTCCCGTCCAGTGATTCTGTGGTCACTGATGTCACCTTAACAGGAGTATTTACACCTCAGAAATTGGCAGTGCCACAGTCAGGTCTACCCCCGCCAGAACCAAAACCCAAACCCAGAGACCGCTGCTCACAAGCTGCTGGCTGACCTTATTCTTGGTGAAACTCATCGATCAGCAGGGGATGTAAGATGTTCACCAATGATGTCCCACCCAAATTTGTGCGTGAAAAAGTGCCACGGGAATGGCACCAACTCAGTGGTGAAGGAATGGGGAGGAGGGAGGTGTCAGCAGAACACCTGGTGGGAAAGACCTGGGGGGAGAAAATCCACCACAGGCTGGTGAAAAAGCAGACTTCAAGGCTGGCGAGAGAAAGAAACTCCATGTTGAGGGGCAGTGACACTGCAGGTGACAGTTCAGATCGGGCCAGACTGGGAGAGAATTAATTTTATTAGGGAGGCGATAGGGAGCCGCTGAAGATTTTTGAGAAAGAGAGGGGGCCTCATAATAGCAAAACCTGGGGAAAATTATTTCTCTGAGCTTGCGCTTTAAAAAATTGAGGTATAATTCCCATACCATTACAGTTCACCGTTTTCAAGTGTACAGTTCAGTCCTTTTAGTCTATTCACAAGGTCGTGCAACCATCACCACTGTCTAATTCCAGAACATTTTGATTATCCCCAAGAAGCAACTCCATACTCATTAGCAGTCACTCCTTCCTCCCCTAAAGGTTTGCACTTTTTACAAAACACCAAATTTGGTTGTCTGTAAAGTGACTTGAGTTTGACCCCAGGAGGGCTGTGTACCAAACATAAAGAGGGAAAGGGAAAGAGCAGGACTGGCTTTTCTAAGGTTCAGGTGATGTAACCAGACATTATCTATCTACCTATCTATCTATCTATCTATCTATCTATCTATCTATCTATCTATCTATGTATCATCTATCTACCTACCTACCTAGAAAGAGGAGAGAGAGAGAAGAGAGAGCAGTATTAGACCCACACATAGGAGCCAAGAGCATGGGTGAAGTTGATCTTCAAATGCAGCATCTGGGTGATGTGGAAGCAATGGATGTCAGAAGAAAATTCTTTTTTTTTTTTTTTTAACATCTTTATTGGAGTATAATTGCTTTACAATGGTGTGTTAGTTTCTGCTTTATAACAAAGTGAAATCAGTTATACATATATTCCCATATCTCTTTCAGAGAAACTTCTGTAGTAACGAACTATAAAAATGATCCCTGAAAGTATAGTCTTAGAAGAAAATTCTTGCATGGGCTAATATTTTTATTTCCCTGGCATCTCCTGTAGCATTCATCCTCCTGTACCCTTTCAGACATTGCTGTTCTGGGGAAACCAAGGGAAAGAGCAGAATGTGCAGGAACTTTGGAAAATCCCTTGCTTTGGAAAGCCCTAAGAAAGACACTTGCTCTCCGTGGACAGAGGTGGCTGCTGGGGGCAGGACGAGGGGCTGGGAACCCAGGGTTTTGGAGGCTGAGCCACCCCACCGGCAGGGGGAGCACCTGAGCATCAGTAGAGGACCCTCGCTGGCACGCTTTGGGTTTAAAAATCCTTCGCGGGATGGGCATGTTTGACAGAAGAGAAGGATTTCAGTACGATTGATACAGATGGGGTGCACCAAGTAATACATTTTCTTGGGGTCTCTTCTCCTAAGGTGGGTCCCTCTCGCCTCTCTCCCCCAACCCTCCCGATCACGTGTGGCAGGAATGGTTGGGGGCACGTCCATGGTGGCACCCAGCTCTTCGGCTCTTTTGAATGTCTGCCACGTGGAATCCCGTTTTGGGGTGGCTGGTCTAAGTCCAGAGAGGCCTCGCTTTGTAGGGAGCGCTAAATCCCAGTTTGTTAGGGCTTCCCTGGTGGCGCAGCGGTTCTGAGTCTGCTTGACGATGTGGGGGACACGGGTTCGTGTCTCGGTCCGGGAGGATCCCGCTGGGCCCGTGAGCCATGGTCGCTGAGCCTGCGCTTTTACGTTCACTTATTAAAGTCATGTGACTTTCAAAGTGGAAGGGAATTTTGAATTCATCAAGTCGGGCTCTCTCTTATTACTACTGAGAAAGTAGAGACTTGGAGAGATTAGGTAACTTGATCAGATTCACCCCTCCCACTAATTCAGGGCGACAGAAAGCAGGTCGGGGGTTGCCTGGGGACAGCGCGGGGGAGGGATCACAAAGGGCATAAGGAAACTTCAGGGGGTAACAGATGTGCTCCCCGTCTTGACCGTGGGTGTAGTTTCACGGGGGTATACATGTATCGAAACTCATCAAAGTGTGCACTTCAGATCCATGCAGTTTAGTGTATGTCAGTTATCCCTCAACAAAGCTGTTAGAAAAAAGTCTCACATCCGGTGAGAGGCAGAGCAGGGACCAGAGCACAGCCTGGAGGCCTTCACACGTCCCCTGAAGCCCTCAGCTGTCTTAAAACGAAAGCCTATTGCAAGCTGTGAAAACGCCTTTTCCCATAATGCCATTTTTTCCTTTTTTGAATTAAAATTTTTTTTAAAAAATTGAAGTATAGTTGCTGTACAATATTATGTAAGTTACAGGCGCACAATGTAGTGATTCACACTTTTTAAAGGTTATACACCATTGGTAGTTATTATAACATTTTGGCTATTATAAAGTATTCCCCATATTGTACAATGTATCCTTATAGTTTGTTTGATACCTAATAGTTTGTACCTCTTAATCCCCTACCCATATTGCCCCTCCCCGCATACCCCTCCCCACTAGTAATCACGAGCTTGTTCTCGGTATCTGTGCGTCTGCTTCTTTTTTGTTACATTTACTAGTTTGTTGTAGTTTTCAGATTCCACATATAAGTGATATCACACAGTATTTTTCTTTCTTTGTCTGACTTATTTCACTAAGCATAATGCCCTCCATGCCCATCCATGTCGCTGCCAATGGCAAAATTTCATTCGTTTTTAATGGCTGAGTAATATTCCATTGTCCATATGGACCACATCTTCTCTATCCATTCCTCTGTCGATGGACATTTAGGTTGCTTCCATATCTTGGCTATTGTAAATAGAGCTGCTCTGAACATAGCGGTGCTTGTATCTTTTCGAATTAGGGTTTTTTTTCTTTTGGATAAATACCCAGGAGTGGAATTGTTGGGTCATATGGTAGTTCTGTTTTTAGTTTTTTTTAATTGAAGTAGAGTTGATTTACAAAGTTGCAGCAATCTCTGCTGTACAGTAAAGTGACTCAGTTACACACATACCTACATTCGTTTTTTAAATATTCTTTCCCATTATGGTTTATCCCAGGAGATTGGATGTAGTTCTCTGTGTTATATAGTAGGACCTTGTTCTCCATTCTAAATATAATAGTTTGCATCTACCAACCCCAAACTCCCAGTCCATCCCTCTCCCTCCCCCCCACCTTGGCAACCACAAGTCTGTTCTCTCTGTCTGTGAGTTTGTTTCTGTTTTGTAGATAGGTTCATTTGTGTCATATTTTAGATTCCACGTGTAAGTGATATCATATGGTATTTGTCTTTTTCTTTCTGCCTTAGTATGATAATCTTTAGGTCCATCCACGTTGCTACAAATGTCATTTCATTCTTTTTTATGGCTTAGTAGTATTCCATTGAATATATAAACCACATGTCTTGGTTATTGTAAATAGTGCTGCTATGAACATAGGGTGCATGCATCTTTTAGAATTAGGGTTTTTTGGGGGGTTTTTTGCTTTTCTTTTTTGGATAAATACCCAGGAGTAGAATTGCTGGGTCCTATGGTAGTTCTGTTTTTAGTTTCCTGAGAAACCTCTATACTATTTTCCATGGTAGCTGTACCAATTTACGTAATTGTCATTTTTAAAAGACCCATAGCTCCAAATTTTCTATAATGAGAAACAGTGCTGCCCTTAACAAAAACCAGTTCCAGCCTGACCTGCTCCACAGGTAGACAGAAGTGCACCCCACGGAGTTGGGAAGAGGGTGGGGCCAGAGGGAGGCGTGATCTTGTTCTGTTTTCCTGTGTTTATCTCTAGCCATGCTTGTGAAAAGTATCACCTCTGGATGCATCCAATTCATTTAATTTAGGAGAAAAAAGATAAGGATGGGATTTTTATTCTAGGACTGTACTTGGTGGTGGTACCTGGTAGCCCCTGCTGGGCCAAAATAGTTTCCGAACAATCCCCAGTTGATGAAGAAGCTGGAAACCTTCCAGAAAAGTTCCCCGAAGTTCCTCTTTTTCTGCCTCTCTCCCAGGTCAAGCACTCAGAGCCACGCCAGGTGTGGTCAGCTTCTGAGGGTCTCAAGTAGCTTCTTCTGGAGAAGGTGAAAGGCAGGGAGAAGCGTAGGTGTGGGCCACGGAGGGCTCCACCTACACTTCCTTCCCTTTATTGCTGAACTGGCGCTGACCAGTGGGTGTGCAGAGAGGGTCTGTCTGCGGGCCCAGTGTGCTCACTGCGTGGAAATTTAAGGACTCTGAGTTCCCTCCCAGAATATGTTTTCATGAGCTATTGCCTCTCTCAGCGGAGCTAGGAAGAAACATTCATGCATCTAAGATTTTTTTATACATATATGACTTTTTAGAATCGCCAGCGTAATACACACTTGTGACAAAATGCAAACGAGACGGAATTATACGAAATGCAAACATGGCCCAGAGCACGGGCAGTGGCCCAGGGAGTCAGGTGAATTCAACACGACTTCTGTCTGAGTCAGGGAGACGTCTGTGCGGGCTGGGTGGTGCTGTCACCGCGCTGTCCCGAGTGCCTGGGGACACAGAATCAACTCCAAGATCTGTGCTCTGGGCTTCCACGCTACCGAAGACATTTAACCCATGGTGCTGCTTCTTCACGATTTGCCTCCCCTAAGTCCTTCCCACCCCCAACCCTTTGCCCTTCTCTGCCTGGCTGTGTGCCCTGGGAGGCTGATCCGGACAGGCTGCATCCCCTGGCCTCTATTACCCTCTGGCTTCTGGTCAGGACCGACAAATGGGAAGCACTCAGAGGAGAGAGAGTCGGGGTATTTATTCTGCCAGCACCCTTTCTAGCCATGGCTGTGCCCCTCCAGGATGACAGCCCCTGCATGACAGCCCCCCACCAGGGCTCCGGCTCACCATCCCTCGGGCCTGGGTGAGGGCAGTGGTGTCCCACGGCTGCTCTAACCCTGACCCCTCTAAGAAAGTCTCTGCCTGCAGGCAGTCTGAGGCATCCATCATGCAGAGATGAACTGTTGAGGATTCTGCCCCTCCTCCCAGTCTGGGAGGAGGGCACAAGGGCTGAGAGCAGGATGTTTTAAGTTTTATCTCCCGAGCACTAAGCACAGTGGACTGAACTTAGTTGTTGAGTTGACCAGAGGTGTTGGGACATTTTCCTGGGAGGTGACCTTGGAACTGGGGTTTAAAGGGCACTGCTGTGTAAATGACCATATCATTGTGCTTGGGTGAGGTTTCTCCTACAGGGGCCAGGCTCATGGAGATCCCATTGTATGGTATCCAGGGCAGCAGGACCCCCATATAGGTCCTGAATCACACCTGTGTGTTGATGAAGAGGAGGCTGCAGATGACAATGGTGATGACGATGGTGATGGTGGCGATGATGATTAGATGTCCACTTACCTGACCGAGTCACAGGAGAATTTCATTTTAGTACGATGTCCCTCTGCCGTCTTGCAAGATAATACTTGCTTTTTCGGGTCAGTCTTTTTATTGGGGTATAGTTTACAGACAATGTCATGCTCCAATTTTAAGAGTACAGTTGGATGAGTTTTGACAAACATGATTACCTGTGTATAACCATCACTCCCATCCAGATATAGAGCATCTTAAACAACAAGGATTTACTGTATAGCACAGGGAACTATATTCGATCTCTTGTAATAACGTATAACAGAAAAGAAACTGAAAAAATAGACCAGGCAGCTGGCCCAGCAGGGACTTCAACTTTCCTTCTTTATTCTTCACGTCCTTTCTTTTGTTAACCAACATCTTACCAATTCCACGTAGAATTTGCTTTTCCCCTAAACACTTCTAAACATTTTTAAAAATTTTAATTTTTTTATTGGAGTATAGTTGAGTTACAATGTTGTGTTAGTTTCAGGTGTATAGCAAAGTGATTCAGTTATACATATACATGTACTACCTATTCTTTTTCAAATTCTCTTCCCATTTAGGTTATTACAGAATATTAAGCAAAGTTCCCTGTGCTGTACAGTAGGTCTTTCAGGATTATCTAATTTTATTTTTGCCATAAATGTCCTTTTTCTAAAAAATAATTTTTACTGGAGTATAGTCGTTTTATCTATTTTAAATATAGTGGTGTATATATGTTAATCCCAAACGCCGAAACTATCCCTTCCCTCCCTTTCCCGTGCCTGTCGCCCTTCCTAACCGAAGTCCCATCCTCCTTAAGGGCTCGCCCTCGGCCACAGACCCTCCCACGCGGGTCCCGGGCGAGCGGGGCTCACCTGCGGCTCCGCGGGCCCCGGCGGAGCCTGACAGCGCTCCCTGGCGGCAGGTGGGCGCCGGCGCGGAGCACGCCCGGCCCGCGGCGCGGCGCGCTGATTGGCCGGCGCGGATTCGGGCAGCTTCCCGAGGGCGCGGGCGCGCGGGTCGGGGGCGCTGCGAGCAGCACAACCCAGCCCGGGCACGGGGACGCCGGCTCGCTCTCCGAGGGCTTTCTCTTCCCTCCGGTTGTGTCCAGGTTCTGCGTCCGCCAGGGTCCAGGATGACAATCCGACACCAAGGTCAGCAGTACAGGCCGAGGATGGCATTTCTGCGGAAGGTGAGCGCGGCCCCATCACCTGGGCCCGGGAGGGGCGCGGGGACCAACTCCGGGAAGTGCCGGCGGCGATGTGGGCAGGGGCGGGGGACAGCCCTTGTGGTCGCTTAGTGCCGCTTGATGTCATTAAGTGACTTATTTGCCTTGTGTTTCTGTCTGTCCGTCTTTTAAAGACTCTAATGATTAGGTTTCCTTGTTACCTGCTTATAGTGGGGAATCTGCAGCCGAGGGCGACTGCCGGCCGGAGGCTGAAAACAACCTGTTACTTGGGAGAGCAGGCGCAGGAAGGCAGTTCAGCGAGGCTGGGTCAGATTTGAGACAGTCTCCTGGTACTATTAGAGGCTCCCAGATGTTAAATTAACATGTTTGCTGTTTTTCTGATTCAACACTGCAGTATTTGAAAGCGTGTGTGTGTGGTGAGTGTGTATACATAGACCGTGAAAACGGTGTGATTTGCAGGCTAAAGGGACACCCCACTTGCAGCGCTCCTAGATTCCTTATTCAAGTGTGTGTGTTGGTGGATCTCAGGTCTCTCTGTGCGCAGCGGAAGTCAGGACCCTCCCCATGCAAAGGCTTTCTCAGAGCAAGTGGCTGGGCACAGGGGGTGTCCATACTGGGGACTTGTGCGGGGTGGAACGCACCTTGTGTGGTGATGTATTTGGGGATGAAATAGCTCATTTTGTTCTAGGCTTTTGAGATGACCGGTATCAGAAGGGGTCAGCAGAGGATTAGGTCCTGGGTCACTTGCCCGCCCTTCCTCCCACTTGCAGCCACTTTTCACAGTGTGGTGTCCACCGTCTTAAGCTTGTCTTGAGTAGAATTAGCTGAATGCTTTGTGACAGTAAGAGCCCCTGCCCTGAGCCCTTGGAGCTCAGCAAATTGGCGTAGTCAAAACTGTCCTGATTTGTCTAAGACTTTCAACGCGAAAACCTGGACAGTCCCGGGCACACTGGGACAGCTGGTCACCCTCGGTCCAGCTACTTGAATAAGCTTGTGCGTATTCCAGGTGGTAGAGGTGTGAGGATATAAAACAGAGGTGGAGTGTTGTCTCGCTGGGAAAGAACCCTGAGAGCCTCTGCTGCAGACACCACCTCCTAAAATCAGAGAAAACTGCCCAGACTGGATCTCTGAGAGCCATCAGGCATCTTCCAGGATTTCCCAGGACTGCCGTCTTCTCCCAGACAGGGCAGCCCGGGTGCTGAGGCTCTGAGAGCAATTGTCTGGAGACATTGTTTGTTTTTGAGCCTCAGACATTGTGTTTCATCAGGACTGTTATGTGGTAGACATTCCTGTCTTTACCTGGGCCTTCTGACTGGTGTCTTGGTCTCCAGCCCATCCTCCTCCATGCTGCCTCCTCTTTTCCACCCCAGCCTCCCGTCCTCCACCCCTGCCTCCTCTCTTCCACCCCAGCCTCCTGTCTTCCACCCCACCTGCCGGCCTCCACAATACCATTCATCGGCATGTTGGGTTTCTTTCGCAAACCGACATGGATCCCCTCGCCCTGAAACCCTCTGCTGGTTTCCCCCGTGCACAGGGTGACGTCCAGCCTTCCCAGCCCGGCCACTGAGGACCCTGCTCCCACTCACCCCTCCGGCTTGACCTCCCGCCGGCCTCCCACACCTGCCCTGCAGGGACACAGAACAGAGCAGCCCCCCTCACTCAGGGGGGCTCTGGCCTCAGCGACCTCCTCGTCTTTCCAGGAACCCTGTGCCCTTCAAGCCTCAGATCCCTCCACTGGGAAAGCCCTTCTTCCCCTTCTCACCGGCCGAGCCCCCGTCCCCCCCACTTCCGGGCCCAGCTCGGGGGCCCCTCAGCTGTGACGGCCGGCTCTCCCCACCCCCCCTGCCCTGCAGACCCTGCCCGCACCTCAGCGCTGCTCTCTCCCTTTGCCTTGTTGGATGGGGGGAGACCCCCGTCTGTCTGTGTCTTCCGAGGTCCTCAGTCAGATCACAGAGCAGGTCCCAAGAGCCTGTGCCAGGGGGCCCTCAACCGTGAAGCAGCTGAACGAGGTGCCCAGCCTTTGGAGAGGAGCCCAGGCCTAAGGAATGTGGACTTGGGTGCAACTCTCACCCACCACTCAATGGACGTTTTTGAAGTAGGCTGTGTCCCCAGTGGGGCCCTTACGTGAGTGTTCTCATCTATTCCATGAGACAGAGTTATCATCACCATTTTACAGAGCGGGAAGCTCAGAGAAGTGAAGTCACTCGCCCCAGTCGTAGCCGCTAAGTGGTGGAACCAGGAAAAATACAGATTGTCGCCAAATGTGATCCAGTGCTGTAAGCTTTCCTGTGATGTTGGGGGCAGGAGAGGCCGTGGGAAGGCCTGCCCGAAGGTGCCTGGGGGACGCGGAGCTGAGAACTGAAGGATAAATGGGGGTCCTAGGCAGAGAGAAAGAAGGCTGTTCCAGGCAGAGGAACGGCGTGTGCTAAGTGCGTGTGCTAAGTGCGTGTGTGTGTGGGATGCCGCACAGTGGACCGCCTCCCGCGGCCCCTGTGAGCTCCTGTCCTAGTGCTGGCCCGTCCCCCCTCCATCCGCCCCTCCCCCGTGACGTCCCGATCTCCACACCAGCCAGGAACAGCTGTTGCTGCCCTTGGGGTGCGCCTCAGGTCTGACTGTCCTGGTGCCTCATGGAGAAGCCTGGACTGCTTTGCTTTCCTGTGTGGCGTCCGGCATCTCCTTCTGCTGCGGGGCAAGGGGGTGCGGAAACAAAAGGGAGGAGACCCGGGCGGAGCACGGGAGCTTTCGCTTGCATCATTCTTTCATTCAGCACGTGCACAGAGTCGTGCGCGTCTGTGCTGGGCGCTGTGCCTGATGCTGGGGACACTGTGGGATTAGGATGTGGCCCCTTCCTCCTGGAGCTTAGGGTCTAATAGAGAAGGATCGCTGTATAAGTAAGAAGAATGTTCTGCAGGTCGTGGGAGACGTCATTAGAGGAGATGCACGTATATAAAACGCAGAGCAGGGAGTGGTCAGTGCCATCTGGGTTGGGGACCAACAGCCTTCACAGGAGGGCTTGTAACTGAGTGAAGGTGTGAAAAATTAGTAGGTGTTTTTTTTTTTTTGCCAGGAGGACGGGAAGATGACTGGCATTTGGGGGAATGCGGAGCTTGGAAGTGTGGAATAGCGTTGTGCCGTGGGAGAGTCTTCAGGGGTTGGGGTAGCTGGCCGGGGGGCAGGGGTGGGCAGGAAGTTGGTGATGGAAAGGCTGGTGGTGAAGGAGGCTCTGGAACTGGGGGCTTCGCACATCCAGCCGGGGGTCTGACGCTTTCTGTGTTCGCTGAGAAGCCATTTGACGTTTTAAAATCGGGTACGAATAAAGTGAGTTGGTTCCCATGTTAGAAAGATGATTCTGATTAGAGGGTAGGAGAGCTTCTCTACCCTGGCTGCACTTTAAAGAACATTGTTATCAGGTCACCTTCCTTAGAGTTTCTCATTTACTTAGGAGATAATTAAGTAGTCAAGTCAGATGGCGTCCAAACATTGGTTTTTTTTAAAAAAAATATTTATTTATTTATTTGGCCACACCGGGTCTTAGCTGCGGCATATGGGCTCTAGTTCCCTGACCAGGGATCGAACCCCCTGCATTGGGAGTGTGGAGTCTTAACTATTGGGCCACCAGGGAAGTCCCAAAACGTTGGTGTTTTCAAAGAAAAGCTTCCCACGGACTTCCCTGGCGGTCCAGTAGTTAAGACTCCGCACTTCCACTGCAGGGGGCAAAGTTTCCGTCCCTGATCAGTGAACTAAGATCCCACATGCTGTGCGGTGCGACCCAAAACCAATATATATGTATGTATATGTATAAAATCAAATACAGAAAAGCTTCCCAGGTGATTGGAATGCACAGCCCAGAGGAAAGCCCCAGGACATTTGGTGACATCTGGAGACATTTGGGGTTGTCCCAGCTAGGGAGGGGGCTGCCCCTAGCAGCTGGAGGGAAGAGGCAGGAACGCTGCTAGACACCTACGGTGCACAGGACAGCCGGCCCCAAATGTCAACAGCACCACCACTGGAGGGCGCCCTGGAGGCTGGGGACCTGCCAGGCCCAAGGCAGAGGCCGGGTGGGCCGAGCCGGACGGTCCAGGAGGAAGGTGAAACGTGCCACAGAGGCCTGTTAGGAGACAGGTCAGAAACAAAAGCAGAGTCCGCAGAAGCTGACCGGGGTCGTGGAGGATGCTTCCTGGGCTTCTGGCTGGGGTGGCCTAAGCGCCGATCAGAGCGTGTGTGGTGCCCCTGAGGGTCCGAGAGGCTTCGGGGTGAGATGGCCCAGGGGTCCGCTGGCCTCTGGGCGGACAGGCTCCTTAGTGGGAGCCCCTTCTGTTTGCCAGACAGCCCCGTGGTTGCAGGTCACTTGCTCCCTCTCTGTACAGAAAAGTACTATTACCATCCCCCGGGGAACCTTCTCCGGCTCAGAGGAAAATCCCAGCCCGAGATCTCGCACAGGGAGTGACAGCGAGGGGCAGTGTGGGCGTGGAAGGTGGGATGTCGAGGCCTTCGGAGCCGTCGTTCCTGTTCCTTGGTGACATGCCTGCAGTCACGCAGAGGCACGTGGCATCTGACGCCCCCATCCCGCCCCCAGCTCGGCGTCACCCGGGGTTCAGCACTGCCTGGTTACCCCGCCGTCCTCGCGTGGCCCAGGATCGCGGGGAGCTGAGTGTGGGAGACGGGAGGGCGCCTGATGTTTGGGGCGGGGGTGGCCGTGCCTCCCTGTCTCTGGGGGGATGCCCACCAGGCGCGAGGAGGAGGGCGCGAGAGTTGGCAGCAGTTGGGAGCAGAAAGGCAAGGGCTCCTCACCCTCTGGGGACCTGGGGACACAACTCGGGTTGTCCCCTGTCTGTGGTGGGCAGAGGGGCTCTTCTGCTGGAAGCAGGGCTGGAGCCCAGAGCCTGTATGACTGGGCTGGGGCCGCCACGGCAGAGCACCACCGGCCCGGGCACGGTGTGTGCAGCGTGCTTTCCGGCGGCCTCTGTCTGGGGCCTGCAGACGCCGTCTTCTCCGTGTGTCCCCACATGCTCGCCCCCCGTGGTGTCTGTGTCCTCATCTCCTCTTCTTCAAAGGACACCAGTCACACTGTCACAGGGCCACCCTAGTGCCCTCCTTTTAACTCAGTTACCTTGTCAAGGACCCTCTCTCCCAGTCCAGTCACATTCTGAGGTCCTGGGGCTTAGGTAGGACCCCAACCTATGAATTTGAGGGGTGGGCGCCGTCCAGCCCATAACAGAGACGGGACCAGCAGCCCGAGTCCTACGGTTTCCTTGTTGGGTGCCTGGGGAGACCCCTCAGAGGAATTGACACAAGGAAAGTTCTGAGGAAACTGGATCCAAACCCCAGTGGGCCGAACGCCCTCAGAATGTTCTTGAGGTCCCTGTGGTGTTCCCTGCTGCCCCCAGCCCTTCTCTTCTGTGAAGGTGACACACCTGCCAGAAAGAAATCTGACTCCCTTCATTGTGTTCCTAAAATAGCTCTCATTATTCCTCCTCTGAAGGTTATTTTCAAACTCTTTATAACTAGATTTTTTTTTTTTTCTAATGCAGAGAGAAGGAATCAAACCCGCTGACTTTCTATTGGAGAAGCTCAGGTTTCTAACTCAGAGCGGGGGTTTCTCTTTCTTCTCCAATATATGGGCGCCCTGACGCCATGAAATGCTGCTGTTTCAGCTGATAAAAGTTTTGGAGCAAATGTGGACTTTCCTCCGGCAGCTACCCTGGGAAAGGGGAGGCCCGGGCTCCCACGTCAGAATGGCGGGCACTTCTGGGAGGAGCAGGTGAATCCGAGGCTCACGGCCAGCCAAGAATTCCAGAAAAGCATAACGGGAGAGGATGTGTATAAAAAAGAATGTCTGTGTGCGTGTAACTGAGTCACTTTGCTGCACAGCAGAGACCGGCACAACACTGCAAATCCACTGTGATTCAGTTAGAAAAAACAACTCCAGAAAAGGTGACCCCTGCCGCCCGTGGCCCCTCGGTCCCCGCCCGCGTCCGGGGGAAGCAGCCGCCCTCCGGCCACCTCCTGGGGTGTCCCGCGCCCCCTTCTCCTCAGGGAGCCGCTCGGTGCCCCCGTGGCCCGAGATGCCCCCAGGCCCCGACCTTGCAGGAGGCCAAGCACTGCAGCTCCGAGCGGAGCGGAAACGCGTCATTTCCGTTCCAGAAGGATCCCGCGAGCCGGAGCGCGTCTGTGCGGACGGGCTCGCGCTGGGTGTTGCACGAGGAGCCCCGGGCGGCCCTGGGCCCCGGCCGGTCCCGCGGGCAGCTGAGGGGCCGGTGCTGGGCCCGGAGCGGCCGTGACCTTTGCCCCTGATCTCGGCCGCTTCTCGGGATTGTGGTTCTGCTGCCGGTGCCGGTTTAGCAGCAGGTGGAAATAGGACAGCCCAGCCCTCGGCGCTGACCTAGGACGTCGTGTGTCCCCCTCCTCCCGCCCTGGGGACGTGGGGGGCCTGCCAGCCTCCGGGGTGGCGGGTGGCGTGTCTCCAGTTCAGGGCTCCCCGCCTGACCTTTCACCTCCAGCGCAGCCTGGCCATCTCTTTCTCCCTCTTGCGTGCTCTCTCTCTTTTAAAAAAAAATTCTGTTTTATTGTGGTGAGAACACATCACACAAGAAACTACCCTCCTACATTTCCCTAAGTGTATAATTCACAATGTTGTTAATTATAGAAACAATATTGCAGGGCAGGTTTCTCGACTGTAACCTTCATCTTCTCGACTGTAACCTCATGCCCAGTGATTGCATCTCCCCGTCTCCCCCTCCCCCAGGCCCTGGCAACTGCCCTTCCACTGGTTCCGTGAATTAGCCGATTTTAGGTAGTGGAATCGTGCGGTCCTTCCGAGACCGGCTTACGCACTTAGCATAACGTCCTTCAGGTTCATCCAGGCTGTCGGAGATTCCAGAATTTCCTTCCTTTCTTTAGGGCTAAGTCATAATCCCTGGATGTGCCGCATTCTCTTTACCTGTTCACCCACCAGTGGACACTTAGGTGGTTCCACATCTTGGCTGTTGACCACGGGGCTGCTGTGAACCGGGGAGGGTCCATATCTCTTCGCCATCCTGATTTTGATTCTTTTCGATAAATACCCAGAAATAGGATTGTTGGATCATCTGGTAGTTCTGTCACTGACCAGGGTTCTTGGCCTCCTTGAGCAACAGAAATTGAACAGAGACCAGACAAGAGATTCAGGCAAGGCTTTACTGGGGCCGCTGCTGCAGCAGGGGGACTGAGAACAAACAACAGGTCCCCTTGCTGGCTGGCTGGGGGGGGTGCAGCTGGCTCCTTACGTGGGGTGAGGGTAGGGGTGCGTCCGGGGGTCGGGCGGGAGTGGTGGCTCAGGCGTTCTGCCCACCCCTTGGTGGTGTCGAGTGCAGGGGGCCTGCGCAGCACCCTGCTGTCGCTCCTGGCTCTTCGGAAGTGGCAGCTGGGTTCTTTGGGCCTTTTTGTATCTTGTCCAGAATTTGCCCCAACTGGGCATGCGTGCAGTCTTTTTTCGTCCCTTATAGTTTCTTTGTATTTTGTTGCTTGAGGTGACGTGTGTCCAGGTGTGGGCACTGCAGCAAAGGGCCCCAGGTCCCAGCCTGTCTCAGTTCTATTTTTCATTTTGGGAGGAACCTGCATACATTTCGCATTCCCACCAACCGTGCCCGAGGGTTCCAAATTCAGCCTTTCACTTTCCTGCGTCAGCCAGCACGGGGCCCCTCGCACCGTCCCTCCCTTGCAGTACGGCGGCCGGCTGGGAAAATCCTTCTCGCTCTGTGTGATGTTTGGGGATCATCTCAGCCATCCTCTCCTCCTCCCGGCTCTTACTCCCATCCCTGCTTTCCCTATTTTTTGGTGCATAATTCAGTCTGCAGTTGCTGTCTAATAGATTCTTTGTGCAAGGCGTGGTATTAGGTGCTTTCGCTGCTTCATCTCCTTTGATCTTCACAACATCCGTCTGACGACGTAGGTACTGTGCTCGTCTCTGCTTTACAGAGGATGAGCCTTAGTGAAGTTTAGTGGTTCACCTCACCTGCTCATTGGAGGATGATTTGAACTGGACTTATTCGCACCCAGATCCCTAGTGTTTATCTTAGTTCATTTGTTTATTTTCACACCAATATCTTCCCAACTCTCTGAGGCCCGGGAGGCTGTCTTTTATCTTCCTGTACCAACCCCCCTGCCAGGGCTGGGCACCTAATACACGCTCAGTAAACATCTATATTTGGATGATTGGTAGAGCAGGGTTTTTATTCCCAGGCATCTAAAGACAGCTCTGCATGCACAATTTTAAAGATGCACTGATGATACGAACACTACTGATGTTAATGATTCCAACCCACAAACACTAACAAATCTCTCTCCTTATAAAGTATGTATCTTTTTTTATTATTATGCTGTATTATTTGACCTACATGTTATTTATGATTGTATTGATTAATTTTAAATTCTTTTCCTTTTTTCTTTTTTAAACCCCGCATTTGTTTATTTATTTATTTTTTTGGCTGTGTTGGGTCTTCGTTTCTGTGCGAGGGCTTTCTCTAGTTGCGGCGAGCGGGGGCCACTCTTCATCGCGGTGCGCAGGCCTCTCACTATCGCGGCCTCTCCCGTTGTGGAGCACAGGCTCCAGACGCGCAGGCTCAGTAGTTGTGGCTCACGGGCTTAGTGGCTCCGCGGCATGTGGGATCTTCCCAGACCAGGGCTCGAACCCGTGTCCCCTGCATTAGCAGGCAGATTCTCAACCACTGCGCCACCAGGAAAGCCCAAGTATATATCTTTCTGCTTATATATCTTTATATATCTGTCCTTACAAAGCATTTTTACACAATTACTTAGATTCTAAGAGGTAACAAAATGCTATCAATTGTGAATATACTGTCATTTTATGGTAGAGGAAGGGAATTCAGAGAGGTTGAGTGGACTCCTGCAGTTACGAGAGAACCTTGAGGACATGAGAATCTTGGGTTCCTTTTCTTTGGGCCACAAGCACACGCAAACTCTAAAAGGACTTTGGAAATTGTAAAGGGCTGTACAGTGTGAGGATGAGTTATTTATGAAGCAGCAGGAGAGAAAGGATCATGTAACCAAGCTAGTTAAACCGGGGGAAGAGCGGCGCAGTGAGCCATTTTGCTTTGGGTTGTGGTTGGGACGTGGACAGGTTGGGTTTGAGGGGAGACCCTCCATGAGCATCTGTCCAGCCGTGCGCAGCTGCCCTGACCTCAGGAGAGGGCTTCCAGCCGGAGGAGGACAGGAGAGGTCTTTGTTTCCACTTACTCGTTCGTATTCTGTGTTTCTGCTCTTGCTGCTCACTGAGCCTTAGGGTCCTCACCTGCCATCCTTTGCCCTTTCTGCCTCCTCATTCCTATTCGTCATTTTATGACCACTCCAGGAGTGCCTCTCCCGGCCACCTCCTCCCTGGCACAGGTGTGTTGTCAGGACACCGTGGCCTCACCCTGGTCACTGTACTTCCCGTATCGTCCTGTAATATCCTTGCCCTAGACGGTGAACTCCTTAAGCTCAGGGACCAGAGCTCTTTACCTTTGGTTCCCTGAGTCCACCATGGCTGCCTGGTTGTTGAATGACGGACTGATCGTTTGCAGACACCTGGGGGGGCTGGGGGTGTGCACGGTTTTCCCCTCGCGAGGAGTTTCCTGGAGCATGAACTTTGAAGCGTCTGCACGTGAGGCTTTGTCGATGCCTGTCATCAGCGTTGACCAGAGAAGTGCTTGGTGTCTTTTTTCAATTGTGTCAACCCATCCAGTTTGTTTTAAAATATCCTTCAGTTAATTTTACTCCTATTAATTTTTTCAAGTGGAAAAATGTTTTGTATTCATCAATGTTAAAAAAAAAATACTCTAAAGACAATCAGGGCTGTCCTTGTGGGTGTCTCCCTGCAGTTCCAGCTTCCTCCGATGGTTTGTGGATTCTCTCTGGTGCCAACCCTCTCGTCCATGTCCGTGAATCGAGTTCTTATCTCTGACGGTTGTGTCCTTTGAAGTTGGGACATTTCGTTTCCAATCCCCTTCCAGACGTCATGGCTATCTCAGCAGCCCTTCGCAGTCAGCATTCCAAAAGCAGAAGTGTCTGCTCTCTCAAAGCGCTCCTCCTTTTGAAATTTCTATTTTTGTAACTGGCAACTCCGATCGTCTAAGTTATAAACTTTGCCGTTATTCTTTGCCACCCTCACTGCACCAGTCACTTGCACGTACAGTTAATCCTAGGTAATTAGAGTCAGAACGAGGGCTCTAAACGCCATGCGTTCTTGTTATCTTCTCTGCCCCTGCCTTTATTTATTTATTAATTCATGCGCCAGCTGTTTACTGGGTACTGTCCACGTGCTGGGCGCTGTTCCAGGCAGTCAGAATACAGCAGCAGACAGCAACAGACAAAAGATTTGCCCTCGGGACTTCCCTGGCGGCCCAGTGGTCAAGATTCTGTGCTTCCGCTGCACGGGACGCGGGTTCGATCCCTGGTCGGGGAACTAAGAACTCACATGCTGTGCAGCGCGGCCAAAAAATTAAAAAAAAAAAAAAGGAAGATTTGCTCTTGAAGACCTTACTTTCTAGGAGTGAGGGAGACACATGGCAAACGTTATGATCAGCAGGTAGATTATTTCGGACGTTGGAAGGTGAGTGCTATAGGAATGGGGGAGGAAGTTCGAGGTTGCAGCACGAGGTAGGATGCAGCTGGGCGTGGCTTCTGAGCCTATGAGGGGGAGAGTCGGGGGGAAGAGATCCCAGCCACGTAGACCAGTAGGAGAACTTGGCCACTGACTGAGTGGAATGGCCCTTGCGGAGTTTCAAGCGGAGGAGAGATACAGCCTAAAATAATTGAAAGTCTCGCACGGGCTGCCCTGCGGAGGACAGACCGAGGGGCGGAAGTGGGAGGGGTGGAAGCGCCGTCATCCTGTGCCCGGACGGTCGCAATGGTGGTGAACAGGCCCCTGCTTTTCCCTGTTGGGGCGGGTTTCTTCGTGCTTCGATGCTCCTCTCTCAGGTGCGGGCCCGATGACACCGCTCCCCAGCCAGAGCTGCTGGGACAGAGCCCACCCTCTGTGGCCCCCCTGAGACCCGGCCCCTCCCCTACCCCCGTCCCACTCCCACCCTGGGCGCTGTCGTTCTCCCGTGACTTGTAGCTCTCTCACTTTCTAACCAACAAAACCCTTTTTTTTGCCAAGTCCCATCTTCTCCTAAAAGCCTCTGCAGCATGTCCTTGGCAGAATGAATCCGTCCGAGCTCTCACACCTGGGGAGGTGTTTGTGCCTCTGATGCGCGCGTTTAGTTCTCAGCTGCGCGCTGCCCACCTAGGCGGTGGGCTCCTGGGTATAAGGGCCCCGTGTTCCTCTTTGCATCTTTTGCTCCCTCGGTGCTGCCAGAAGGGCCTCACTCAGCCTTCGAGATGGTTCTGCTTAGCCAGCTTTGGCGGTTCTGTCTTGCAGATTGAAGCCCTCGTCAAGGACATGCAGGACCCAGAGATGGGGGTCAGAGTGCAGAACCAGAAGGTCGCGGTCATCAGCGTCCCTCACGCCATGACGGGTAATGTATCTTGTGATTTGGTCTTGGCCTGGAACAGACCGTACACAGAGGTTGGCAGACTATAGCTCGTGGGCCAGATGCGCCCCGTGTTCTGTATCTGTGAATAAAGGTTTATTGGAACAGATGCACGTCCTCATTTATGTATTGTCTGCAATGGCAGAGTGAAGTAGCTGTGCAGAGACCGTGACGTGGCCCGCGAAGCCGCGTATACTTACTGCTTACTTGCCCATTCGTGCTCCACAGGCTCCTTCTGGGCGAGGAGTCAGAAAGGAAAGAGAAAGGAATCCAGTAGGTCCCCTTGTGAAGCCATTCCTCCTCCCCAGGAGGTCATTTTAAAAAACTTCTACTGTTGTTTTTTATTTGATTGTCTTGCTACTTGATTTTAATAAAACAAATAGCAGAAAAAAAAACATTTTGCCAAAAAAAAAAAAAAAAAAAGAATTGGCCTTTGTTTTCTCCATCCTTCCCTGTCTTCTAATTAACATTCAGACCCTTCTTGACTCCCCCAAGGGCAGGGCACCTTAGTCTCCTTTCTCTGGGGGCGGGATAAAGGGCGTCATTTCAGGATATCGGCAGAAGGGGCTGGACCCCCAAATAAGAATGCATTTTGATCCGTGCGTTGCGATGGTTTTGTGATTTTGGTAAAATCCGTGCGTTGCGTTTGTTTTGTGATGTTTGCAGTAAGGAGTCCCTTTCCCACCGAGTCGTGTTGTTGGCAGAGGGGGGCAGCTTCTCAGAGCGCGAGCCTGGGACTCGCCGCTGTGCTGAGTCCCCTGTGAGCCCTCGCTCTTGACCCCATCCATGACCTGAGTATTTGTCACTCAAGGCACTGGGGTCTCTGCAGAGGCAAGCCGGCCGGAAGGAGGCGTGTCCCAGCCAGCACAGCGTCTCTCGGGCTCCCAGAGTGTGAGTGACAGACGGCGGAATGATTGGCATGCGACAGGCTAGCTCACAGAAGAAAAGAAAACTCCAATGGTCTAGACTTGGGAAAGACTAGGACCCAGAGCAGCCTGGGCGCCCCAGGACGTTGCAGGCTGCCTCTGACCCCTGACCCCACCCCCTCCCAGCTCCTGGTTGTCATGAATTCTGGTTGAATTCTCCACTGGATTGGGCAACCCTCGAGGGGAGAGATCTCGTCTAGCTCATCTGAGTAACCCCTGCGCTTAGTGCAGCTGGGGGTCAGGGTGGAAGTTTAACAAAAGTTTATCGAGCGCGTGAATCAGTCCTGGTCTCGAACTGTCCAAAGGGCGCTGGACGTTGACTCAGGCACCCTGGGATTGAATCCTTTGGGTGCCTTTTTTTTTTTTTTTTTCCGTGTAGCCCTAGTCTCCATTTCCTCATTTGACAAGCAGAAGTAGTGATCCCTGCCCCAGGGGGTGCCTGCAGGAACCAGACAAGGCTCTAGTGTGCACTGGCCGGTGCTCAGTGACGCCCCACGGGGCCCATAGCTGGCTGTGTCACCACGATAAGCGTAGGGAGAGATGTGACCCCCCAGCCCTTTCTTGCAGCCGGGGACACGGAGACGCAGAGTTCCAGCATCATGTCCCCAGGTCACTAAACGCATCCAGGGCTGAGCGTGGGCTTGAGCCCAGCTACACCGCTCCAGCGTCCATGCTCTCATCCCCCGTCCGGGATTGCAAGCTGCTTTCCTTCCTGGCAGGTGGGGCCCCTGGTTCCCTGGATTTGGTGGGGGGCCGCCCACCCAGCCACGCTCTGCCTTGTTCATCCTACTCGGGTGAGTCCCAGCTGCGGTCGGAGCCCAGGAGGAGCCCTGTCCTGCAGTATCGGCCCTAATCAAAGCAACCGGGATCAGTGCCACCCGACTCCTCAGAGGGCAGGGGACTCAGGACTTAAGGGGACGACGGTGGCCGACGTGGGCTCTGAGCAGCCTGTGGTGCCGTCGGCACAGATCACGTGGTGGACACACCGGGGCCCCCGTAACCCCATTCGACCTATTTCAGGAAGTGGTCAAGTGGATGAGAAACCTTCAGCCCCTTGGTGGGGAGCGCTAACCTGTCTGCTCTCCGCCGGGGGCTCTCTTTCCTGGTCTGCACACCACCGTGTAGAGACTTGGGGTGGAGAGTCTAAAACACCCAGTCCTGGGATTTTTAAGTAGGGGTTTAGGTGAAGAATTTTGCTTTTGAATAAGCAAAGCGCTGACTAAAGCCAGGAGGCACAGGGGAGCCTCTGAAAGCCGTCGCGGTGGGCACGTGGGCGCGGAGAGCTGACAGCTGGATATCTGTGGCCCGGGGCGTGCGCAGGAAGGGCAGTGACAGGGGGTCCACCCTCAGCCACACTGCGGGCAGCTCCTTCAGCCCAGAGAGTGGGGGAGGGGCCCTAAGCCCTCCCACCCCCGCCGCGGGTGTCAGAAGAAACGCCCCTTGGCCACCCCCAAGTGAGCGAGGAAGTGTCCTTTGCGACAGTCCAGCTACAAGGACACAGGCAGCGGGGTTTCAGACCCTGACCCTCCTCCTTGGTGTGTTTCGTGGGCCGGTTTCCACACAGGCAGGGGACCCAGCTCGGCCTCTGGAAAGCAGCCCGGGGTGGCTGGAAAATATGGTTGTTGGCATTTGCAAGATGACGTCGGAGTTGGGGTGCATCTTTCTCCCGAGATGATCCCGCCCGCCTCCTGCAAGGAGTGTGTTCTGCCGATGGGGCCAGAGGGCCCGGGCCGAGTGGGAGGCCGCGGCTTCCCTGGGGTCCTGCATCAGCTCTGGACTTGGTGGGACCCGGCTTGCCTTGGCCCTTAGATCAATCTGAACACTTGCTGGGGGCGGAGGGGTGCACATTCCCTCCTGCTCTTGTCCCCGTGTGCCTCCCCTGGTTTCTTCCACGCCGGCCTGCAGTCTGCGTCGCTCCCAGGCCAGCCCCTCGGCCTCGCAGGGCCCAGGGCGAGAGGGCGCACGGAGCCCGCATTCCACGGTCTGAAGTTGTACATCACCCCACAAAGTGTTCCTAAAAAAGCGGCTCATCTAAACCGCTTCGACAAAAGCGTCTTTACAATGACCTGGAAAGCCAGGTTTCGCTTTAGAATTCTCTGACCCCTCAGAGTTCTGCCTGGGAACTTGGGGGTGTGGGAGAACCAGCCCTGCCCTTGGCGCACCCCTTTCCCCTCCCGTCCCTGGCTCCGGGCTCCATTCAGAGTTCCACGGACAGCTTGCTTTGGGTCTGTTTTTTTTCTTTTCATTGGTAAGTCTTAGTCTGTTTACTTCCTACTCGGTGAGTGACAGTCCAGGCACCAATTATTGTAAGGAAAGAGAATAAGTATCACAAGAGAGGTGAAGCCTGAAGGGTGTAGGGGACGTTAGGCTGGAAACCTGGCCAGAGTCGGATCATGGACGGCCCCGAATTATGGGCTGCAGGGTTCGGACTGAACTTTGCTGGGGGGAGGGGAGGAGGGGCATCCCTGAAGCTTTTGAGCAGAAGGACAAGATCATGGCTGAACAGGGAGGAGGCCGGCTGGGCGACCGTGTGGAGGGGGGCGTGGAGGTCGGGGAGGCTCTGACGGTGGCCAAATGCTTCTGCTTTGCAGGGAGTGATGTTCTGCAGTGGATCACCCAGCGGCTGTGGGTCTCCAGTCTGGGTGAGAGCTCGTCTTTTCCTCCGAGACCAAGGGCTGCTGTGTGCGCGTCACCCTGGGGGCATCTCTGGAGGGTAGAAGCTAAACGGGGGTCAGCCCGCGTCTCTGAGAAATTGACATTTTAATTGGAGAGATGAGAACTTCATGGGTAATCAAGAAAGACTTCCTGGAGGGGGTGATGCATACGTACCCTTGGTCGCCAAACAAGCGATGCCTGTGAATCCTGGAGGGAAGCTCAGAGGGTCTGTCTTCCCAGCGGGGAAATTAGCAAAGACATAAACATGGAATGAACCAGGAATGGAGCGGTAACAGGGGAAATGGGGAGTAGTGACTTCAGCTGGGTGTGGAGGGCAGTGGACAGGTGGGGTGCACCTGGTACATTCTTGGATTCCAAATTTTATCTGGGAGAGAGGCAGTGTAACCCACGCAGGGTTTTGCAGCATGGCGGTGTGTACAGTAATCAGATTTAAGCTGGGATGTTAGGCAGCAGTCTGAAGGATGGATTGGAGCAGAAAGCCTCAGGGACCTGACTTGCCACTAGCGAAAAGGCTGTTGGTACAACGAGGGTCTGGTCTCTGATAGAGGGAGGGAGATATGAAGAGGGAGGGTGGGGAGGAAGCCTCCCCGCTCCTGGGAGGCTGAGCTGTGGGATAGGATGTGGGTTGGGTCATTGGGCCTGCAGGATGGGAGGGCTGGGATTCTGTCTTGATGGTAGAAAGACACCTGCTCTCACTGGTGCCTCTGAGAATGAACCAGGACAGTTATCCTTTAATCGCTGCAAATCCAGAACCAAGACTGTGTTTCTGAGCAGACTGGAGGCGGATGGGAGTTGAAGGGACATGGGGAGGAGCCTGGGATCTGGACCCAGGGTGCAGACAGAGCTGAGCTTGGGGTAGAAGTTGACCATAAACACAGCCTCACCTTCCTGCCCCTCGGGATGAAGAGGTGTCTGTTGGTCAAGCAGAAGCCTCTGGACTTCTCCAGACCCAAAGGGCCCAGCGATGCTCCTCCAGGATTTCCCCACCTGTCACCCCAAATGCCTGCAGTGGATGACCTGTGGCACCGTCAACACTGGGGTCACTGACTGCCCTCCAGACTTACTTACATTCGGGGGCTGGGCTGGGGGACCCTCCTTTTAGCCGTGGCTACCCAGCTGGTACCTGTCCGCAGCTAAGTTCAGGAGCCACTGTCCCCACTTCTCGGCTGAAGTGCTATTAGGATGGGGGTACCTGCCCTGAGTTTGGGGTGCTCTGCGGGGGCGGGGCCGTGAGCTTCTGCGCTTGGCCCCTGCTCTTAACTGCCTTGTCTCAACCCCTTCTCCCCAGAGGCACAGAACTTGGGCAACTTTATTGTCAAGTACGGCTACATCTACCCCCTGCAGGACCCCAAGAACCTCGTTCTCAAGCCTGACAACAGCCTCTATCGATTTCAGGTGAGCCTTGGCCTTGACCTTGGGTGTTAACAGGGGGTTAGTGTCATCTGAAAAGGTAATTGGTTGGCTTCACATCCTCACAGATCTTCAGAAACAGTGGAGGGGGCTAAGGCACCTTTATGTTTTAAGCTAGAGGGCTGGGGGCCGGGGGTTCACAGCCCTGTGTGTAAGCCTGCTTCCCTGGTTTCTCTTGTAGACACCGTACTTCTGGCCCACCCAGCAGTGGCCGGCTGAAGACACAGACTATGGTAAGGCTCCGCCCCTCCTCCTATGCCTTGGGGAGGGCTTGCCATGCCGCTTACTTACTTGCTGCGTTTTGGTGACACTTGTCTTGCTGTCATCAAGACAGCCTTTATGTCAGTTCTCACCTGTATTGGGAGTGATTCCCAGGGGAAGGACTGGGTCAGCTGAGTGTTCTCTTCACTGAGCTGAGCACGACAGTCTCACGCATAGAGGGGTTTGAAATATGAGGATGATGGGAAATGTCATTGTTTTCTTTTCCAGCCATCTATCTGGCCAAGAGAAATATCAAGAAGAAAGGGATTTTAGAAGAATATGAAAAGGTACAGAGATGCTTTCAAGTATAGGTTCTTATAATTGAGTGGAATATAGTCCTGAGCTGTTTTCCCCTGTTCCCCCCATTAATCGATTCATAGGTACCCTCATCATCCATCCATCCCTCCATCCCTCATCCATCCATCTGTCGTCTGTCTGTTGATCCCTCATCCATCCCTCCATCCCTCATCCATCCGTCCATCCCTCATCCATCCATCCCTCATCCATCCCTCCATCCCTCATCCATCCATCCATCCATCCATCCCTCATCCATCCATCCCTCCATCCCTCATCCATCCATCCCTCCATCCCTCATCCATCCATCCCTCCCTCCATCCCTCATCCATCCATCCATCCCTCATCCATCCATCCCTCCATCCCTCACCCATCCATCCATCCCTCATCCATCCCTCATCCATCCATCCATCCATCCATCCCTCATCCATCCATCCATCCATCCCTCATCCATCCATCCCTCCATCCCTCATCCATCCATCCCTCCCTCCATCCCTCATCCATCCATCCATCCATCCCTCATCCATCCATCCCTCCATCCCTCATCCATCCATCCCTCCCTCCATCCCTCATCCATCCATCCATCCATCCCTCATCCATCCATCCCTCCATCCCTCATCCATCCATCCCTCATCCGTCCATCCATCCATCCCTCATCCATCCATCCATCCATCCATCCATCCATCCATCCCTCATCCATCCCTCATCCATCCATCCATCCATCCATCCATCCATCCTTCCCTCATCCATCCATCCCTCATCCATCCATCCCTCCATCCCTCATCCATCCATCCATCCATCCCTCATCCATCCATCCCTCATCCATCCATCCATCCCTCATCCATCCATCCCTCCATCCATCCATCCATCCATCCCTCATCCATCCATCCATCC
>NW_020837988.1:1572554-1677574 GCF_003676395.1 Aethalodelphis obliquidens | reverse complement strand
CATCCATCCATCCATCCATCCATCCATCCCTCATCCATCCATCCATCCGTCCCTCATCCATCCATATATTTAGAAGCAGCTGGTTGAAGTAAATTCTC
The DNA here is from genome assembly GCF_003676395.1 of Aethalodelphis obliquidens. Lineage (NCBI taxonomy): Eukaryota > Metazoa > Chordata > Mammalia > Artiodactyla > Delphinidae > Aethalodelphis > Aethalodelphis obliquidens. Next base: position 1,677,476 of record NW_020837988.1, on the reverse strand, counting down.
CCCCATGTTGGGGTTCAGCTTCTCCTGCTGTAACTTAAGGCCTTGCCTCAGTAACTACTAGGTACACGGTAGCTACCACTTTCCTCTTGCTGTCCCACAATAATAGGACTTCATTAATATGTGTGATAATGCATATTACAGGACGGACACATTTGAACTTGAGTTTGAGACGGGGAGACACGAGTGCAGACTTTTGTTTTAGGCAGCATGAGTCATACTTCTCAAGGAGCACACCCTAACCCTCACAAGGCTAGACTTCTGGGCAGACAGCGACAATCTTGCTGTTTTTTTGCCTTTTACAAACATGTTTGCAGAAAGCCAGCATCACACCAACTTTGTGGATTTGTTGTGCTCTGTGGTTGAATATTAAGTTCCCATATTCTCCTGCACACTGCCCCCCTCTTCCTTATCAGATTTGGGATACATTTATTAAAAAAAAAAACAAGCCAACTTGTGGCTTCTGTGGTGAAGGCTTGTGGAGAGTTCGGTGCCGCCCTGTGAATGACTGCCTCTGCACAGCTGGGCTGGGAGACCGTCTGGCTGGGTCTCGTTGTTGACTTAAGGCTTCCTGCCCTCTGCACGCAGCATAGGTTGTGGGGCTCAGTGTTCTCATTTTGTTTTCCTCCTCTAGGAAAATTATAATTTCCTGAACAAAAAAATTAACTACAAGTGGGACTTTGTCATCATGCAGGCCAAAGAGCAGTACCGGTGAGTCAAAGATCTTGTTGGTCCCCTGACCGTCTCTCCTCCTCCCTTCCTTCTTTGTTTCTTTTTAATAAAATAAACTTTTATGGAGTGTTTATGTGTTAAACAGTGGGTGAGGCATAGGGAAGGTAGAGGCATCGTCTAGTGAGCCCAGCAGACAAGCAGACAGGCCATGGTGCCTCAGTGAGTTGAGAGCCCCACGTCGGGGTTTGGAGAAGGAGCTGCAGAAACAGCATTGAATCTGGAGGCTGCAGAGGGTGTATCCAGGTGAGGGATGGTGATGGTGGATGGAGGGGAGAGGAGAGGAGAGGTGGGAGGGAGGGTGCTCTAAGCAGACAACCAGAGTCTGGGGGCATGGGAGTGCCCGCCTGATGCCGTCCCTTGGAGCTGGTACAGAGAGTGCAAAGCCCCAAACTGGCGGAACTGAGGCTGGATGTGTTAGCAGGAGCGGATCGGGAGAAGGTTTTGTGCTCAGGGCCGTGGGGAGCCATGGAAGGATCTTAAACATGGGAGAGCTGTCATCAGAGTCACCTGTTAGAGCCCACTCACCGCTCGCCCTCATTTGCCGGTTCAAAACTGGGCCTGAAGTTCCCCCTGGGGGCCCTGCCTTGTCTGTAAGGGCCAGCTGTACATGTTGGGGAGCGTGTATCAGTCAGGACGAGGTTAGGCTGTCGTAACAAACGTCACCCAGCAATCAGAGGCATGCAACCACAAGGCTTATTTCTTGCTCGTGTCACGTGTCCACCGTGGGCCAGCTGGGGCCCTGACATGCCTGCAGCCACTCCAGGACTCACATCACTTCTGCTCACAGTTCACTAGCCAAGGCAGCTCACGTGGTTGTGCCTGCTTCAAAGGAGGGCGCACGGGGCGTGCAGTCCTCCTGTGTGTCCGAGATGCAGGAGAGTCAGGAATATCTGGGGACCAATACCCGTGATCACCAGAGCAGTGAGTCCAGCCGGCCCGGCCTCACTCACCCTGGCAGGTCCAGACCCCAGGAGGTCTAGAGCGGCTGGCACGTGGGCTGGGTGGTGGAGACCCCGTCCTCCTGAAGCAGCCCTGGAAGAAGTGTAGTGGTGGGTGAGTCAAGGTTCTCCAGAGAAACAGAATCTCTGTGTATTGATCGAGCTAGAGAAGAGGTGGGGGAGGGGAAGGAGGGGGGAGAGAGAGTAGAGAGATTGAGATTTGTTACAAGGAATTAGGTCACACAGTTTTGGAGGCTGAGCTGTCCCAGTACCTGCAGTCGGCCAGCTGGACCCCCAGGAGAGCTGATGTTTCAGCTGGAGCCTGAGGGCAGGAAGAGACCAATGTCCCAGCTCGAGGCCACCAGGCAGAGGGCACGTCCCCTTATTTGCAGGAGGATCAACCTTTCTGTTCTATTCAGGTCTTCAACTGAAAGCACCCTCATCCGAGGACATCCTCACAGACACCCCCAGAATAATGCTGACCTATCACCTGGGCACCCCTGGGCCCATAAAATTAACCATACCAAGCGGTGAGCACCGTTACGCAGGACTGCCGTCCGGGCAGACAGGAATCCGGAAGGCAGGATGGCTTTATTGCTCACGGTGGGGGAGCGGGGGCAATTTGTTCTCAGGCCTGAATTCACACGGAGGCGCATTATGGGGAGAGCTGGCTCTGCCCTTTCACCGTGAACGTGCCTCTGCCTGGGTGTTTTTCAGACAGAGCGGCGGGGGGAGCGGCGGGGGGGAGGGGGCAGTTTGCTAACCTTTGTCACGTGCACTTGTGTGTGAGGCTCCACTGGGTGGGTTCCGTGCACTGTCTCATCCCACGCTGGGGAGAGGAAATGCCGGGAGCAGTAATTCTTGTCGCCTCTCACATCTGCAACTGGGGAAACGGAGGCTTAGAGGGGTCAGAATACTTGGCCAAGGTCACTTGGTGGGGTCGTGGTCCAGCCTGGCCTAGTGCTACTTCCACTCAGTGGGCGGTTTTTAGTGCCTACTGGGTTCCAGCACTGGGCCGGGCCCCAGGGACACAGAATTGACTGGGATGTGCCCCCGCCTCACCCCTGACCCCTCTCCATCTTCCTCTGCCTCTCTGCTCCAAGCAGGATGAGCCCATGACCCAGAGGACTGTGGACCCCCGAGCTGCCTTGCAGCACAGAGGTACCCCCAGTGGCCCCCGCAAGCCCCGCCACTCAGGCCTTGGCCTCAGCCTGGGTAGAGCTCTGAGCTGCCCACATCACGGGGCAGCCCCTCGGGATGGGCACTTCCTGAAAGCCACTCTCCTGCTGAGATGCTGGCTCTTCCCCACTGATTCTGTTGCTTCCCTCAAAGGCTGCCTCAGATTTCAGGTTTAGGATCTGTGATGGTTAATTTTGTGTGTCCGCTTGGCTGGGCCAAGAGAGTTGGTCTAGTGCCTAGAGAGTTGGTCCAGTACCCGTCTCAGATGTCACTGTGAAGGTGTTTTTTAGGTAAGATTAGTATTGAATCAATAGACTCTAAGTAGAGCGGATGACTCCCCCCAATGTGGGTGGGCCTCATCCAAACAGTTGAAAGCGTTACGAGACTGAGGTTCCCAGAGGAAGAAGCAATTCTGCCTCTAGACGGGCTTGGACTTGAGCTGCCGCATCAGGTCTTCCCTAGTCCTCCAGCCTGCTGGCGTGTCCTGCAGAATTTGGACGTGCTAACCTCCCCAGTCGTGTGAGCGAATTCCTTGGAATAGATAAATTCTGTCTCTGTCTCTCTCTATTTATCCTCCTACTGCTTCTGTTTCTCTGGAGAAGCCTAACTAATACAAGTACAGGATCTCACCACAAAATCAGGTGGCCACGTAGTCTGGCTCACGAGGCACCCATTTCGTTCCCCTGAGTCTCTGCGCACAGACCTCTCTCCTGAATCCCAGAGTCAGCATCTCAGCTATAAACTCAACATCTCACGTTGGCATCACACCTCAGCCTAACTTTGTCCATACTTGAATGTTTTCCCCTCGCTCCCCAAGCCTTCTCTCCCCTCAGCGTTACGCGTATCAGTACAACGAACCCCCATTCACCTCTCCCCGACCCGTGTCCTGTGTTCAGTCATCCAGTCCCGCTGGTACTGCTGGCAGAATCCCTTCTGCCACACCCGTCCACTTCTGTCTGCTTCCATCACCCTGGAGCCAACGTCACTGTCAGCTGGGCCACGGCAGCATCCTCTGCTCCCATATGCCCCCAGTTTTGAAACACAAACAGGATCCGGTCCCACCCTTTTGAGAGAGAACCCTCAGTTCAAATGTCATGTGCTCAAAGAAGCTTTTATTTCTTTTTTGTTTAATTTTTATTGGGGGATAGTTGGTTTACAATGTTTTGTTAGTTTCAGGTGTATAGCAAAGTGAATCAGTTAGACATAGACATATATACAATCTTTTTTAGGTTCTTTTCCCATCTAGGTCATTACGGAGTACTGAGCAGAGTTCCCTGTGCTGTACAGTAGGGCTCTATTAGTTAGCTAGCTTATATACAGAAGTGTGTGTATATCAATCCCAATCAAATAAGCTTTTCTGATTAGCTGTTATTCTGCACACAATCATCCTGAAACTCCATGGCTCAGAGTGGCAACAGTATTTTATTCTCTCTCAAGGGTTCTGTGGGTCTGGAGTTTGGGACGGTTGGGCTGGGCAGTTGTGGATCAGAGCCTCTCAAGTGCTTGCAGCCAGAGGGCTGGAAGGTCTGCCCTGGGCTTCCTCACAGCACCAGGCATATAACACTACCTCCAGGTGGTTGGAAGCCCCAAGGGCAAATACTTCACTGAGGAGGGTGGCAGCTGCCCCACCTTCGATGGCCCAACCTCAGAAATCACACGGTGTCATTTGTGATATACTCAGTTGGTCAACACAGCCACAAACCCCACCTGGTCTCAGTGGGGGAAGACATAGACCCACCTGGCAGTGGAAGGAGGGTCACAGGACTGTAGACATACTATTTCAAAAGTACCCCACTGGCCATCCCTGATTCTGCACTCTAGTGCACTGAATGTGTCCTCACAGCTCACGACACAATTTGTAATTTTATATTTACTTCTTGACTATTTGTGGAATGTTTAGACCTAAAGGTACTCAAGGAAGGGCAGGAAATATGTCTGTGTGTCAGTCTGCTCAGGCTGCCTTATCAGAGCATCGTAGACTGGGTGTCTTAAACAACAGACATTTATTTTCTCAGAGGTCTGGAGCGGGGGAAGTTCAAGATCAAGGTTGTGGCAGGGTTTGGTTTCTGATGAGGGCTCTCGTCTCAGCTTGCAGACAGCTGCCTTTTTGTTGTGCTCTCACATGGGGGAGAGAGATGGACAGAGAGACTCTTCTGTTATCTCCTATTACCAGGGCACTAATCCTGTCATAAGGGCCCCACTCTCATGACCTCATCTAATTACTTCTAAACCCTAATTCCTTCTTAAAGGCCCCATCTCCAGATACTGTCGCACTGGGAGTTAGGGCTTCAACGTGTGAGTTTTGGGGGGATGCAAACGTTCAGTCCATTACAGTCTATTTGGTTCGCCCGAATTCTCCCAGTGTTTGGAACATAGTGGAGATCAGTAAATACATGATTGAGTCAAAGTGTCATCGACTAAGGGATACTGTTGCTATAAAGATCACAACATGACAAACTAAGATAATTCTTTGTTTACTGGTTCTCTTGAACGCCGTTCATCACCACTCTCCTCCAATAACCTCTGTCACACAAGAGCAAAGCCAGAAAGGGCATTGCAGTAAATTAGCGATCAACTCTATTGCCAAGGTGGTCCAGCATTATGGAAAGTCCACAGTGCCTCAGGCCATCTGCAACCCACCTTCCTGAGGACACGGGGTAGTTAACCCGGTAGAAAATCCATTTCAGTTGGTAAGGGGGAAGTTGGAGTGACAGTGTTTATAGTTAATTTCCAGAGGATGTTGGCAAACACCCCCCTGGAAGAGCACTCTCCACCCACCTGGCTCTCTGGATATTATGTTACTCACAATACATGAGCTGGCACGTAAATCCGCCGACTCTGTCTTGAGGAGGGCGTGTGCGTCATCCTGCGTTGCCTGGGCAAACAAGCATCGCCTAGCGGAGTGCACGTCGCCGTGGCAATGGCGCTGGATGGGGTATGATAATGAACACGCCCTCACCCCTGTCATTTCCTACCTGTGATGGGAAAGAGGGAGACTGAGAGATGAGAGGGAGCATGAATAGCCTTTCACAGAAATCAGCTGGGCTCAGAGAAACCCTGACTTGCTGCGAACTCTTTGAAGTGACAGAGTGGCACTGACGGCTAGAGAGAAACCAGAACTCCCCAGGGCCCGCGTTTTCCCCATCCCAGGCTCTGGCATTGCCGTTGCCTCCTGACTCCGGTGTTGATTATGTTGTTTATCAGAGCAGGGAAACATCCGGAAGCCAGGTGGGCCGAGAATGTCATCCACGCTCACTCCAGTGGAGACGCTGGGGGAGACGGTCTGATCCTCGGGCTGGTCATGGTGGCACGATCGCATCACACGCTGGTGCTCTCGGGGGGAGCTGGACTCGGGGACCAGATCCCTGGTTCGGGTCCCACCTCTGCCCCCTGTTGACAGCACGACCCTCAGTGGGACATTCAACCTCTCTTTGCTTCAGCCCCTGAACTGCAAATTGAGAATTGCTCACTGGGAGGGTTCGAGTTAATACGTATAAAAGTATGTTGCAGGGTACTTAGCACATAAGGATAATATTAATGTTCGCTATTTTCATTATTCTCATTATGGCAAAAGCACAGATTACTTGGGCAGATTGGGAGAGTGGTCCGGAATGGGGTTCAGCAGGAAGGGGGTCCATCCGTGAGCAACAGATGCAAAAGCTTACCGGCCTTTAACGTGGGTTTTGGCTTTTCAGGGCTGGAAAGGAAAGGAATAAAGCGGACAGGTACGCACTGGATCGCCAGGAGAAGGCGTACTGGCTGGTGCACCGATGCCCCGTGAGTGCCACCTCCCCCCTGGTTTCACCCGTCTCTTCCTGCGCCCGACCACTCCCAACCTTGCTCCCCATCCCCCTTTTGTGGCTCATCTCTGCCTGGAGCTAGAATTGAATCTGCAGGAGCTGTTGCTCGCTGTGGAGTAACATCCATGGGCCTCTGGCTGCAAGAGGAAATTCACCGTCTGGATGGAGTCCGCCCGTGGCCCATCCGTTGCTGTTAGGACTGAGCGCATTTCCGTAGCGGAGGGACCTGAATGAGTCTGGCTCGTGTGAGGGCTAGGACTCGATGCCTTAGAAGAGGAGTGTAAGAAGGAAAAGGTAGGACACGTGTAGGGAACCGGAAGCCGCCTCGCCGCGGCCGTGCCGTGCGTCTCTTGCTGCTGTCCTTTTCCTCTCCGGATCCGGTCCCCGGCAGAGATGGGGGCGGGGATAAATGTGTGCTCAGCCTCATGGCTTAGAACACATGGCGTCTCTGGCTTCGGGACGTTAGGTGGCCTAGAGGCACAAGCTGGACATGCGAGATGCGACTTGTAGCGGCTCCTTACTTGGGAGGGAAGCCGCGTCCCCAGCGCGGAGAAGCAGGCTGTAACCGCCGCCCACCGCGGGCGCCTCTGCCGCCTCGGTTCCCTCCCGCGTCAGACCCGTGCGCTGCCTGCCGGGCACGGGAGGTGGGAGAAGCGGAAGGAATTCTGCGAAGTGGAGCATTCGGAACACACGTTCCTCGTCTTCCCCCTTTAGTTTTCTTGCCTGACCGGGAACCAAGTTCTCAGAACCGGAGAGCGAACTGCGTCCCTCACGGGGCCAAAGCTTCTGGAGTTTTGAACTTGGAGCCCATCAGACTTGGGCCGTTTCGCTACTTTTCTTTCTGCATCCAAGACAGGCAGCCGTAAGGTGTTCCAGCTGCGAGGACGTTGGCTCCGATGCCTTGTTGCCGAGGTGAAGGCCCTGGGCTTGAGGCGTGTTTGGGTTTGCTTGGTTTCAGGGCACCTCCTCCAGTTAGACCACGTGGCCGACGCCCGACCCAGGTCCCCGGGGGCCTGAGCGGAAGGCTGCTTGGCCGAGCACAGGGTCCTGGAGGTCAGAGCCCACACCCGCCGTCCCGCGGGTAGTGCAGGAGCGAGATCTTTGTGTGCGAGGGAGGCAGGCCGTGCTCAGCCCATATTGTCATCAGATCCTGAAGCCGGGGGGGACCCTTGGTGAGGAGAATGGCGAATGGTGGATAAGCCTCTCAGGTGGTAAGAGGCGCTGGTGCCCCGTGGCACCCGTGACCGAGGCGGTCCTGCTCCTTGTAGGGTGGAAAACGGCCTCTGTATCACGTGTGGAGACTCCGTGCTGTGGGATGCCCGTGTGCCTGCATCCCTTGCCAGGCGACAGAGTCTGTGCATGCGAGCTGCCCTGGGACCCTCACCTCCCCTCTGTCCCTGCAGCCAGGAGGTCTACAGGGACACGACGAGAAGCAGATTATCCGCGTTGTTCCCAGGCCTCCCGGGGCAGCTCTCGGCCCCGACGCCGGGCAGGTGGCCAAGTGGCTCTTCCCTGCGTGATACAGAAGCACCGACGTTCAACAGTGTGTCCCTGACAGTGGCTTCTACCACCACCTCCCGCACGGTCCCCACTTCCTCCACCTCCATCACCTGCGTTGTCACGGTCACCGTCACCGCAGACCTGAGAGGAGAACTTGCGGTGCCCCGGGCTGTGCGCCAAGCATCGTTCTGCACGCGCTTTCTCGCTCCATCTCTGCGGCCCTACCTGAGGGGCTACGTGATTAGTCCCGTTTTGCTGATGAGGAAGCAGAGGCCCAGGGCTGCTGCTGACTTGCCAGTGACAGCCAGTGAGCGAGCACCGGGCCACCTGGACCCACAGACTGCAGAGCCTTCCCTCCTGGTCTCCATGCTCCTTTGCCTCCGGTGACAGTGTCACGTGATGTTGTTGTGCGTTTAAGGCCTTTTGTCACCTCCTTGGTCGCTAGAGCATCACGTGGTTGCTGCCACTCTCACGCACATGGTGCCGGGTTCAGAGGTGCCTGTCCCTCACTGGCGCCACTGGGGGGCCACGTGCAGAAGGAAGCCTGCTGTGCTTGGAGCAGACATGAAGCTCCCCGGACACAAAACCTCTCTCCCCGCCTTGGCCCCCTCACTGCCGATCCCCTCGCCCAAAACCGGACCAGGAGTCGGGGCCGGGGCCGGGTGGCCCTGGCTCCTTCTCTCCCTGACTTTCTAAAGCCTTCAGCCTCTCGGTGGCCCAAGGGCGTCAGGATGACGGATGCGTCCCGTTTGAAGAGCATCCGGTTTGAAGTCTGTCTCGGCTGGAAACTGAGCAATCTGACTGACAACGCAGCAGCCCAGGCGCTTGGGGGCCGTCAGACCGTCTCCAGGGGCCCCAGACACACTGTCAGCTGGGTGGGAAGGAGCCAGCCGGGCAGACAAAGCATTTGGCTGGGTGGGGTGACTGTAGCCAGCTGCTGTACTTACCGAGCACATTCATCCCCTGTTCGTTTGTCTGGCCCTGGATCCGCGAAACCTTCCCGGGGCCCTGAGTCGACACCAGCCGGGGAGCCGGGCGCCGGGCGTGATGTAACAGCCGAAGGCCGCTGAGCACCTGCCACGCGCCCGGGTTAAGCCCTGAGCCTGGCTGATCGCAGGGACCTGACGGAAATGCTGTGACATAGGGGTGTCATTGCCCCGTCGTTCAGGTGGGGACATCGAGGCTCAGGAAGCCGCAGCAGCCTGGGCAGCACTGGGACGTGAACACACCTCTGTCTGACATGCTGCTGCCACGGAAGGTGCGCCCACGGGTGGGCCCCTCTCTCAGCTCAGGCAGCTCCAAGTGCGAACTGCTGACACTGGAGAGCCATGTTCCTCTCGCACTTTTCCCCAGCGGAACAGGGTGCAGATCTGGGCACGAAGCAAACGAAGGTTCATTGTGTAAACGGACAGAAGGAGAAACGGTTCCTTTAGAAAAGTCATCTCGGGGCCCCCCGTGCATTGTTGCTGTGCCATCTGTGGCATCCATGTCTCCCCAGGATACAGGCCGCTGACACGTGGACCATGGGTACAAGGAGGATGTGGGCCGGGGACAGAGGCGGCCTGTGGCGCGTGTGCTCTAAGTCAGGCGGTTGCTGGTCTGAGCGTCGAGCTAAACGGCCTTTGTTTCAACCACAAGTGCAGACACTCACCCGAGAGGATGTCTGTCCTCCACTTCCTGCTGAGGGTGGACTGAATGTCCGGAGAGGGGCAAAGTAAATTAAGTTACAGCTCCGTGACTGGACACTGTGACACTATGAAAATAATATTTTCAAAGGCCATTTATGAGCCTAGGAAAGGGGTCTGACATACAACGTTTTACCATTAAAACAGGATGGGAGAGTCCATCGACTCTGATCCGGATTAAGAAAAAAAGCCCCAAACATCTGTTTTGTGAATTTCCACCCTGTGCCAGGGGCCTAGGAGGCAATGGGGGTCTTTCCACTGGGAGCCGAGACAGACGTGGCCCTCAGGGAGCTCACAGTCTGGTGGAGGGGCTGAGACTGGAACACACAGATGAATGTGCCCTGCACGGGTGCGGGGACAGCTGTGAGGGCCGGGGTCCTGCTTCAGACCAGGGGTCTGGGGCCAGCTGTCTGTGGAAGTAACGTTCACACCAAGATCAGGCTCCTCCACCCCTTCCCTCGAATTCTGTGTCTCCCTGCGTCAACCTCATCTCTCTCTCTGTCCCCTGTTTTGTTTTGTTTTTAAAACTATCTGGTGTTTTATTCATTCTTTGTTTTCTGTGCCGTGCACCAAAAAGGTCCAAACTGTACGTCAGGGGAGAGAGTAATGATGAGAAGAGGAGAGAACAAGACCAGGGACGGGAGGGATGCGGTGCAGCCACGTGTCACCGGGACGTGGCACCAGCGCCCACCCCGGCCCTGCTCCGGATGCCGGCTCTGGGACTGTCCCCTCCTCGTGGGCAGCCCTTGGGGTTACGAGGGTCCTTTCCTAACCTGAGTTAAGGAGCCGTTAGCAAATTGTCTCTTCGGCTTCTGCGTCAGGGATGTTCTCGGGCACCACGCGTTGGCGTTCACACTTCCTCCGGCTGGAGGGGGTAGTGGTGGGCTTGGCGTCTCTGGGCAGGCGGGGCTTCCTGCACTTGGCCCAGGCTGCACGTGGCTGCATGGCTCCCTGTCTGCTGACAGCCCATTGCCTGCCCACCGTGGCCCTTGTGTCCTGCGCCGACGGTCAGCTCTGCGATATCTGAGTTCCAACTGCCTCTTGCATCCCAGAAACTGTGTCAGCGGTGGCTCTGGTGACTGTTGTGGAGAACGGAGACCCCCATGCTACCTGGTGAATGAGTGGATGAATGAATGAGTGCATGAGTGAATGAGTGAGTGGGTGAATGAATGCATGCATGAATGAATGAGTGAATGATGAATGAGTGAGTACATGAGTGAATGAATGAGTGGATAAGGGAAGGAGTGAATGAATGAATGAGTGTGTGAGCAAATGCAGCCTGGGAGTCTCCCAAAACAGCAGCAGGAGAAAGGCAGCCCCGTGGAGAGGTCTGAAGGCAGGGCCCCGGGGTGGGACCGCAGCTCGATGGGAGCAGCTGAGGGGTGGGGAGGGCCGGTGGGGACCGGCCGCAGGACAAGGCCCGCGGGCGGCTCCAACTCAGGGTCCTGCGCCGGTTACACAGGTGCACCGTGGAGCAGCGGAATTCACATCAGAGTGTGGATCAAGTTCAGAGCCAAGAGTTGGAGAAGGGGTCCAAGACGCGAGCAGACAACTGCACGGAAGCCCCTGAGGCTGGAGGGCCTGCTGGGGGGCAGGGGCCCCGAGGGGGGCAGCGTGTGTGTGTGCGTGTGTGTGTGTGCGTGTGGCTGTGCCGGTACGTATGTGTGTGAGCTGCAGATGTGAGCACATGTGGCTGCGTTCGGGTGTGAGTGCATACCTGTGAGAGTGCGAAAGAGTGATGTGAGCTGTGAGTGGGAGGGGGTGTGTGCACGTGAGCGAGTCCTTGAGTGTGAGAGTGAGTGTGTACATGTGAGGAGTGTGGGAGTATGCGAGTGTGTGTGTGTGATGTCTGTCTTCCGTCACCCTGGGGGGATTTCTTTGTACCAGATGGGTGTCCGCACCAAACAGAGGAGGTGGAAGACCCGAATCGCTGGCCTCGAGGGGCTGAGAGACCGAGCGGGACTGGCTGGGGAGGCCTGATGGAGACAGGCACACTGAGGCCAGCTTTGGGCCAGGTGTTCACACACGCGCCCTTACGATGCACACAGCCTTTGCTTGGTAACGGGGACGCTCTGCTGACAGCTTCGTACTCCATCGTGTGCTAAACCCTCACAGGAACCTGACGGGCAGGAGGGATCGTCTGCGGTTCCCAGGGGTGGGAAGGGCAGCGAGGAGAATAGTTTCCAAGATCTTCCTCACAGCTGGGAAGTGGCAGAACCGGGATTGGAACCTCTGGGTGCCTGACGGAAGCCTGGACTCTCCAACACAATGAACTGTAGAGCGGGAAGGGAGTCGGGAGTCCCACGTGCCAATCCCAGTGAACTCTGATTGAGTTTGCAGGTTGTTTATCCATCTGTGCACCCACCCTCTCATTCATCCATCCACCTACCCACCCCTCATCCACCCATCCATCCATCCATCCGTCCATCCATCACTTATCCATCCATCCGTCCACCTACCCACCCCTCATCCACCCATCCATCCATCCATCCATCCATCCATCCATCCATCCACCCATCCACCCATCCATCCATCCATCCACCTACCCACCCTCCATCCATCCCTCCATCCATCCATCCATCACTTATCCATCCATCCATCCGTCCACCTACCCACCCTCCCTCCCTCCCTCCACCCATCCATCCATCCATCACCTACCCACCCTCCCTCCCTCCATCCATCCATCCATCCATCACCTACCCACCCTCCATCCATCCATCACTTATCCATCCATCCATCCGTCCACCTACCCACCCTCCACCCATCCATCCATCCATCCATCCATCACTTATCCATCCATCCATCCGTCCACCTACCCACCCTCCCTCCCTCCATCCATCCATCACTTATCCATCCATCCATCCATCCATCACTTATCCATCCATCACTTATCCATCCATCACTTATCCATCCATCCATCCATCCATCCATCCATCCGTCCATCCATCCATCACTTATCCATCTATCCATCCATCCACCTACCCACCCTCCATCCATCCATCCATCACTTATCCATCCATCCATCCGTCCACCTACCCACCCTCCATCCATTCATCCATCCATACATCCATCACCTACCCACCCTCCCTCCCTCCCTCCCTCCCTCCATGCATCCATCCATCACCTACCCACCCTCCATCCATCCATCCATCCATCACTTATCCATCTATCCATCCGTCCACCTACCCACCCTCCATCCATCCATCCATCCTCCCTCCCTCCATCCCTCTCTCCATCCCTCTGTTTTAGGTTCTGGGGATGCTGTGGTGGTGGAACAGCCCCATGAAACTCACCAGCTCGCCTGGAGAGTCGTGCACACCCCTGTAGCTCCCCACAGGCTGGGCCACGCCCCTCAGCTTGGCCTCACGATCGGCGGCTTGACCAAGGTCCAGAGTTAGTCAGAAACCGGAGACTCTCCCAGCAGCGGTTCTTATGTCGTTTTTCTTTTTGTTTCCCCACTCAGCCGGGAATGAACGACGTGCTGGACTATGGCCTGGACCGAGTGACCGACCCAAGTGAAGTTCAGGTAAAACAGGTAGGTCTCTGCTGCGTACGCTGGGCGGGGCCTAGGTCAGGGTCTCAGGCTGGGAGGGTGTCCACATGTCTGTTGTCTGTTTGTGTCTGTGGGGCACTGGTACCTCCCCTTTGAGACTGCCAAAGAGGGGAGGCCTATGGGCCGTGTGGTATCAGAGCAGGGAGGCCATGGCAGGGGTTCTGGTCAAGAGAGACTGGAGTCGGCAGTGTGCAGGTCAGAGCCAATGGGATCTAGACGGCTGGCTTTCAGACTTTTCTGAGTCACTTCCCCCTTTGAAAACCCGATGAAAGTTATGAACCCATTTCACCCAGGGGTGTGCAGACAGGCATTTCAAACACAATTTCTGCCAGTCCCCCCTCCCCCGCCCCGAAGTCTATAGGCCCCAGGCTCACAACCCTTGAATCAACTTTGGGTTTAAACCTTAATCCGTGTGACAGGACCTGGACTGTCCCACTTTCTTTTGCATCTCGTTGGGTGGGATCTTTGCAAAGATTCTCCTGTGCTTTTTATTTTAAAAGGACCCTTTCCCCCCAGTAGGCCACCATTGATGATGGATGGCTGATTTCCTAAGATGGGTTTTTATTTAAAGAAAGCTGGTGCAGAAGCTGCTGAAAGAGTGGGCATCCCGGTTAGGGTTTCCCAACCATAGCACTGTTACTCGGGGCCAGACCGTGCTCTGGGGGCTGTCCTGTGCATTGTGGAGTGTTCAGCAGCATCTCTGGCCTGAACCCCCTGGAAGCCAGTAGCTCCAAGCCTTTCCCTGCCTGCCCCTCCGTCCCAACTATCAAAACTGTCTCCAGACTTTGTCCGGTGCCCCCCGGCGGGGCTGAGAACCACAGATGCCAGTAAACCAGCCTCAGCCCACGTAAACTGGCGGTAGGTGGTTTCCTTGCTTTCTGTCTACCGTTGTCTTTGGGCAGCAAGGGGTCAGGGGCTTTGTTAGCCTAGTGTGTCATCCGTGAGCCAGTGCCTGAAGCCCTGGGCGGGAGCCGGGGGGGTGAGCCCGGAAAGGAGGAGGAAGGACGTCGAGGGGCAAGAGGAGGGCGCAGGCCAAAGCTGGCCCGGAGGCTCTGACTCGTGTGTGCTGCCCACCGGGACCTGGAACTCAGGATGGCTTTGGGGACTCCCCCAGTGTGTGGGCTGGAGGCCCCGGTTTCGGCTGGAGTCCACCTGGAGGGGACGTCGCGTCCCCAGAGGGCATCCCCCGGGGCCGTTGCTGGGACCCTCATCCGTAATTCAGAGTCACCCTTCCTTTGATGCACGCTTGGCACTGTCAGCCTTCAGTGGCCTTTCCTACGTTCCTCTCGTCAGATAACAGATCATTGCCAGGGCCTTGTCAGGCTCGGTTACCAAGGAAACAGAGTCATCAAGGAAAATACTGAACCCGGCTGGAAGATTTGCAGTTATTATGAATCAGGCAGCTGTGGAAACCTCTGTGGTGTGGCGGGGGGGAGGGTGGAGGGGGAAGGCCCATCGCTCGCTCGGACCAGGCGCTGCTGTGTGTGTGTGTCTCTGTGTATATGTGTGTGTATGTGTATCTGTGTGTACATGTGTGTGTCTGTGTCTCTGTGTGTGTCTGTGTGTGCACGTGCGTATGTGTGTATATGTATGTGTCTGTGTATGTGTTTGTATGTGTCTGTGTGTGTGTATGTGTCTCTTTGTGTGTCTATGTGTGTGTGTATGTATGTGTGTGTGTGTCTGTGTGTGTATGTATGTATGTGTATGCGTCTGTGTACATGTGTGTATGTGTGCGCATCTGTGTGTATGTGTCTGTGTGTGTCTGTGTGTATGTGTGTCTGTGTGTGCATGTCTGTGTGTGCACGTCTGTGTGTGTACGTATGTATATGTGTATGCGTCTGTGTACGTGTGTGTATGTGTCTGTGCGCGTCTGTGTGTGTATTTGTGTGTATATGTATGTGTCTGTGTGTATGTGTCTGTGTGTGCACGTCTGTGTGTGTACGTATATGCGTCTGTGTACGTGTGTGTCTGTGTGTGCGCGTCTGCGTGTGTATGTGCGTTGTATGCATGTGTCTGTGTGTGCGCCTGTGCACGTGTGTGCGTGCACGTGTGCATGGGGCGGGATCTCTAGCTTCAGCCCTGGCAGGACAGTGCAGATGCTGAGTGAGCTGCTTCCTCTCGGGCACTATCTGGGGTGCCTTCGCAGGAGGGCGCCAGGCCCCGCCGCTGAGGAAGTGTATCCAGGCTCCCTGGCGGGCAGGCTCGGGGCCGAGATGCTCTCAGCCCGGAGTCCGCGCAGGGGCGGGGGGTGAGGCTGCGGCCGCGGCACTGTGTGTCCGGGGCGCTGTCACTGCCGTTTACTCTCTGCCTCTGTGTCTCTCTCCCACCAGCTCTCTCTCTCCTGTCTGCACTCTGGCTGCCCTGGTGCATTAAGAAGAACAAAGAACCGTGATCCTCGTGCGCACGGGGCCCCTCCGTCCTCCCCTCGGCCAGCGCGGGTCACAGCCAGCTGTTAGGGGCTGGGCTTTACCTGTGTGACCTTCGCCACAGTGGGACCCAGTGCCCCCTGTTTATCTGGCCTGAGAGGAGAGGGTCCGGAGGACGGGGCGTGTGTCCAGGAGGCCTTGGGGGCGCAGAGGCGTTGGATGCTGCCTCGTTCAGAGAAGACCTCGGTGCCGGTTTGAAGAGATGACCCATTTCCGAGAATTTGTAAATTCGTGAAAAGATCTTTTTTCCTTAAACAGGGGAAAATGATCCAAGAGCCGCAAACACCATCGAGCACAGGAAGGAGGCTGTGGGGTTGGCAGGTGTCCACGACCCTGGGTGACCCGCTTCCTCAAGCTGATGGCCACTGGCCGCTGGGGCACCCAGCCCTGGGAGGAGCCAGCCAGAGTCAGGGTGACACACAGGGAGCATGTCCTCTCTCAGTCCTGATGCCTGGAGGTGGGGGGCCACCTTCCCGTTATCTCAGAGGATTTGGCCCTGCAGGGAGGGGCTGAGTGGTGGCCGGGCCCCAGCCTGCTGTGGGCAGCAGTGCCCGGGGCCGGCCCTCCCTCCCCGACCCTGACAGGGTCACCAGGGTCGTTTTGTGACGAGGGCCAGTGCCGTGTGCTCAAGGGAGCTCTGACACCAGAGTGACTACAGCTCCGCCACCCCCTGGAGCTGTGACCTTGGACAAGCTCTTGAGCTCAAGGTCTCAGTTTCCTCATCTATAAAATGGGAATAAGAGTAGTTCCTTCTTCAGGGGCCTCAGCGAGGTCATTTATGTGAAGTGTCTAGAACGGGATCCGACGTGTACACTGCAGCTTTCACTGTCATTACAACTGTGTCCCTGCTGCCAGAGAGCGTTTATGGGGTCTGGAGGCCCTCGACCCTGCTTGGGGGACTGTCCCTCGCCAGTTTCCTTCTTGTCCTTGTCTCTTCTCATCCTGCTGCCCTGGCTGGGGGTGGGGGGAGGCAGGCGCACGCCAGTGTCCACACCCCTGCCTGGTGCGCCCAGTGGCTGCGGAGAACAGCACTGTTTACACCGGCGGCCACACCGCGTTTGGGCGAAGGACAGAAGTGTGGCTGCGCAGTATTAAGTACTGTGCTCTGCAGAGCCCCCGCCTGGAGCCCTCCGTGAGCAATAACCCCTCCCGCCATGTATTCCCCCAGCTGGGGACACACGGCTGTCTTCCTGGGGCTCCTGCGTGACCGGTGGTGGCAGGGGCAGGGCTGAGGCTTGCCCACAGCTCCCTGTGTGCCGGCCACGGGGCCGGCCGCTTCCCCCCTGGTCGGGGCTCTGTGCAGGTTCAGCAGCTCACGAGGTAGAAGTTTTAGCATCTCTGCTCCACAGTTGAGACAGGCCGAGGGACCAGGCAACGCATCCGAGTCACACGTCTCGGAGACGGTGAAGCTGGGGTTTGCGCCCCAGCGGACGGGCCCCTGAGCCCACTCCGTGTCCTGCTGACGGGCCCTGATGTCCGTCACGCAGCTTCTAGAAGCTTTGCTGGATTTTATTACCTTCTCCCAGCAGCTTGGGAAGTGAGGCTTATATAAGTTCCCTTTTTCAGAGGACAAAACGGAAACAGACAGATTGAGCCGTTTGCCCAGGCTGGGCCAGCCCGGGGGACATTTAGGTCCTCCGGGTACCACCTCTGCTCCCCGACCGCACCCTTCGATCCTGCACCCAGGGCCCCTTTCAGGAGCAGACGGCCTGTGCTCAGGCCCCCAGCTCCACGCTCAGCAGGCCCGCACCTGCCTTGATGTTCTGCCAGCTTAGAATTCTTACTACTTTTTCGGACCAGGGGCCGGGCGCTTTCATCTTGCCTTGGGCCCTGGAAGCTGTGTGGTCATTCCCCCCGGCCTGATCGGGAAGGACATGGCAGGACAGACCTCGTTCGGAGGCTCACAGCCTCGGATTCTCGGCTCCTTGGCCGGCCGGCTGCCCTCATCTCTTTCCTGTGTCTGCTTTGCGTTAATGGCCTCCGTTCCCGGATTTCCTGGTTTCTGGCCTTTGACCCGTTATCTGCTCTCCAGGCCTGTGTTCCCCGGTTCCCTGTGGTTCTCCCCGCCTTGTGTTTCACTCTATGGCTTGCTGGGCTCTCAGCCCTGTTTGCACAGATTCCCGCCTGGCTGCCTGACCCCAGGGTCCCTGTCCAGCCCTGTTTGGGGCTCCCGCGCCTCTGTCCACTGTCACCCCAGGGTCTCCCAGGGCACGGCCTTGAGCCCTCCTGCCCTGTGACAGTCGTCTGCAGCCTGCATCTGGGTTTCAGGGCCGGCAAGCTGGCTGCAGAGCTGTGTAAACAAGATCTGGATGCGTCCCTATGTGAGCAGCTCTGCGAGTGAAAAGTCTGAAGTCAGAACCCCGAGACTGCAGAGTATTTGACAGTCCCTTAGGCGAGTGTTCCTGCTGTAGCGACACATGTCACTGGGATGAAGGATAAAGAAGTGAGTTCATCCCAGGTGGACCAGCTGCCGAGAAAGCCAGGGTTGTGCGTCCTTCCACGTGCCTTCCACGTGCCTTCCACGGCGCGACCAATGTTTACTTCTTCTTTTACCATGAGGTGGCTTTCTTTGAATCGCTTAGAAGTGTGTGTGTGTGTGTGTGTATTTTTTTTTTTTTTTTTGCGGTACGTGGACCTTTCACTGCTGTGGTCTCTCCCGTTGCCGAGCACAGGCTCCGGACGTGCAGGCTCAGCGGCCATGGCTCACGGGCCCAGCCGCTCCGCGGCATGTGGGATCTTCCCGGACCGGGGCACGAACCCGCGTCCCCTGCATTGGCAGGCGGACTCCCAACCACTGCGCCACCAGGGAAGCCCGTGTATTTTTTAATAACTGCACGTTAATGTTTCTTATGGCCTTTGGCTAGGTGATAATCGTATTGAAAGTAGGTTGTGAGGTTTAGCAAGTAAGATACAGGATGCCCAGTTAAATTTAAATTTCACATAAGCAGCGAATAACTTTTGTTGGCGTGAATATGTCCCCAGTATTGCCTGGGCATCCTGTATTTTATCTCGTAATTGGGGCTAATGCCATACCCTGAATCTTCTCAGCAGCAGTATCTGAACCCTGATCAGTAGCCAGGGTACGTTGAGTCCCCGCCTTATGCCAGTCACTTTAGGATTCTGTCATTTGATCCCCCCTTTTCTCTTCCCTTTTACGAATGAGAAAACAGAGGCTTTGAGATGCCAAATATGTCATCCAAAGTCAGGTCACCGATTAGTGACAGAACAGGGATTTTGACCTCTCTGACCCCAAAGTCGATACTCTTTCTTATAACAACTCCCACCCCATCAAATTCTCTCTCCGTCTTTCAGAAAAGTCCGGAACCCTCTCCCTCACTTCCCGGATACACGTGCACTTCTAAAAGCACAGAGATACCCTGTATGTCAATCCACAGGAGGCAGATCCTATGTACAGCTTTTTTTTTTTTTTTTTTTTTTGTTTTTTTTTTGTTGCACTTGGTCTTTAGTTGCGGCAGGTGGGCTCCTTAGTCATGGCTCGCGGGCTCCTTAGTTGTAGCATGCAAACTCTTAGTTGAGGCATGCATGTGGGATCTAGTTCCCTGACCAGGGATCGAACCCAGGCCCCCTTCATTGGGAGTGCGGAGTCTTAACCACCACACTACCAGGGAAGTCCCTGGACGGCTGTTTTTAGAAATGCTGAAATCCACACGGACAATCCAGGGTGGAGGTGGGCAAACTCTTAGACTCAATCAAATCCACTGCAGTCTGATTCCCAGGAGATAGCTGGTAATTTGGGGACTCAGGAAAACCCACAGCAAACCACACCTTCGACACAGAGCCCTAAAGGGACAGCAAAGTCCAGAAGGGAATTAAAATATAAAGATTTTAAAACCCTGAAGCCTGAGATAATGACCCCAGAAATAAAGGTATTAAGCTGAAGTCAGACCACACTGAGTAGACTAGAAATGGGTGTGCTGGCGACCGGTTTGCAAGGACAGCTCCCCGGGGAGCCCAGAGACCATCGGACAGGCTGAGAGTCTGCCTGTCTTGTCTGTGTTCGTCCACGCAGGGTCCCCGAGGCCAGAGGCCAGTGGCCCACAGGACGGCTCATCCTGGGGCCTGGGCGCTTCAAAGGAGGGTGTTTATGGTGGTACCTGCTTTATAGTACAGTCGCCGTCTTTATACCAGCGCTCGTGTTTCCGGACTCCAGCTTCACGGAAGTATCATTGGCACAAAACACATGTAGGTTTCAGGTGTACAGTGTGTGACTGGATGCATGTAGATATTGCAGGATGGTTACCGCCAATAAGGTGAGGTAACACCTCCACCCCCTGACGTAATTGCGATTTTTGTGGTGATAACGGTTAAGCGCTACTTTCTGACCAACTCACAAGTATCGTTAATTATAGTCACCGTGCTGTGCTTTAGGTCCCCAGATCTTATTTCCCTTCTAGCTGGGAGTGTGTTTTACCATCACTAGTGTTAATTGCAGAGTGTCTTCTGTGTGTGTGCTTCCTCTTGTGATTGGGGCCCTGGCACTCTGTTTTGTTTTAATTTTAAACTAAATGGCCAGACAGAGAAGACATTTCATTCAGCTTCAGGGCAAGGAGGAAGGCATTGGTGAAGACAGCAGATCATTTTCTGTCTTTCCTGGATCACTCCTCGGCTTTGCAAAGGGCAGATCTGGGTTTGAATCCTGCCTCAGCCGGTTACTGACCAGGAGATCTCAGGGCCTTGGTTTCCTCAGCTGAAAATCAGAAAAATAAAACCTTTCTCCCTCAAACTCTGTAAGGGCTCAGAGAGGTGTAAATTGCTTTGTACTATTGTTTGGTGGTTATTGTTACACAAAAGTCCAGCTCCCCTACTCTGACCCCAGGGTTCTTTTCTACCTGAAACATGTGTCTTCTAAAACAGCCCTATGTTAGGGCTGTTAGAGAATTGGAACAGATAATCAGTGTGATTGCCAAAATATTTGGGGAGTGTTCTCAATTTTTTAAGTGGAAAATTATTCTGTTAACCTTAAAATACATCTCCATTTTTCTAGGCCTCCAAGCACACTGCAGTCATCATTTGTTTGACATTTAATGAGCATCTACTCTGTGCCATACATTATGCTCAGGAAGATGAACATGGTTTTCCTGCTCTTAATGGTGCTTAATGGGTGATACATAGATTAAACAAAGAGTCACACAAACAAATATCGAATTATACTTGTGATCAGTGCTATGAAGAAGGAAGTTTGGGAAGGGGTGGCAGATTAGAGAGGCCTACCTGAGCATTACCTTTCTGAGTTAACTCTCCCTACCCCACCCAGGCAGAAGGATTTCCTGCGAAAAGCAAGCCCATAAAAACAATCTAATGATGCAAAATGAAACCCAGCGTGGATTAGAAAGGAGAGACTTGCACATGACGTTCCAGCTCAGACCTTCCTTCATTCCTCGTTAATGGGCTCTGGTCCAGTACTTACTTTACTAACTGGCTAAGGGAGATCGTGTCCTCCTTGGACTTCTGACTCTATTTCAAGCGCAAACCTGGCTGCACTCAGCAGCACGGGTTTTAGCAGCCAGCAATTAGATGCTCAGCTTGAAGTGTAAGAGTCAGCTCCAGGCAGCCCCTGGACCAGACCTAGGAAAACTGAATTGGCATCACCCACCGTGCCCAGCCTCCAAGATTTGTGTGGGGCAGACAAGTGGTACCGGGGAAGCATGTCAGATGGTAGGAGAGTTTAGTAGGAGACAGGTCTGAATGGTTTCCAGGAGCTTCCAAGACCCTAAACGTGGCGCCCCTCTTGGAGCCTTCCTTCCTCGGGTATGACTCGAAAAGTCCAGAGAGGGGACGCAAACTTGCTTCAGCGGCTTCCGAGAGGACAGGGCCCGGTGTGAGCTCTTCCATGTCACAGCTCAGCTCTTGGACTCAGCTTGCAGCGGAGGCTTCTCTTGAGTCTTTTAATTGTGTGCTTTGTTTTTGACAGCGTGGCTTTCCCCCCGCAACATATGGTATTGGTCAAGTCGCTAGTTTCTCCCCCCCGCCCCCCGTTCCATTTCAGACGTTCTGTAGGCGCTACGCTGGGTTGGGAGCAATCCCGAGTCTTGAATTCATCTTGGCTTTTAGGAGAGTGGGATGAAGTTACAGTGGTAAAGCATCCCCTTCCCTCAGCACATCTCTTAGCCGGTCTTATTCTCTAGAAGTTGTGTAGAATAGGGTGGAAGGGCTGGTGATGGGGAAATTCTATCCTTTAAGTCAAAAGAGACGGGCAGTTTCCTCTTGGGGAAGGGTTTTTGTTTTTCAAATGGGTAATTGGACTGTAATGATTTCATGACATCTGTTTAATGGTTTTTGCTTCTTTCTTTTACAGAAACAAACAGTGGTTTCTGTCAGAAAAGAGGTAATTAGTCTCCCAGTTTCAAGGGAATCTGATTTTTAATCCTCTTACAAATCATATGTACTTTGGCTTCATGCTCTGCACTCAGTGATGAAATGAAAACCATGTGTAACGTTCAAACAGCTGTTTCCCAATTAACGGACGGCACAGAAGCCAAAGCATCTCATGTAAGATCTGGCTGAGGCTGACGCTGAGGGTCAGGGTGCGAGATGCCCTCCGACGGCACAGAACTGGGGGGCGTGGAGCGGATGCCTCCACCCTGGTCCCTGCTGCTACAGTGACAGGGCCGCTCAGCATCTGTCCAGGGTGACAAGCGACCTGTGTTGGCAAATCTTGTATCCGGGGTGCAAGACAGAGAGCCCTGGGAAGGGTTGGCCGTGAGGTTAGTTAGATCTGCTTCTGTGAGTCAGAGGCATTTGGGGGAAAAGCTAAGCTTCTGTGTCTATCCCATGTCTCACTTTAACGCACCTTAGAACTTTTTTTTTTCCCAGTTGGTGCCTTTTCCGAAACTAACACACGATGAGATGAGTGAAGGAGGCTCCTCATTTGGAGTTGGGGGCCGCCCGTCTGCTGCAGACCTGAGCCCTGCTGGTCCTGGGGTGGCCGGCTTGAGGGAACGGAATGGGGTGCTTTGATGGGGACATGGCTCCTGGTCTGGAGCCATACATACGTGTCGGCATTGGCGACACCCCCGTGGGGCAGTTGGACATCTAACAACTGTTTCTCTTCCAGATCATGTATTACCAACAGGCCTTACTGAGGTCCACGGTGAAGTCTTCCGTGTCCCTTGGCGGGTACGTCCCTGCTTTGCTGGTCTTGGTGGGGTTTGCACAATAGTTAGGAGGGGGACTGCTTCAAGGCGAACTTGGCGAGTCATAGGTTGACGTAAGAGCCTGAAGGACTCACGGGGACAAAAGCAGTCTCTTGGGGGTTTAGTTCCTGGTTCTTCGCTCAGTGCCAGTCTTCAGGTCTCGGGCTAGGCAAAATCAGGGCTGGCTGAGGCTCTAGACCAGCCTGTCTGTGTGGATGGGAAAGTGGGAAGAGTCAGAAGTTCACCGGCTGGATTCTGTGTTCAGTGTACTGATAAGTATCCGTTGTTAATGTTTGAGTTAAAATCCCATTGGGAGAAACTGGAAATTTATGTTTGATCCTTGAACGTTCAGGCTACTTGGATCCAGTCTCCCAGAGGGCATTATTTGGAAGACACGAAAAGGTTTAGTGCCCCCCAAATGTAAGCAGTTACCCTTTCAAAATGTGGAATCCCTTGGAGGCGCACCTTTCTAGCTCTGCAATTTTTCTGCACACTTGAAAATGGACTTGGATGATTTCTGGGGACACACGACATGACTAGTCATTTATTCTGCCCACAGTTACCGATCGGGGTGGGAGATACTGTGTTTTGTCCAGTGCCTTTCTTCCAGTGCGGTTAGGTTAGGCTCTTGTCAAAATCTCCAAATATCTTTTGACATCCTCCCAAACCCGTAGTTTGCAAAACTACCACCTGCCCGAAAATACGTGCCCTGACCTCACCCACCTTTTGCAGTGACTTCTGTCTGCGGCAGCTGAGTCACAGATGGGTCTGCACGCGGGTACTCCGTGGGCGCTCACTTTGATTCTAATGATGCTTATTGTTCTGTGATAAAGCCAGACCCATCTGCTCTGATGTTCCAGAAACCCAGTTTCATGGAACCAAATAGAAAGTCCATTAGAGGCGGTTCAGAGGCTACACTGGAGACTTCCTAGGCCCACTTTCCAATTTTTGTTTGTCTCAGAGCCTCATTACCATAATTTTGACATCATTATAGTGTTTGGACCTGTGGATGCATTTTTTCCCCTTCCCTTCAGCTGCTCCACTGTAAAGGTCTGATAAGAATAAGAAGGTCGTGGGGGAAATGGAGCCCAGGGGCTTGAGTTCCGCACGGAACTGTAAACTGAGAGCTCTGGTGTGTCTCTCGGGCATGGTCCTGCTCTATCAAACTCTCATGGCTGTGGGCAGACTTTGTGGCAGGTGCCTTACGTGTATACTACGGATGCAATCCCCACCTGTAGGGTGAAGGCATGCCAGGTTTTTTCCAAACTGCCAGATACTAGGACACGTGTTGACTCAGAAGGTCTAACCCGACCAGGAGGAATTAGCTCTTGCCCACGTTTGTCTCAGTGAGACCACCGCTGTGAATACTGGGTCTGAGTTCCCAAATGCAGGCATTATTTGACCAAGGGTGGACCCCAGGGTGGCACGACAGAATCTCACCGAGTCCGTGGCGACCTTGTGCTTCCAAGATGGTGCCAAGACACCTGTTTGAACACGTGCAAAGAGTCAGCTTTGCATTTTGAAAACTCATGATCAGATGTAAAGAGGCTGTATTTTAATGAACTACGTACGGAGAAGTCACAAAGAACTGGTTTGGGAGACGACGTTTCACTTTACAACTAGAATAGGACAGGTCTTGGTGAGGTTTCATTTCACAACTAGAATAGGACAGATCTTGTTTAACACCTGCCAATCCCGAGGGCTGTTAGAGCGTTTTTCTAAGAAGACAGTAACAAGTATGTAACTAAATCCGTCAAGTTGAAGGAGGGCAGGCTGGTCGATCAACCTGACTGTTGATTTGGTCTCTGGGGTGTTGAACTTCTAGGGAATCGCTTTCCGTTTGCTTTTCAGGATCGTCAAGTACAGTGAGCAGTTTTCGTCCAACGACGCCATCATGTCGGGCTGCCTTCCTAGCAATCCT
Organism: Aethalodelphis obliquidens; assembly: GCF_003676395.1. NCBI lineage: Eukaryota > Metazoa > Chordata > Mammalia > Artiodactyla > Delphinidae > Aethalodelphis > Aethalodelphis obliquidens. The sequence continues at coordinate 1,652,591 of NW_020837988.1, read as the reverse complement.
TGGGTCACGGATGACACCCAGTTCTGGGATTTAAATGCCAAACTGTATGTATTTGAGATATCGGGGTCCTTTTAAAAGTAACTTTTTGAGTTAGAATTCACACACCGTATAATTCACCCACTTGAAGTGTACAATCCAGCGGTTTTTACTCTATTCATAGACTTGTACAGCCATCACCACAATTTTAAAATATTTTCATCACCCACATAGGAAACCCCCTGCCCTTTAGCTCTTACCCTCCAAATCCCCTCCCCCCAAACCCTCCAGTCCTAGGCAACCGCTAAACCTCTGTCTCTACAGTTTGCTATTGTGGACATTCCCATCAACGGAGTCACACAATCTGTGGTCTTTTGTGATTAGCTTTTTTCACTTAGCATAATGCCTTCCAAGTTTATCCATGCTGAAGCAGGTATTCATACTCAATCCCGAGTTACGGCTGAAAAATATTAATGTACCTGCACACACCACATCTCGTTTATCCATCCATCAGCTGATGGACGTTTGGCTTGTCTCTGCCATTTAGCGATTGGGAATAATGCTGCTGTGAACATTCGTGTGATAGTTTTTATGTGGACATATGTTTTGCATTTCTCTGGAGTATGGAACTGCTGGGTCAAGTGGTAACTCTGCTTTAACAATACATAGATCGTTTTTTTTGTGGTACGCGGGCCTCTCACTGTTGTGGCCTCTCCCGCTGCGGAGCACAGGCTCCGGACGTGCAGGCTCAGCGGCCATGGCTCACGGGCCCAGCCGCTCCGCGGCATGTGGGATCTTCCTGGACCGGGGCACGAACCCGCGTCCCCTGCATCGGCAGGCGGACTCTCAACCACTGCGCCACCAGGGAAGCCCATAGAGCGTTTTTGAAAAGAAAACAATCATCTTCGTGGCTTTGCAGTTTTGACTTCTGACTAGAGTAAAAATAAGTTCCTGGAAGGCAGAGCCCTGAAGCTGCCTCGGGGATTGCACCACTCACTCCTCTGCTGTTTATGGAATTTGAACAGTTGTTGCTGCTACCTGTGCCTGCATAAATCTGTCGTCTGGAAGAGGGGGCAGAGGCCAAGATGCAGGGGGGAAAAGCCCAAGCTAACATAGGGGGCAAGAAGAGGGGGACAGCTCAGGGAAAGCTGGAGCAGGAGGGGCAGAAGGGGCTGGAAGGAGCATGTGGGGTGGGGGGGGGGGCTGGAAGAACAGAGAGCGTCAGGTGCATGCCACAGCGGGGTCAACGCCGAGGCCATCACCACCTAAGGCATGAGGAACACCCAGGTGGCACAGACCTGGCCAGGTGAGCGGGCGTAGCTGCGGAGGCCTTTCACCCCTCCACGTAGCCTGCTATGGGCAGCGGACAGGTGAAGGAGGGCGCTCACCTGGAGTCGGGGGCCAACCGCAGAGCCCAAGACTCTAGAACCATCTTCTGGGGAGTCTTCCGGGGCCTCTAGTTATTAGGACGGTTTTCTGGAGCTTGTGTCTCTCGCGCAGTTATCAGAGGGAGAGGCAGGCTGCACCTCCCTGTGCACAAGGACGTGCAGAAGTCGGCTCTTGTGGGGGAAAAGGCAGGGCCCCCTGGCCAGGACAGGGACCGTCCTGAGAGGGTTTGGGAAGGAGGCGTGGGTGCTGCCGGATGCTACGTGCAATATGGAAGCTTGAGGTAGAGATTTGCTGGTGAAGAAAAGAGGTGATGCTTATGTAGGAGCCCTTGCTCAGAGGGTACTGGGCGGATGCCAGATGAACCCCACCCCCCAAAAGCGGGCGGCCTTCTTCTTAATGGTTTAGATTTTAGAACGATATCAACATTACCTGGGAAGCTTAAAAAAAAACAAAAACAGGGACTTTCCTGGTGGTCCAGTGGTAAAGACTCCACGCTTCCAGTGCTGGGGACGCGGGTTCAAACCTTGGTCTGGGAACTAAGATCCCACATTGCCGCGCAGTGCGGCCAAACAAACAAAACATAGCAGACGGAAACCCAGTACCCAGCCCTTATCTCCAAAGCCTCTGGTTAATTGGCTGGCTTACCTCCTGAGCCCCAGTAGCCCACTGATTTCAGTGAGCAGCGAGGGTTCACAAGACCGGCTCGGAGCGTCCGCTCCCAGGGTTGGCCATGGGCCGGCCGCATCAACGCCCTCCAGGCGCTCGTGGGAGATGCAAGCTCTGGGGCCGCACCCGAGCCTGAGTCAGGAAGTTGGGGGATGGCGCCCAGCAGCCCGTGTTTTAATGAGTCTCCCAGGGGGTTCTGCTGTCCGCTGAACTTGGCACACCCGTTTGATGCCGGGCCCTGCTTCTTACTGTGTGGGCCCAGGCAAGGGTTTACCCTCTCTGAGCCTCCGTCGTCTTGGAAGTGCTATCCGGCTGGCCGTGTTCCCTTAGGGACCCAGCGATGGGTGTGTGTGTAAAGCACAGTGCGTCACAGATGGTGACTCCGTAAGTGGTAGCTGTTATTCCGGGATCCTTATTGTTTCCACGCTGACGTTGGGGACGCGTAAGCTCGCCTGACCGACTCGAGATCCCACAGACATCACTTGTACCCAGTCACGGTTTCAGCTGTTGCACCAGTGGGCAACGTGGTGTCTGGGACTTGGGAACCTCTGTTTCCCAGGGACTGTGTTGGGTTACGGAGAATTCCATAAGGAATAGGAGAAAAGCCAACAGTTTTCTGGATTTTCTAGACCGTGAGACCCACCCCATGCTAGCTGGGCTCGCGTGTCCTTCCTGAGATCAAAGCGTGTTCAGAATGAGCGGCAGTGGAGTGGGCCTGGCGTCGTAGGGGAGGCTCTGGGAGAGGGTGCACGGCCGGCAGGGCCTGTGGGGTGTCTGCCTGGGGGCACGGGGCCTGAAGCAGGGCAGGAAGGGTCACCAGATGTTCCCGTGGGAAAGGGGTGTGGAGGGGGTGGCAGTGGCCGCAGCACCCATCACCGGGGCCGTTCTGGGATTCTCTCTGGTCTGGTGTGGCAGGCTGGCCCCCTGGTCTCCACAGGCCTTCGAGGAGGCGTGCATGTCCCTCTGCCCTGAAGGGTTAGCGTGAGGCTCTCTGCTGGGGGCCTCCTTCCCCCCGCTGGGGAGGCCAAATCCTGAGACGAGGCCCAGGGGACGTGTCTGAGGCTGCGTTTTCCAAGCAAGGGGTTACTCGGCTTGTTTGTGCGGGTACGGAGGAGGGGAGGGTTGGGTCGTGCCCTGGGCCGGGGGGCTCGCGCAGGTTAGCAGGGGCTGAAGCCCCCTCACCGCACGCAGGCCCCCTGGCTGCGGCCTGAGTATCCGGAGCATTTACAAACTGTGGTCCTTGCAGGGTGGAATTCCCAACCAGGATGCGGGTGGAACGATGGGCTTTCAACTTCAGCGAGCTGATCCGAGACCCCAAGGGTCGACAGAGCTTCCAGTACTTTCTCAAGAAAGAATTCAGTGGTGGGTCTCTGAGTTTCTTAAATAAAACATTTGCTTTTAGAAATACTCCTGAATGTCCAGCCTGGGGCTCCGAGGTTGCTCGGCAGGTGTTTGCATAGCTCTGCTTGGGCCGACTCCATCCTGGACCCCGTCTCTCCATTGGCTCCCGGGGGCCCCGCAGTCGGGGGAATCGCTTTGCTCACAGAATCCACGTGGACACGACTCAGGTTTCCAAGGCTCCACCCCCTCTGGCTGCCCTCACTGGCTCGCCCTGATACCTGGGTCTCCCACCCCCGAGCTCCCGGGTCTGCTGCCGCCATGTACCTGGTTTTCTTCAGCTCAGGGCTCCTCTGCTGTGGCCTCCCATGCAGTTCACCTGGATCCCATCCCCAGAGGTTCCTTTTTAATTGGTTTGGGACGGAATCTCTGAAGTCTTGAAAACTCCCCAGGCGATTCTGACATGCGGCCATGATCGAGAGCCACTGTCTCAGCTCCTGGTCTGCTTCCTTGGAGGATTTGAGTGGAATGGATGGGGCCACATTTTATACCCCAGCCGTCCGGAGGCCCCTGCAGCCTCGTAGATACACTGCAGTGGGAGACACCTGGGAAAAGCAAAGGCCAGAACGGGACCAGCTTCCCTATAGGCGGAGCGTTCCATGGGCTTCACCACCTTCCCTGAAAAGTTTACTTTTATGGGGTTCCTTTATTTCTCTCCAAGTCCCCAGTCGTGGGGAGCATCGCATTTGAGCCTTGACACGGCCTGGCTCCCCAGGACCCACTGGCCTGTGAGAGTGCACCTGAAAGTACCCCACGGGACTTGCCATGAGCCTGTTCGACTGCCGGATGCACACATCACATGCTAAGATGGATTCTTGAACATCGCTTTTTTCTGATTAAGCCTAACTGCCGCGAGGTGATAAAGCCCAGAACAGTTGGATGGGAAAGGGAGCTGCTTTTAGAACAGGCCGGAAGCAACTGGTGAATAAGTGGATCCGCCGCCATCTAGTGGTCGGCTAACAAACTACACTCTGAGCTTATCCCACCCAGGCGTTACTTAGTGTTGGTAAGAATCCATCCCCAAGATTTCCCTGCGTTATTAAAAGAGCGCTATTGGTGATCTCGGGATGAGATTCCCGACGCTTCCGGTACGAACAGAACACGTAAATAATCAGTTCATTTAATTAAAATTTAAAAAATTGAGATATGCTTCACATGCTATGAATTCACAGACCGTATCATTCACATGCCCTTTTAAAGTGTGCCGTTCAGTGCTGTGTCGTAGAGTCATGGAGTTGCGCAACGATCACCGCTATATAATTCTAGAACCTTTTCACCACCTCAAAAAGAAACCCCTGACCCATAGAAGTCACTCCCTATTTCTCTGTCTTCCTCTGCTCCCAACTCCCCAGCACACCCCCAGCCCTAGGCAACCACTAATTTAGTTTCTATTTTCATGGACTTGCCTGTTCTGGACATTTCCTATGAATGGAATCATACCATATGTGGCTTTCTGTCCTCTTTCACTTAGCGTAGTATTTTCAAAGTCCGTCCACGTTGGAGCATGTAACGATGCTTCATTCCTTTTCATGACCAAATAATATTCCATTCTGTGAAGATACCACATTTTGTTTATCTACTTCTCAGGTGGTGGACATTTGGGTTGTTTCAACTTTTTGGCTATTATGGGTAGTACTGCTATGAACATTCATGTACACATTTTTCTGTGCTCATTTAATTTTTTTTTTTTACCCTGGTAAAATGTTCATAACGTAAGACTTACCATTTTAACCATTCTAAGTGTAGAGTTCAGTGACGTTAACATCATTGTGCACCTGTCACCACCATCGGTCTCCGGAACTTTTTTATCTTCCCAAACCGAAACTCTACCCCCATTAAACACTAACTCCCCACTCCTCCACTCCCCGCCAGCTCTTGGGAACCATTCTACTTTCTGTTTCTATGAACTTGACGACTCTGGGAGCCACATATAAATGGAATCAGACTGTAATCGTCCTTTTGTGTCTGGCTTGTTTCAGGGTGCACGCTCTCTTCAAGGTTCATCCACATTGTAGCTATGTCAGAACTTCCTTCCTTTTTAAGGCTGAATAATACTCATTGTATGTATGTACCACATTTTGTTTATCCATTCATCTGCTGATGAACGTGTGGGTTGTTTCCGCCTTTTGACTAGTGTGAATAATTGCTCATTTAATTTTACCCTTCAGCAATTAACCATCTTGCCGTGGGCAAGGTGGTCTACAGGGCACTTGCTGTAAGACCAATGGCTGTCACTTAAGAGCACTGCTGGCCTGTTTACTCATGCTTGTGACCTCGGTCCCAGGAGCACCCTGAATTTCATGCTGAAGAGGAAGGATCTCTATGGAGTTATGGGACAGAGGTCAACTAGCTTAGGATCGTGCAAACTTTTCCAGTCTAAAATACCTGGGAGCCTTCCAGAGAATACTGGGAATGGAGAGGAGGGGATGGTCTGGTCCATTTCCGCCCACCATGGCATTCTGTGATTCACCTCCCCCCTGCCCCACATGCACACACAGGCACACACACACATGCACACATGCGAATACACAGACACGTGTGCATGTACAATGTACACACACACACATGCACACATAAGCTCTTGCTCTCCCACTGGACTGACCCCGTTTATTTTCTCAGGCGAAAACTGGCCACCTGGGATGGCGCACCGAGGCGTTCCCACTACTGGGGGCTGGGAGAATCCCCCTTCCAGTTAGAGAAGGTGGAAGGAAACGGGGTGGGGCAGAAGCTGGCTTTCCTCCTGGGCCCAGAGGCGCAGACTCTCCGGCTCAGGTGACCAGGCCTTCCTGAGAGCCAGCCCGTCAGCATCGCTGCTTCGGCAGCGTCTCCGTGAGGGTCTCTGGCTGGAATACGCCCCGCGAGGAGCCCTAAGAGACGGGCTCTCTGTGCACAAAGGAGGTGGGAGTCACGTGCGTCATCGACCAGGCGCAAAGTCACCAGGACCCTTCACGGAGAAAACCTACAGAGCAGAGACGCATGCGTCCCAGCCTAATCAGATGTCACTTGTCCAAGCAAGGCGTGCGACCTCCTGGATGAAGAGGAACGAGACCGCCTCTGGTGGTTCATCTGAGCTCTGACTTGTGTGTCCCGGGGGAAAGTGCAGGTTCCCGGCAGACACGTGGGCTGCACACACAGGGCATGTGCCCCCCTGGAGCACGTAGGTGTGCTCACTGGGTTAACAAGCCTCTCGGGGCCCTGGACAGAGGACGTGTGGTCTCGCCCCCGCCGTAGTCGCTGCTCCAGGATGGGATGTACTCCAGCTGACTCGTTTCTCTTCTTTCCTCCCTTCCCCTCCCATCTGGACTCCTGTCCGGCTGTCCCTGTGGACCCTCCCCCCTCCCCCCCCCCCCCCCACCCCCCGCACAGGGGAGAATCTGGGATTCTGGGAAGCCTGTGAGGATCTGAAGTACGGAGATCAGTCCAAGGTCAAGGAGAAAGCGGAGGAGATTTACAAGTGAGGATGAGCCAGATTGGTGGGGAGGTCTCCCCCCGGCACCCCAGCTGCCCCCCCCCCCGCGGTTACGCTTGAGGTCGGAGACTGGATAGAGGCCCCCCACGCCTCGCGTCCCCATCAGTCACCTCACCTCGCGCTGTGGACACCTCACCCCTGCTCCGGGAGGCTGCAGGTCCTGGGAGAAAGCTGGGGGAGGGTCAGCCCACCCACTTTTTGCTCTCTCTCTGCCAGAGGTTGGGAATTCCAAAGTCAAACACAAGTTCACATTCCCGATGCTGGCAGGGCTGTTTTCTTGCTTCTAGGAAATGTTGCTTGATGGCCTGTTCAAATGCTTTAGTGTCTCCTAAAAAGACCGCTTCCACCCCGGGGGACCCAACCCACGACTGTCAACCCCTCGCTCCCAAGCAGCTGTGAACTTTTCATTCACTAACCTGGTCTGGCTACTTTTGCTGACATCTTCCTCCCCGTCTCAGGCTGTTCCTGGCCCCAGGGGCGAGGCGGTGGATAAACATAGACGGCAAAACCATGGACATCACAGTCAAGGGGCTGAAGCATCCCCACCGCTACGTGCTGGACGCCGCGCAGACCCACATCTACATGCTCATGAAGAAGGTAGGCGCGGCCGTGGTGAGGGTGCACGGAGGCCTGGAAGCGCTGCCCTCCCCAGGTACCGGGAGGGTTCTTTAGATGTGGGGAAAAGGGAGAGAATGCGTGGTTACTGCTTTGCGGTGTTAGATGCAGGGCTGTCAGCTGTCTCTCCCTCCTGCCCACTGGGCTGGCCCCTCCTTGTGCTCCTGGGCCTTCTGGCCAGGGAGGGCTGCCTGCAGAGGCTGTGTGCCCTGTTTTTTTTTTTTTAATCTATTTTTAAAAATTTATTTATTATTTTTGGCTGTGTTGGGTCTTTGTTACTGCGTGCAGGCTTTCTCTAGTTGCTGCGAGCGGGGGCTACTCTTCATTGCGGTGCGCGGGCTTCTCATTGCGGTGGCTTCTCTGTTGCAGAGCACGGGCTCTAGGCACGTGGGCTCAGTAGTTGTGGCACGTGGGCTCAGTAGTTGTGGCTCGTGGGCTCCAGAACGCAGGCTCAGTAGTTGTGGCGCACGGATTTAGTTGCTCCGCGGCATGTGGGGTCTTCCCGGACCAGGGCTCGAACATGTGTCCCCTGCATTGGCAGGTGGACTCCCAACCACTGTGCCACCAGGGGAGCCCCTGCGTGCCTTCTTAAGGCTTCTCACTCTGCAGTCGTCGCATAGACCGTCATGACATAGTGGCTGCACCAATGTACATTCCCCCCACCGTGTAGGAGGGTTCCCTTTTCTCCACGCCCTCTCCAGCATTTGTTATCTGTAGACTTTTTGAGGATGGCCATTCTGACCGGTGTGAGGTGATACCTCACGGTGGTCCTGATTTGCATTCTCTAATGATTAGCGACGTGGAGCAGCTTTTCATGTCCCTGTCGGCCATCTGTGTGTCTTCTTTGGAGAAATGTCTGTTTAGGTCTTCTGTCCACAGTTCTCATGACCTTGACTGCTACTACTTAGTCTTTAGAATGGTACCGTTTCAATACATTTTTTAAAATTCTCAATTGGTCGTTGAGAACTTCTCCTAGATGTTTCTGTGGGCTTTGTCCCTTGGATGTTACGACTAGAGTTTGCAGTCGGCTTGCGGGGAGCAGGCGTTCAGGAAGCGGCTTCCCTGAACCTGCCGAGGGTCCCAGCAAACAGCCACACAAGAGGAGTCTGAGCCTGGGGCTGTTTTAGGTTGAGCTGGGTTTGGTATCCTCTTGCCTTTCTACTGAAATTCGGGGGAGAAGGGCTTGTGAGTGGGCTTCGAAGTGGAGGTAGCGGGTGGGCAAGGTTGGAAGCAAGCGTCTGCTGTTTCGTGCGTACTTCGCTGGAGAGCCCTCGAGATTCTTTGGGGGCGGCTGTGGACCAGGGTTCTCTAGCGTGAGGGGCGGCAGCACGTCCCACTCCCCGGGGCTCCGAGAAGGTGCATTTCTAGCAAGTGGCCAGGGAAATGGACGCTGCCGGCATGGGGACCACACGTGAGCACCGTGGCTTGAGACACGCATCTGCATGCCTTGCACACAAGGATACAAATCCTCTTCACTTTGCAATCTCACTGCCGAGGGGAGGCTGGGGAAATGGCCAGTGGATTCGTTTGATGTGACACTTTCCCTCTCATGATAACTGCTTTTCTCTTGTTCCCGCTAGGACTCTTACGCCCGCTACTTGAAATCCCCAGTCTATAAGGAAATGCTGGCCAGAGCAGTTGAACCTCAGGAAGCGACCAAGAGAAGGCAAGTGGAAGGGGCTGCAGCCACTCATGGCCTGCTGCTTTGTTCACAGGGAAAGGAGGGTCTCTTTCAGCCACACGGCTGTTATCAAGATATTTGCTGGATGAAAATATTGGGGACTGGGAAGTGTTTCTCACCATGCGCTGAAATCATGCTGGCAAGATGCAGACAGTAATTACTGCCAGTAACTTCTGTTTCCCTAACACTGGTTTCAGAGAGTTTTGATTATGAGCTGGGATAATGACCTTTATTACAGATGGAAGCATCTCATTGGCTTTCTAATTGCTACGCTTCTCCGCCTCCAAACTGATGTGTAGGAATTAACTTAGCTGCATCCTGGTAATGTCCTTTGTAATGGCCTAAGACCGTGGAGAGGAGAGCAGATTGCACCCCAGGAAAAATACAGACTCTTAGGGAAAATGTACAGGGAAACGCTAAGTATTCTTGCTGAGCCGGGGGACGGCCTTCTTTATTCATTCTCACCTTCCTCGTTGGAGATATGGAGCCTATCCCATCTGGCAGAGCCCTTGGGCAAAGGATGAAATGTTCTGAGGGGCAGTTTGAGCTCCTTTTTTTAGGGAAAAAGAAAACTCAACAGGGACTGAAGATTCAAAAGAGTATCCAAACGGCAGCTTGAATAAAGACGCAGGACTTTGGCGGAGGTTTTCCCAGCGCCAGCGCATGTCCTGTCCGCCCCTCCCCCGGCCCCCCCTTAGTAGATGTTCCCCGCCCTGTTTGCCAGCTCAGCCCACGCTGGGCTCTTTTTCCAGAGTCTCCAGTCAATTCAAAAGAGGGGTGGTTGGACCAGAGCCTTTGTCAAAGGAGCTTAAAAAAAAAACCAACTTGGTTTCATTCTTGAGGATAATGGCCCTGTTATGAAAAGGAGAGAAAGGAGGTCTTTGTGGTGCTATTCTTCTAGGTTCACGGGGTAAGGAAGGGAGTTCAGTGTCCCTGGGGACTTGAAAGTTTTTCTTTAAGCCACAAGAAAGGGTCATAATAGCTCCAGAAGTTCTGCCAGGAAGTAGTGGGGAAGGGAGGAGAGCTTCGCATGTCTCTCTCCAGATGCTTTTTAAGTTGGGAAGGGAGGAGAGCTTCGCATGTCTCTCTCCAGATGTTTTTTAAGTTGGCACAGACCTGAGAAATCAGCTGAGATCTTTTGTGGGGCATCCGGGTGCTCGGCTGGGGCGGCACTAGACCACAGGTGCAGTGCTCGGCTGTGAGGTCGGGTACCGCTGTCCGGTGATGCTGTCACCGCTACCGCGAGTGAGAACACCCCCGTGGGACGTGGGAAGCCCGGCCTGGAACTCTGTGGGGATGGCAGGGCGGGTATGAGTTTGCCCCGTGACTCTCAGGCGTGAGACAGCGCACAAAACTTAATTTTTCCAAAACAAGTTAAATGGAGCTCCAGGCAGGCAGGGCTGGTGGGAGCCCTGACTTACGGGTAGGGGAGCCCTCTTCCTCCCTAGAGTGGATGCTAGAGTTCCAGGGGCTTACGTGGTCCTGAAATTTGGGGAGGTCCTAGGTTTTAAGTCTCCCCTTGCTGCTGAAATGCTCATTTTCCAAGCCTGCTTTCCATCGCCTGCCTCACTCAGAGCTTTGTCGTGGCTCCCGAGGTCGTGGTGGAGAGTTTGGGGTCGGGGATCCACGATTGGCTTTTGTTGAAGGGGCTGCCGGCTCGCGCATGCGCACAGTGCTTTGGAGGAAGGGTCCGCCGGGTCTGGTGCAGGCGCACATCGCACGCCTGCTCATCAGCCCTCTTCAGGACCCGTCCCCTTGCTCTGCCCGTGCAGGCTCGCTCTTCGATGGCCCCGCTCTTTCCTTCCTTTTTAGAACCTTGGCTTTTGTGGGTTTTTTTGTTTGTTTGTTTGTTTTTTTGCGGTACGCGGGCCTCTCACTGTTGTGGCCTCTCCCGTTGCGGAGCACAGGCTCTGGACGCGCAGGCTCAGCGGCCATGGCTCACGGGCCGAGCCGCTTCGCGGCACGTGGGACCCTCCCGGACCGGGGCACGAACCCGTGTCCCCCGCATCGGCAGGCGGACTCTCAACCACCGCGCCACCAGGGAAGCCCCAGAACCTTGGCTTTTGAAAACAAGCGTTCCAATTCTCCCTGGGGGCCAGAGTCCCTGGGTTTCCAGTATCCAGACCCTCCTTGTCCGCTTCTTTCTGGAAGGGCCTCCAGGAAGATAAGATGCCTCGTTGATTTCTGAACCTCATGAACGGTAGTCTGTACTTGGCACCATCTGAGTCTTCCTGGCCGCGTCTAAGCCTGAGATATGATGGCAGCTGGTCCTCAGTCTGGTCCCATCCTCCCAGCGGGGAGAAAAGAGCCACGGCTGGATGTGCCTCTGAGGGCCCCCCGTGAGGTTCCCCGCGGGGATAAGGGGCCGATCCGGAGTCCGGCCTCACCTCCCGCCAGGTGTGCCAGTGTCGCTTCGGGGAGCGCGTGGCCCTCCACCAGCCACTGTTCTCTCCTCCCTTTCAGCTCGAGCCTCCGGTTCATGCGGCGTACCCTGCGCTCCAGCCCAAGCCCCGTCATCCTCAGGCAGCTGGAAGAAGAAGCCAAGGCTCGGGAAGCGGCCAACACGGTGGACATCACCCAGGTCATGAGCAAACTGGATCGCAGGAGCCAACTCAGAAAAGAGCTGCCTCCCAAATAAATGCACAGTTACTTATTTATTCCTGGGGGTGGGGGAGAGTCTAGAGGGTTCTGCGCCCCATTCAGGGGGCGGTGGGCCAGTCGGGGTCACCCCCGATTCCTCGGACCCCTGTCTTGGGCTTCCTCCTATCCCTCCAGATCGCCAAGGGGCCGGGCGGGCACGGGAGAGGCGGGGAGAGGGGGGCTGCACCTGACTCCGTTGCTGTGACATCGCCTGTCTTACCCTCCGGAGTCCTTGGGGGTGAGAACCAGAGAGAAAAGCTGCTTCGTGAACCGCCATTGGCGAGAAGGGCGTGGTTAACTACCCCCAGGGCGTCGTTCCGCATGTTTGTTTCCAGTAGCGTCCAGAAGCTCCTCCTCCTGTCTCTCCAATTTAGACTCTGCCTCTAAAGCAACGGGGACGGGGCGCCCCAACCAGGGGCTGGCTGCAGGGCTCCGCTGTAGATGCCCTTTCCTGGGGCCCCTCTGTCACACCTGCCTGGAGAAACTCTGCTGAGACATTTCTTTTGAGCTTGTTCTTAGTCCTAAGTTTTGAGGGTTGGCGGGCTCTCTCCTTCGCTTTTGCCTCCCCATCCCCCTTTTACATGATGCCAGGGGAATTAGTAGCTTGTAGGAATGAAGGCCTTAGGCCAGAGGCCTCCAGAGAAGTCCAGGTAAAATGGAGCATCTTTTTGGTTAAAGGACGAAGGGGCCGATGTCTTCATTCATGGGAGGAGGGATGGTTAGAGGCCTGTGACATTTTCAAAATGAGTCAGGGTCAAAGATAGTACTCTTTGGGATATTACCTAGATGTTGGTGTTTCCCTCCTCCATAGCTTTAGGTTAGGCCAGCCTGGGGTCAGGGGTGGGGGGTGGGGTGGTCAGGATAGTTCCAGCTCTGACCTTGGAGGCCTAAAGGTAATTCCTGAAGTTGGGTTTGCTCCTGTACACCTGTGTAAGAATGCAAAAGAGATAAAGCAAGTGGATGAGCAGGTACCGACCTTCTACATCAAAAAGACTCACTCAGCAAATTAACTGAGCACCTATTATGTGCCAGGCATTGGTGAATAAAATAGACATGTTCCCTGCCTCATGGAGCTTATAGTCCAGGACTGACACAAAAATAAGGAAGCCAAGTGTATCAGGTAGCTGCTGCTGTGTAACAAGCAAACACACAACTGGAGTGGTATAGAAGAATAAGTGTTCATGGCTTATGCATATGGGGTCATCTTTGTGGTTCTGTTGATCTTGGTGGGGTTCCTTCCCACGCCTGGTGAGGGTTGATCTGTGGCAGCCTAGGCCGGGATGAGTTGAAGGATTCTGCTCACATGTTTCTTATCCTTCAACAGCCTGGCCTGGGCATGATCCTATGAGGATGGCAAAATTGCAAGGGAGTCGGTGGAAGCACGTAAGATTCTTGAGATGAAGGCCTGGAACTGGTGCCTCATCTTAATAACCAAAGCGAGTCACAAATCCAGCCTAGAATCAAGGGCTGGGGAAATCGATTCTACCTCTTCAGTGAGAGAAATTTCAAAGCCTCCTGGCAAAAGACAGGGAGATGTGGAGGGCTGAAGAACTGAGGCCATCCTTGTAATCGGCAACTCAAACAAAAATCTGATAAAACCCATAGAATGTGCTTTAATGCATACAGTGCCGTAGTAGGGAGGATGCGGCGTGTGTGGACTCAGGGGGACTCTCTGAGGTGGCGGCGGATAAGCAGAGGATGAAAAAGATTTGGCCATAGAAGGAGTGCAGGTGAGGCAGGAAGAACTTTCCAGGCAGAGGGAGCTGCATGAGCAAAGGCCCAGAGGTGGGAAATGGCTCAGACTGAAAGGCCAGATGAAAGGAGCCTGGTAGACAAAGGGGCAGTGGTACAAGATGAGGTCCAAGAGGTGGGCAGGCAGGCCATCGCGGGCTTTCCAGGCCATTGTAAGAGGTTTGAGGCTCTTGGTTTCACGTTAGCAAAGGGATTCTATTACTCTCCCCGTCTTCCCCAGTCATAGACTAGTTTACACTCTGGAAGAGCAACTACAGAGATACTTTGTTCATCTCTCTTTTGAAGAATGCTGGAGTCCTCCAACTCAGGGGGAGCGCCTCAAGCAGAAATTTCAGGTGATGAACCATTGTAAACTGAGTGACATGAGGGAAGGGACCGTATCTCACTCACTATTTGGAACCTGATGCTTTATACCTAGTGAATTCTGCATAAACATATTACATGGATGGATGGATGGATGGATGGGTGGATGGTGGGTGGAAAGAGCCCTGGGTTGGACAAGGCCTCTTAGGCTCTTGTCCTCATTCTGTCGCTAGCCGTGTGGTCTTGAGCAAGTCACTTCACCTCTCTGCTTCATAATTTTTGAAATGAGGAGTTGGGACCAGATCCATGTTTCTCAAACCAGAGTCAGTGAATTCCAGGAGCATACCCAGCCTGGGCCATCAATTTTACTTGAAGATTTGCAATGGGAGGGAAGTTAGATAGTTTTTAAAATTTCACATTAAAATAATCATGAATATATTACGAATTAGACTGCAAGCTGTACATGAATTTTTAAGATAAAAGCTGAGACGTCAAAGATATCTCATGCCTGGCTGTGGCGGACTCAGGCTTTTGCCCTCAGACTCCTGGGAGAGCATGGTTGCCCAGTTCTCCTGCTGTTTGGCCTACTTCTGTGGGAAAGTTTGAGAAGCATGGAACTGGAGGTATTTGCCCTCCATCCTAGTTACCCCTGTATGAGCTGAGGTTACACACTTGGCAAAATGGTGGTAGGGTGGTGGGAGAGTTGAAATGCACCTTGAATTCTTCAGGACACAGAGTATGTCTTGTTCATCTTTGACTCAACGATTCACCAGCCCACTCCTCACTCATGAGACGTGTCTGCTTCATGTGCCTGTCATCCTCCTGCAGAGTACCCAGTGCTCTGTGTCAGACGCGTAGTGGGTGTGGTGCACGCATTGATGGAGACCTTCTCAGTGTCAGACACACAAGAATCCCCAGTCAAAGGAGAGGCACAGACATGTCAACAAAGTAGGTTATCGTTCCTTATTGGACGGATGAGTGCTTCCACATTACCCTTCTGACGGAAGGGAGATGACACATGGCTTCGCTTCTGGATGTGTTCCACAAGTGTATTCTATATATTTTTTATTATTAAAGTATAGTTGGTTTACAATATTATATTAGTTTCAGGTATACAACAGTGATTCAATATTTTTATAGATTATACTCCACTTAAACTTATTATAAAACGCTGGCTGTATTCCCTGTGCTGTACGTTACATCCTAGTATCATTTATTTTATACCTAGTAGTCTGTACCTCTTAATCTCCATCCACAAATGTATTTTAAACACCTGTTTTGTGTGAGAGCCCATGGCACAGATGCAAAAATGGACGAGGTGTTCTCTGCCCTCAAGGGGCTGACAAGGGTACATGGAGGCGATATAGGCTGGGTGGTGTGCAACACACTAGCGGAGCACAGAGATGGGGGAGAATTGTCTGGCCTGGGGGGTCGAGGGGGATCCACCAGGAAATTCTCATGTTTGGTAGAAAGGAGCCCTACCCAGTTTTGAGGTTTTGGAAGTGTGTCTGCTTCTAGACTCCAACCACTGGTATCTGCTCCTGCCAGCTTTGATGCACTAACAGTAGCCCCACAGGGTCCATCTGAATCTCAAATGGTGTAAAAATAGTATGTATTTGGACAATAGTGTTGATACATTTAAATTACTATGATATTCTCTATCCTGCCACGTACTTAGGCACCATCTTAATTCCACTAATGCCATATTGTAAACAGCTTGAGTTTCTCTACCCATGTGGTGTATATCTGATGCTAGGATGTAAGTTATGCCATAAGGTACCAGGATTCATTTTCAGGCTTGGCTTTTAGAGAAAAGACTGCTTTTGTTGTGAGGGTTGAGTGGAAATACAAGGGCTAGGGAGCAGAGTGCTTAGGAAAATGCCTGGCATATAAGTGCTCAGTAAATGCTAGCTGCCATGATCGTCATCACAGCCATCATTATTATTACCATCACCGCCATCATCCCCATCATCCTTACCATCACCATCACCACCATCATCATCACCATCATCACCATCACCATCATCACCATCATCATCACCACCACCACCATCATCACCATCATCACCACCATCATCATCACCATCATCATCATCACCATCAACACCATCATCACCATCACCACCATCATCACCATCATACCATCACCATCATCACCATCACCACCATCATCATCGTCATCACCATCATCATCATCATCGTCATCACCATCATCACCATCATCACCATCACCATCATCATCACCATCACCATCACCACCATCATCATCACCATCACCATCATCACCACCATCATCATCACCACCATCACCATCATCATCACCACCACCATCACCATCATCACCATCACCACCACCATCATCACCATCATCATCACCAACACCATCACCATCACCACCATCATCATCACCATTACCACCATCATCACCATCATCATCACCATCATTATCACCATCAACACCATCATCATCACCATCATCATCACCAACACCATCACCACCATCATCACCATCATCATCATCACCACCATCACCATCATCACCATCATCATCACCATCATCATCATCACTATCACCATCACCATCATCATCACCATCAACACCATCACCATCGTCACCATCATCACCATCACCATCATCACCATCATCACCATCATCGCCATCACTGTTGTCATTGTTGTCATCAGTATCATCATCACCAACCCTAGTAGCTTCATGGTCTTAAAGTAAGCTTGTTCTTCCTTGCATTTGTCAGTGTTGCCCAGTACAGTGGTTCATTATTCTTTAGGGCATTTCCTGAGGTGTATTTAAAGCCTTGTTGACCCAAACCATCTTACTTTCTCTTCTCTCTCAGAGTCTAGCTCTCCAGGGACCATTAGGATATATTTGAGGGGAAGAGAGTGGGGAATTGATGTCACGTCGTATGTCTGCAGTTCCTAGGAGAGGGCTGACCAGCAGCAGTGTAGTGACTGGTCAGTCCATGGGTTCCCAGTTTTGTCTGTTCAAGATGGGAAGGTCTTGTGCTGGGCGGTGGCAGATGAGCTGATCGGTAGGAGAAATGGGGTGTTCGCCCACATGGATTTTTCCCCACGGGGCCAACTGTGCTCATTCGCTTTTGGGGGCAGCAGGGAAAGGGCGAGTGAGAGGGGCTGGGAAGGGGGGACTGGTGCATGGCATGTGGCCCCCGGAAGGTGGCCCTCTCCACCTACCTGCTCCCAGGAAGTGGCCACAGGGTCTCCTGCAAATTCTCAGCCAGTTTCTGTACGGAAAGTGAGTCGCGTCTCTGCATCATCTGCTTTGCCTTTCATTGAAAGCCTGTGCTCGTGCTCTCGTGCCACCGAACACGCTCCATGTCATGCTCCTTCTGCAGCAGAATAAAACAGCAGCACAAACAAAGCCAAGCACTGCTTCACTGTGTCTGTGTTGTGTCATTTCTTTGCCACGTGCCTCGCACGCCGCTGCTTTGCTGCTTCACACCCGTGGTGGGTATGGGAGGGGCCAGGGTCGCGGTGGGAGTGGGTAGAAAAAGGCATCTTGCTCAGAGTGTCCAGGGCCAGTCGGGCTGATGCCTGTTTGCCCAGGAGAAGGGACTTTCTCAGGCCAGGTAAGTGAAGCAGGACAGTAGCCACCTTCCTAACGTGTCCTGTCATTCATCCTGGAATAAAGCAGGTGCTGGGCGGAGGAGTGGGGTGGAGAGGAAGGGCCAGAATTGGGCGGGGGGATGTGGCGGGGCTTGGCTGTCCTAAGCTGTATCGTCTTGGTCGAGCTGCATCGTCTCCATGAGCCTCTGTTTTTTTATCTGTAAAGTGAGGATTATAGCAGGAGTTGACCACAAATTCTGAGTGAGTGGGATTTAAGGTAATGAACTGGGGATGGGTGTGTCCTCGCTTAACTCGATGCCTCTCCGTCTCTCTGAATAAAGCCTGGTTCCTAGTTTGGCGTTTTGGCCCAGGACCCCAAGTCCCGTACAAAACCCCCAGGCTATGGGCTGGCAGCGTGGATCAGTAGGAAAAGCAAAGCCTTTGGGGTTACACGGACCTGGAGTCAGCGTCTCATTTGGTCACTGTATTAGTTAGCGATCCCCGAGGGACAAATTAGCACCGACAAGCACCATTTACCGGCTCATAGGTGGCCAGGTGAGACTGGGCAGGTGTCTCTGTTCAGGGTACACAGTCAAGGTGTCGCGAGGCTGTGTGTGTTCTCCTCTGGAGGCTCTTCCACGTTGCTGGAAGGATTCCGTCTCTTGTGACGGGACTGAGGCCCCATTTTTTTTGCCAGCTGTCGGCGGAGGGCTGCTCTCAGCTTCCAGAAGCCGCCCGAACTCCTTGCTGCACGCTCCCCACCCTCCATCTTCCAAGCCAACCATGGAGAACTCCTCCCGCGTTGAATTCCTAATCGTGCTCCGCACCTCTCTGACTGCTGTCTCTCTGGCTTCTAGACTCAGATTTGAAGGGATCAGGTGATGAGATCAGGGTCACCGGGATAATTCCTTTTAGAGTCACCGATGCCATTTGCCATCGCCTGACCTTGGGGATGACTGCCCCGTGGCATCCACAGCTCACATCCTGAAGGGCAGGGGTGGGCATCTTGGTGCCCCCTTAGAGTTCTGTGTTCCACACTCACTGGTTTGTGGTGGGAGCATGGGGACGGTACTGAACCCCTCTGGTCCTCAGTATTCTGGTCTCTAAAATGGGGTGGTAATAGATGCTTTGCGCACCTGGCACATCGTAAGTGCTTCATAAGCTGCAGGGCCATACACCTGACAGTCACCTCCCAAACCCTTCATCAGGGCCCAGCCATCCCTCTTGTTATTCTCCTTTGCAGACTGTGCCCTGTAGGACACAGGTGTCGGAAGCGCAGTGCACAGCTCCGCGAACTTACTGGGTCTTGCTTACTTGCAAAGCATCTCCTTCTCACAAGCAAAGTTTGCGAGACTTTGCTTTCCCTGAGTGCCCCCCATGAGGTTCTCCTCCAGTGGGTCTGGGGTGGGCCTGGGATCTGCATTTGTAACGGGCACCCTGCGTGATTCTGACCTGCAGCCTGCACTGAGACATCTGACTGGCGTGACACACGGAAACGACGGAGCCAGTGAGCCTGGTTTTGCAAAATCTGCTCACCGTTCCCGCATTCCTGGGGCTTGGCTTCTGGAAGCCTTGGTTTTCTCATCTGTAAAATGGGCATAATGAGAGTTGCCTGCCTCACCGAGTGGCTCTGGGAGATAAATGCAATAGTCCACATAAAGTGCTCAGCCCAGAAGCTCACATTTGCTAAGCTGTCACTGCATGTTAGCAATAGTCACCATGGTGATTAATGTAATAACCCGGTGGCCTCGGCTCTGGGCCTCAGCTCTGGTTTGTCGGCCTGTCTGAGCAGTGGAACAGCATCAGTGCCTCCGAGCTGCTGTTTCAGAACCGAGTGTTGCTTGAGCTTCAGGGAGCTGGTGGGAGAGAGTGGAGACCACCCTCCCCAGCCCCGGCGGCAAAGCTCCCTGTGGCCCCTGGCCTTGCTTTTCCTCTCAGGGCTGTTCTCGGATGTGCCCTTCCCTCTTCAGGTCGGGACCAGCACACTCCCCAGAAGCCAGCAGACTCCAGCTCAGCGCCCGGAGCTGCCCTCCTTGGGCCCCAGGGCAGTGCCCAGGGCCCCGGGGGCAGGTGGCTCCCTCTAAGCGGGACATCTGTGTGGCTGTGACAGTTTCAAAGAGGGTTTTTCTTCCCTGGAGGCATTTCTCTCTTGGAGGCAGTGTCGGTCCAGCTGTCCCAGGAGCCCTCTCCCCGCCAGGACCAGCACAGCCCCCAGCTCCATCCACACTGGGCTTTGATGTGGCACATGGCCAGGGCAGGCCTTCGGGGTGACGGGGGGACACAAAGCAGGCCGAGGAGAGGTGAGAGCAGAGAGCTTTCCTGCTGAGGATTCGGATTCTCGCTTCTGCCGTTAGCTCAGATGAAGCTCTTGGGCTCCTTCCCGACAGCCTGCCTGACCCCACGCTGCTGCCCCCTGGTCGGCCCCCGTGGCCCAGGGAGGCTGATCTGCTGACCTACTTCCCCTTTCCCCACCGATAACCTCCTTGTCTGTGTTTCCAGGCTCCTTCTCCGCGGAAGGTCCAGGTCCTGCTGCGCTGCCTGCGGGGAAGGGCATGGGAAAGGGTGGGCCCAGTCATCCCCAGGGGTGACCCGCGGACGTGGGTCGGGGCTCAGGACAAGACGGGTGGTCTTAGGCCTGGAAGGATCAGCTCTCCTCCTGGCACCTCCGCTGCTCTGTGAAAAGGGTGTTAGATGCCTCCAGACTTCAGGCGGTCCCGAGGATGGAGAAGGGAGGGCATGATGGACGGTGGGTGCAGGCGTTGCTCGTTGGGGGCGGAGTCCAAGGCCGATTGGAAATCCAGCCTGGCCACACCCCGTGTCCCAGGCCTGGAAGAAGCACCGTCTGTGCCCTGGGATGCAAACCCCAGCCCTGGGGACGTGGCCAGGGCTTGGGGACGGGCAGGCCCCTTGGTGGGAGGTCTGTGTGCGGCGTGCCGTCGGCCCAGGTGGCTGAGTCAGCCGAGCGCGGCCCGCGGGCCGTGGACCAGCCACGCCGCTCACTACGCGCTCTCTCCCTCCTTCTCCGCAGCCGGACCAGCGCGCGGCCCCCAGCCCTCACCTGACCGTGTACACCGGGGCCCCCCTGCCCCCCTCTCCGTCCAGCCCCCGCTCCCCGCGCTGCCGCTCGCCGCGGAGGCCCTTCCCCTCGCCCGGCCGCTTCCTCCGGCGGCCCAGCAGCACCGTCTGCCCCTCGCCCATCAAGGTGGCCTTGGAGGGCTCCCCGGGCGAGGAGCCGAAGCGGGAGGCCGCCCGCGGGCGCTCGGATGCTGAGACCGGCGGGGCCTCTGCGGACCAGCCCCGGCCCCGGGCCCCTCCCAAGGCCCGCGTGGCCCTGTCCCTCGGCCGGTTCCTGAGACAAGGCTGTTTGGCCTCCCCGGTCTTTGCCAGGCTCTCCCCCAGGTGCCCCCCTGTGCCCCACGGGAAGGTGCAGCCGCTGGGGGAGGCGGGCCGGCAGCTGCCACGACCGAGGTCCCGGAGAGCAGCCAAGTAAGGATGCAGGGGTGTGTGTGTGTGTGTGTGTGAGATGGAGGTGTGTGTGTGCACGCGTGGACGTGTGTGTGTGTGTGATGGAGGGGGTGTATGTGTGTGAGATGGAGGGGTGTGTGTGTGTGATGGAGGTGTGTGTGATGCAGGTGTGTGTGTGTGAGAGATGGAGGTTTGTGTGTGTGTGTGCACGCACGGGCGTGTGTGTGTGTGTGTGTGATGGAGGGGTGTGTGTGTGTGTGATGGAGGGGGTGTATGTGTGTGTGAGATGGAGGTGTGTGTGTGCACGCGCGGGCGTGTGTGTGTGTGTGATGGAGGGTTGTGTGTGTGTGCGTGCACGTGTGGGCGTGTGTGTGTGATGGAGGGGTGTGTGTGTTTGTGTGATGGAGGTGTGTGTGTGTCTGTGTGTGCACGCGCGGGTGTGCGTGGATGTCTGGTGAGGACCGAGGCTCTGTGGTCTGGGGGCTGTGGGGGCTGGGCTAGGGGGGCAGTAGGGGGCTGGGTAAGGAGGATTCTGGGAGAACAGATACAACCCACAGGCCCATTAAACCCCTCGGCCTCTGGGTAGTTTCCAGACACTCAGTGCTGCCCTCTCCTGTCTTTCTGAGGAAAAGGAGAAGAGTGTCTTTCTTTTCCATCTTCTTTTCCCCTTTTTATACTCTTCCACCCACCCTGCTCCACCCCTAAAACGTTAATCTAATGAATCCATCGCATTTTTTAAAGGGCCGGAAAGCTCAGTGGCAGCAGTGGGACCCACAGATGGTGCTGGGGCCCCGCACTCCCTCCCCTCCCCCACCCCCTCCTGCACACACCTGCCCGGTGGCTCAGAGGGGCTGCAGGGGTGCTGACAGTGTCCAGTCTCTGCGCAGGGGCGGCCCCTCTAAACCCCATTGTGGGTGCTGCTGTTCCCATCTCTGAGGACCCCCTGCCCCGAAGCAGCTCCTGGGTGCGGAACAGAGGCTCTGAGGGGCGCTTGATCACTCCCGGACCAGGGCAGAAAGAAGTTACAGACAATGCAAAACAAAGAATCAGCCCCCATCTTTATTTGGTTTTGGGGGGAGACAGCAGGTGGGGGGGCAACCTTGCACCAACCAACAGGCTCCTGCGTTGGGCCCTGCCAGGTCTGGTTGAAAGAAGGCGCCTGCTGAGGTCCTAGGTTGCCATGGATACCCAAGTATCCGGCTTCGGCTGTGCACTGTGCATCCGGGGATGGGGGAGGGGAGGGGTCAGGATCCAGGGCGAACATATCTGTTGATTCCTCCCAACTGGCTCTGCTGAGGGAATGTTCTAGGTTTGTGGCCACAGCCAGGCCACACATACAGGCTTGGGGCTTTTAAAACCTCTGTTCTCAGTGGCCACCACTTCATGAGAAGGCAGTTTAAAGGGGCTGAGATTAAGTCCCGGCATGTCCTATAGGAACATCCTGAATTCATCAAAGCCATACAAACTCAAAAGCCCCTTGAAAATGAAAGTAAAGCATTTTCTGAATTATTCTTCATTCAGCAAGAAAATAGGAGTCTCCCTCCTTCCCCAATGAAAGGGATCCGCCCAGCCAGTCCCTGCACACACAGCCTTTGGCAAATGCACCTGTGTCCACGCCCCTTCAGGGATGTCAGGGTGAGCTGGGGACTTGGTGACCTCCTATCCCCACCCACCTGCTTTCCCCTTGTGCCTGAAGCTTCTTCCAGATCAAAATGGATGTGCCTACGGGGAGCGGGACCTGCCTGGTGGACTCAGAGGACACGAGGACGGGAGAACGGAGTGACCAGGCCATAGAAAAGGAGGTCATCTGCCCCTGGGAGAGCCTGACCGAGGGCAAAGCTAGCTGAGCCCGGGGCCTCGGGCTAGGCAGTCGCTCCTGCACACTCGGCTGGATGGGGCCGCGGGACATGCTTGCTCTAAACCAAAGTGCATTAAGATCGTATTTGGGGACTGGAGAGACAGGATGGATGGATGATGGAGAAGAGTGCTCTGGCTGGGCTCCCCCTGGCCAACCCCTTCCCTCGACCCGGACCCTTGGTCAGAAGAAAGGCATGTGGACCAGAGGACTTGACTTGCCGCCTTAAAACCGATAAAAGGTTACCTTGTCAAAGTGTTTTTGGATTGGAATGTTAGTGTGTGTCTGGTTTTATTAGCTATTTATGAGATAATCTCAAGTCTTCTTTGGTTTTCTGGACAAAGGGAACTGAATCACTTCAAAGAACTCCCTCCCTGTCTAAACTGGTTTTTATGTGATGCTCTCATCAACGGAGGCCCCCCCGCCCCGGGAGGAAGCCCCAGGCTGTGGCATCACACAGGAAGAGGGGGCTGGGGAAAGGCATCCTTCTAGAATGCCAGGTGTGCTCCGATCCCCCCAGAAGCAGAGGCCAAGATGGGATGAGGTGGGCAAAGGGATTGCTGGGGGAGACACCTGTGAAGGATGATGGGTGGAGGCTGGAGGACAGGGTGAGTGAGGGCTCTCGGACCATGGTGCGGGGCTGACCTCTGGGGAGGCGGTGGGCAGGGAGTCTCAGATGGCGGAGCATTTCCAAGAAAGTTTTGGCCAGGCTGCCCGGGTGTCCTTGAGCCTGTGTCTTGTGAGAATGGTTCTGCCTTAGGACCCCCACCAAGCAAGGTCATTGGCTGGGAGCCCCTGTGGGCAGCCTGGCCGTGGTGTGGACGTGCTGGGGACCCTCGGTCCATTTGCCCCCTGAGCGCACATTTTCGCGTCCGCTGCACGAACATAGGAGGCACTTCTGGAGGTTTGCGCCTCGGTGCGCCCCGCCCACCTCTTCTCCAGTTATTAACTCCACACGCCTTGATGGAGTCCCAACGAGCATTGACGGAGCGCCCCCTATCGGTGCAGTCTGCGCTGAGCCCTTGTGGACTCAGCTGTGACTTCTCAATTCGTGGAATTCATCTAGAGCACCGGTTCTCAGCCAGGGTCCAGCTCTGCCCGCAGGGAACCTTGAGCAGGGCCTGGAGACATTTTCAGACGCCATGACTAGGGCGGGGAGTGATGCCGGCATCGAGTGGGCAGAGGCCAGGGACGCTGCTAAACATCCTACAGTGCACGGGGCAGCCCACACCCCATAACAGAAGACGTTCTGGTCTAAAATGTCAATGCCGCCGTGGAGAAGCCCTGGAATAGGAGTTACGGGTGACGCCCTGTGCTGCTCGACACTGTCATTGGTTTCTGCCCAAAGCCCTTAAGTGTTGCCCCAAAGGGTCCCGCTGGGCTCATACTTGGATTGGACAGTGGGTTGAGATTAAGGGTTACATGGTGAATAAAACATTTCTTAAAAGTTGCCTGGAAAGTCCTCGTAGGAAAAAAGATAGTAAGTGATTTGCCAAACCCTCATGCTCTCTTCACTTTTAATCCTCAGCTTCATCAGAATCCAATTAGCAGGTAGGAGCCCCTCACTTGCTTTTAACCTCAGACAACTTACCTTACTTAGCCCATAAGTACTGGGGCCGCTGAGCCATCTCTCTGCACGCCTCTAAAGGTGAATGCAGGTAGGTGTGTGCCCAAGACCTCGACTCACTGCCCCTGCTGGGAACACAGATGCTTCACCACTGAAAGGGTGTCTCATCTTAGATTCTACAGAATCCACTCTTCGGGGCTCACAAGAGTCCCTCGTCTAAGGGAAAGGAAACATTTCTCCCAGAGAGTAAGCGAAATCGGCCAGATCTTTCTTGGAAGGCGAGCAGGCCAATTAATTTGATGCCTTTACTTGCCAAGCTCGTCTACAGTGAGATTAAAGGCAAATCCATACCCTACCAGCAGCCAGTGTGTCTCGAAATCAGGAGGATTTCAACCCTGGACTTGCATACTTGTGTTAGGCGGCTGTACTCCTAGGCCCCCAGGGTCCCACGGAGAAACAAAGCCCACACGCTCCCAGCATCAATGATGGGAGACTGGAGGATTCCCGGGTTGGACTAGGTGAGGTCCAGGCCAAAGAGCAGTAACAAAGAACCCTGGAAGGGAGGCAGTGGTTCACACGTGGAGGAGTTTCTGTCTCTGTCACATCCTTGCTCAAAGGCAGGAGGCGGCCCAGGTGAGTGGGCGCGAAGGAAGAGCGGAAATCCAGGGACCGAGGTGTTTTCACCTTGCTGCTCCACCCCACCCCCACCCCCGGCGCTGGTATGATTATTCTCTGTCTTGTCTGGACGTTAGAATCTTCTGGTCCAATCAAGTCAGAATCTGGAAGTGGAGCCCTGGCATCAGAGGGCTGTTTTAGAGCCTTTGCCCAGGTGATCCCCAAGGTCCAGACAAGGTGGACAACCACGGCCCTGGGGTAGTGACTGAAGCTGATTCACCACCCCCACGTCCATGGTCATGCCTGGAAGACAATGGGAAGAGAGGAGGGGAGGGTGTCATTTCCACCCACCTTCCATTGGCCTGTACTTGGTCACGTGGCCACACCTGGGTGCAAAGGAGGCTGGGAATTGTAGTCTTTCGTCAGTCCAGCTTGTGGCTAGCTGAACTTCCGGAGGTTCTAATACTGGGAAGGAAGGTGGGGAGAACGGATATTGGTGGACACATAGGCACTCCCACACTGGAATGGTTACACTGGCTTGGTTGGGGGATGGGAAAATGGGAGGATGCAGGAGGTGGGGCAGGAGAGGATTGGAGTGCTGATTAGTTTTTAGGTAGCCAAATAGTTTGTAAATATGAAATGCAGCCATGCTCTATCCCATGGCTGGGTGGCTTTTCATTCATTCAGATGCAATGCCTGTGAGGTGCCAAACACCACGAAAGGGGGTAGGAAACCTGCTTACCTATGGAGCTCTGTTTTTGCTCAGGAGAAGCGGGGGAAGTTGGGTCTGTGGGTCCTTGGTGGAGCGTAGGGTTGGAGATGCTTGAGCTCCCCTGCGCCTTTCCAGCTTGGGACGGCTCCTTGATTTCTGTGAACCCAAAGTGATCATTTGACTTTCTTCCTAGGGTTATTTGGAGATACATAAAATGAGGTGAGACACATGTAACTTTTTGACTGTTCAGAACTTTATAGGGTGCAAGAAGAAAACAACTGTATTTCCCCCTCAACACACACACACACCCCATTCTCCCTTTATTTTTATTTTTATTTTTTGCGGTACGCGGGCCTCTCACCGCTGCGGCCTCTACCGTTGCGGAGCACAGGGTCCAGACGACGCAGGCCCAACGGCCACGGCTCACGGGCCCGGCTGCTCCGCGGCACGTAGGACCCTCTGGGACCGGGGCACGAACCCGCGCCCCCCGCATTAGCAGGCAGACTCCCAACCACTGCGCCACCAGGGAAGCCCCCCATTCTCCCTTTAAACCTACACTGTGCATTCTTTCTTTTCCTAACCCTGAATGAAAGCTCTGGTGAGTCCCGTATCTTTTCTGGTCCCTTTCAGAAAACAAATCCTCCAAGCACTGTCGGTGACAAAAACCATCTCGATCTAATTCTGTTTGCAGTTCAAACGTTAGCGTAATGAGCAAACTCAGCACTTCGTCCGGAGGTCCAGCTCCTTCCTTCCTGCAGCCTCTGCGCTGCTCCGGGCTGGGCCGCCTGGGGTGCCCGGGCTGCGGAGACAGGGGTCAGCTTCTTCCCTCTTGTCTGCCCTGCGCTTCTTTTCCTCCTTTCCCGCTCACTGTGGAGCCTCTGGCCCCTGGAGCGGCGAGGCGGGAGAACAGGGAAGCACTTAGTTGACTGACGCAGAAACCACCCGTCCTGCTGACTCTTACTTGGGTGGGGGGTTTCCTCGATCCTTGAGGGCTTTCTGGCTTCGGCTTCCATAGTCAGAAGGGACCACGAGTCCCCTTGCTGGTTGCATGAGGACCTCTCTGGGCCCTTGAGCGTCCCCTGGTCCACATCTTAGTTGTGGTCACGTCTCTGGTTGCCTGGGGCGAGATTCAAATGGCTGCAGCCACTCCTTTCAGTGCAGCCCCTCCAACGCCAGCATCCTTTTGCCCCAACAGGGCACCTGGTTCTCCCTCCGTCCCCTCTGCTTCGTGGCCTCAACTGACCTTCACTTTCCTCCAGTCCTGCCCTTCTCACTCTGGAGCACAGCCAAGCCCCCTGAATGGCCCTGTGACACCCCCTCACTTAACTGAAGAGAGGGCACAACCGCTCTTCCCCAACAGGCTGGACTGCAAGGATGCCTTTTGGTCCACCAGGTGGGCACACCTGTCCAGCACCTTGTCTGGACTTGGGCGAGTGGTGGGCACCTACCGGTTTATTCTCAGTCTTTGGGGCCACAGCGGAAACAGAGACAGAATCCCGTTACCTTTGTCAGAGTTTTGGGAATGTGCTTATTTTCCTCCTTTTGACAATTGACCACCAGGGCCATTTCTCCAGGAGTCCTCAGGCGTTCGTCCCTTGGCCCTCTGGGGAGGGGACCATCAGTGGCCCCCTGGAGGCTGTGAAATCGTTTATCCTTAGAGGAGACAATGCTGCCCGTTGCTAGTTTTAGGAAACGGAAGACGGACCGTGACGTCTGCGTCAGCCGAGGGCTCTGGGGTCCCAGGGTGCAGAGAAGGCGAGCTGGGGGTCTGTGTGTCTGGGGACACGGGGCCTCCCTCCCCTCAGCCTCAGAGGCCCCGCCCTTCGCTCTGGGGACAGTCCCCTCCCCACACTTCACCAGAAGGGGGCGTCCCAGGCTCATGGCTCCCCAAAGAGAGGCGGCTGGGCTTTCCCCTTAGGGATTCAGGGACCCGTTGTGGAGAAAGTCCTTTGCTTGTTGGAAAGCCGGATTGGGGTGACGTGGGGAGCAGAGGGGACTGGGCTTCCCCACGCACCCCGTCCTCAGCCCCAGAGCCCCCGGAGCCGGCGAGGTGGGAGCTGATGGTGGCTGGGGGGTGGGGGGTGGGTCGCCGCACGGTCTCCTGGCTGCTGTGCCCTGAGGGGATGAGGGGCCTGTGACCTGTTTCTAGAGGCTTCGGATAAGTGTTGAGACTCTGCCGAAAACCTCGTGCAGAAAGAAAATTCCCTCCCTGGCCTGTGGACCACGCCAAGAGAATTCCTCCCTTTGAGGGTCATCTCTCTGTGTCCAGCTCCAACTCCTGACACCGCAACCTGATTAAGCCCCCTTCATCTCCCCCTCCTCAGCCTGAGTGATTCGTCAGCTCCTCCGTTGAGCAGGTGAGGTTGGAGGCTGGGGCATCCGGAGGCGCCTGCGCGGGGTGATGTACGGGGGAATAAATGGTGTCAGAAAACAAGCTTTTCCCACTTCTGGTGGGAGGGCGCTGTATGGCCACACGGTGATGACGAATGCCTCTGTCTTCCTTCGATTCTTTCCCTTCCATCCCTCATTATTTAATTAATTTATTATTATTATTATTTTTATTTCTTGTGGCACGCGGGCTCAGTAGGTGTGGCTCACGGGCTCTAGAGCGCAGGCTCGGTAGTTGTGGCGCAGAGGCTTAGTTGTTCTGCGGCATGCAGGATCCTCCCAGACCAGGGATCGAACCCGTGTCCCCTGCATTGGCAGGCGGATTCTTAACCACTGCCCCACCAGGGAAGTCCCTGCCTCTGTCTTCCTGATACCAAATGTTTAGGGAGAGGGGGCACCGCGTGTGAGACAGTGTGCTGGGGTCCAGTGAGATTCGACTGACGTGACCAAGCCCATGCTCTGGGCTGGTCCTGGGCAGAATTCCTGCAGGACTCTGCTCAGAACTTTGAGAAAGAAATCCTTTCTCCATCTTCTAACCGGCTCTTCTTCCTCAACCCGTAGGTAGCCACCAAGCTGTGTTGTCCTGAAGTTCCCTGTCTTGGGGAATTAGGGCTTTGGACAAACACAGCTTCCAGGCTTACCTTGAAAGAGTCCCTCCATGAATTCTTGCTTCATTTCATTCTCACTACAGCGCTGTGGGGGAGAGCATCTCTACCTTCATTCTGCAGGTGTGATTTCCCCACTTGTAACAGGTAGAAGCACTCCAATGGAATCTAATGCACCTTATTTTCTTTGTGGGTGTGTTCATTAAAATTCAATTTTGGAATTAAAAATCCATAAAAATACAATGAATACCATGACCAACATCCGTATGCACATCACCCAGAATTAACTCATGTTAACATTTCGCCCAGATTACTTCTAATACTTAATAAAGAAGCAGAACAATATTTCTATACTCCTCCCTGCGTCCATCCTCCCTTCCATCTTCTATGTCAGCAAAAATGAACAGACAATAAAGATATGAACGGATGCTTAACACCACTAATCTTTATGTAAATGCAAGTTCAAACCACAACGAGGTGCCGCCTCACCTCTGTTAGGAGGGCTGTGATCAAAGACCCTGGAAAACAACAAGGGTTGGCAAGGATGTGGAGAAATCGGAGCCCTTGTGTATTGTTGGTGGAAACGTAAAATGGTGCAGCCGCTCTGGAAAACAGTAGGGTTGTTCCTCAGAAAATCAAAAAACAGAATTGCCGTATGGTCCAGCAATTCAGTTCCTTGGTCTACACCCCCAAGAATTGAGATCATGGATTTGGACAGATATTTGCATATTCATGCTCATAGCAGCTTTATCTGCAAGACCCAAAAGGTGGAAACAACTTAAGTGTCCATCAGTGGAAGAATGGATAACTGAAATGTGGTCTACCCATACAGTGGAATTTTTTTTTCTTTTTTCTTTTTCTTTTTGCGGTACGCGGGCCTCTCACTGTTGTGGCCTCTCCCGTTGCGGAGCACAGGCTCCGGACGCGCAGGCTCAACAGCCATGGCTCACGGGCCCAGCCGCTCTGTGGCATGTGGGATCTTCCCGGACCGGGGCACGAACCCGTGTCCCCTGCATCGGCAGGCGGACTCTCAACCACTGTGCCACCAGGGAAGCCCGATACAGTGGAATATTATTCAGCCTTATGAAGGAAGAAGACGCTGACACAGGCCACAACATGGATGAACCTTGAGGACGTTACACTGAGTGAAGTAAGCCAGTCTCAAAAGAACAAATACGATATGATTCCAGTTATATGTGGTCCCTGGAGTCGTCAAATTCATAGAAACAGAAAGCAGAGGGGTGGTTGCCAGGGCCTGAGGGTCAGAGGGGAATGGGATAGAGTTCCAGTGTGGGAAGATGAAGAAAGTTCTGGAGATGGATGGTGGTGAGGGTTGTACAACAACGTGAATATACCTAATGCCACTGAACTGTTAAAAATTGTTAAAATGGGGCTTCCCTGGTGGCGCAGTGGTTGGACATCCGCCTGCCGATGCAGGGGACACGGGTTCGTGCCCCGGTCCGGGAGGATCCCACATGCCGCGGAGCGGCTGGGCCCGTGAGCCATGGACGCTAGGCCTGCGCGTCCGGAGCCTGTGCTCCGCAACAGGAGGGGCCGCAACAGTGAGAGGCCCGCGTACCGCAGAAAAAAAAAAAAAAAGGTTAAAATGGTAATTTTTATGTCATGTATTTTACCACCACACACAAAAATGGAAAAACCATTTGTACCTCAAGGGCCATATGAAAACAGGCTGTTGGCTGGATTTAGCTCCAGAGTCAAAGTTTGCCAACCTTGATGTTATTATTAGTACCATTACGGTTTTAAACAAATGAGCCACTGTGATTGTTATTATTGTTTGTTATAGTCAATGCTGATTTAGCTTCAACTGCATGTTTACCCAGCTCTTTGCTCACCGTCACCCCTAGGATCCCACTTCCTCTTTCCAGGTCCACTTTCTTTTTACTAGAGTGCATCTTTTAGTGATCTTTCATCAATGGCTTTGATTAGGAAACTGAGTTTTTTGTCTGAAAATGTCTCTGTTTTACCCTCATTCTTATTGTACCCTAACACTATTTTTTTCTTTGAGTATTGCTTTAATTTATTTTTTATATTTATTATTATTTTTTTATTGAAGTATAGTTGATTACAATGTTGTGTTAATTTCTGCTATACAGCAAAGTGATTCAGTTATGCACGTATATATATATATTCTTTTTTTTCATATTCTTTTCCATTATGGTTTATCATAGGATATGGATATAATTCTCTGTGCTATACAGTAGGGCTTTGTTGTTTATCCATTCTATTTGTATAATAAAAGCTTAAATCTGCTCATCCTACCCTCCCACTCCATCCCTCCCCCAACCCCCTCCCCCTTGGCAACCACCAGTCTGTTCTCTATGTCCACGTGTCACGATTTTTATCATTACCATTAAATGATTATTTAGCGGAATAAAGAATAAGCTGAGAGTACTTTCCTCTCTGCATTTCAGATATTATTTCATCCTTCTGCCCTGTCTTGCTGCTGATGAGAAGTCCAATTGTTGTTATTTTACAGATTTTCTTCCCCCTTTCAGTTCCAAGAAGAGGTCTTTATCTTGAGGGTCCTGCAGCTTCCCTGCCATGTGTCTAGGGGTGGGCACGCTTCTGTGTGTCCTGCTCAGGATGGTGCTTCTTCAAGCTGAGGAGTCATGTCTTGTTTCCATTCTCAAAATTCTCATCCACTGTCCTTTGAGTAAGGTTCCTCTGCCCTCTTTCGGCAGCTCCTATTATATGTTTGTTATACCTTAGGGAGAAGTCCTGTCTTTTATCTGATCCCCCTTTTCCTGTCCTGGGCAGCCCTTCAGGTATTCCAGCTTGGTGGAGGGGACGTAGGTCTGATCCACCAAGTCTCTGAGCCTCCTGTTGTTCTCCCCCAGGGCCTATGTGATTGTTATCTTCATTTAGTGTT
Source organism: Aethalodelphis obliquidens (assembly GCF_003676395.1). Taxonomy (NCBI): domain Eukaryota; kingdom Metazoa; phylum Chordata; class Mammalia; order Artiodactyla; family Delphinidae; genus Aethalodelphis; species Aethalodelphis obliquidens. Next base: position 1,621,026 of record NW_020837988.1, on the reverse strand, counting down.
ATTTCTGCATTTTATAACAGAAGGGAGTCCGTGTTAGCTCAGCTGTCCTGCTGCTGGAACTAGAAGTTCATCCGGGGTCTTCTTTTCCACTGCAGCACAGCTGTCTGACATATATATATATATATATATATATACACACACACACACATATAGATAGATATGTATATATATTGTATATATATATATATACAATATAACATATAAATATATATTATATATATGTATATATACAATATAACATATATAATATATATTATTATACACATATATTTATAAGTATACATTTCATATAAATTCTCAAATTATACTATTTCCCTCTCTGTTGTAGCTCCGTTTAGACAGGGATCTCTGGCTCAAGAAAATGCATCTCCAAACTTAGAACTGTGGGCACCTCAGCGAGCTGTGGATGCGATTTGGTGGCAGGGAGATTTACACGGAACGTCTTGTGAGGCTGACTGTGGCTCTGGCCCTGCTGTAAAATGCCTCTTTACTCTCCACCCCAAATGCACAGATGAGTTTATACCATCCACTTTCATCATTCCATCCACCCATCCGTCCACCCACCAATCCACTCATCCATCCATCTATCCAACCATCCATCTGATAGCATCCACTTGGACCCACCAATGTGATATGAAGCCTATTTTAAGCTGAAAATATCTGAACAAACAGCAGTAACAGCAAAAACCTTACCTGATTTTTTTTTTCTTTGACTTAAAGCCTCAAAAATACAGCTGCCATAAATCCCCTCTCTGGGAGGTTTACAGCCAGAAAGGAGATGGACCACTTGCACCTGCCTGAGAAATTACATAAACAAAGCCTTATCAAAACTTTCCATACCCTTTGCTTGTTTCTCTATTTGTTTCTCGTTAGTTTCCCACCATTTGCTTTCCCTTGAAGTCCTAACCTCCCTTTTGATTAAGATAACATATAGACCCTTAACTAGCTGTTCAGGAGCCATTTCTTTGGGTGCTCTCATATTCATGAATAAACTTTGTCTTTCTCTGTCAATCTGAGAATTAACCTCCTTTAATTAATCTGTTAATCTGTTCTTTTGTCAGTTAATTTGCAGGCCCCCAAGCAATGGACATAAATTGGTAGAGGGAAAAGGTTTTTCCTTCCTATCATTTCCATCCATCCATCCATCCAATTTCATAGGCCAACTAGGCATTTGGTATGTTGCCATGAATAAAATTAGGTCCTGCTCTCAAGAATTTATAGTTTAGTTGGGAAACATACTTTCAAACTAAGAATTAGAATACACTCTATTAAGAGGGGGGGCAGAGCATCACAGCTAGAAGCCCACTGCCTGGTGCACAGCACCTCGGGCAGATCCAGGTTCTACCCTTTCCTAGCTGAGTGACCTTAAACATTTGATAAAACTCTCCAAACTTGGTTCTCTCATCCATAAAATTGGGATCTGGGTAATACCTGCCTCATACAGGGGTATGAAAATTATGGGAAATTTTATGTAAAAAAAACCTCCGTTCAGTGCCTGGTACCTAGTGAATGCTCGATGACTATTTGCAATTTTTACATGCAAGTTTGTACTGACGCAAAAAAAAGCCTTCATAAAGTCTTTCTGACCCCAGAGTGTGGCTCTCTGTGAGTTGGGCTTCTATGGGAAGGATTTCGTTCCCTTCAGGAACATGTGAAACACATCAAAATAATCTCAGAGCTCTGACCTTCAATAAAATGCAAAACAACGTGGTGAGATGTTATCCATATAAAATGAGAAGGCATGGAATGAAGGAGACACCCATCTCGGTGAGGAGCTGGCATAAAACACCTTCTGGGATCCAGTTTGTAGAAGCCCAGGGAATGAGGACAGACCAGAGCCTATTTCAGCCAGCAGGGAAGCATGGCTCCCTATTCTGGGAGGAGAGCAAGCTTCATTCCCAGTAGGGCGCAAACCTTTGACCCAAGCCGTTAGCTTCTAGTATGTATTGATATGCTATTAATTAGATGTTAGAGAGACTTAGGTTATGGGTTTCCACTTTCCTTGCAGCATCCCTGGTGCTGGTCCTTCCCTGTATTAATCCTCTACACTCTCTCATTCTTTGGCTTTGAGGCAAGGAGAACTTGAAGCATTTGTACTGCATGTTACTCTCACCTCAATCAGTTTCAGCAAAGGGGACTTCTCCAGGGCAGGAGTCACGTCTATAACCTCATCTTTGTACAGACCCCAAGGCAGTACCACACTTAGTGTGGGGTTTAGGGGGTTGAGGATGTCGGGTCACCTATTAAAATAAAAATCTCCTGATTACACAGCAAATGTCCAGATACGTCACTATATGTTGAGACTAATCCTGTGAATTGGTGGCCCTAATATTACCTCACTTTTACATCTCATATTACTTTCTATTATTTTTGTTGAAATAGGTGAAAAGTCAATGACTTCACAGCAGTTATGGGTGTCCAAATTTTTATGTCTTTAAAAAAAACAAAAATCCCGTGACTTCTCCGGTGGTCCAGTGGTTAAGACTCCGCGCTTCCAATGCAGGGGGCACTGGTTCGATCCTGGTCAGGGAACTAAGATCCCAAATGCTGTGCCGTGCAGTCAAAAAAACAAAAAAAATCCCTAATGGTGAATTTACTGAAACGTTAGTCATGCTGGATTCGGTTGGGCCCGAAATCCAATGAATGGAATCCTAAGAAGAGGAGATGATACACAGAGACACACCGAGGGAACTTGAAGACAGAGGCAGAGATTGGAGCTATGCAGCGACAAGCCAGGGGATGCTGTGAGTTGCCAGGGCAATCAGAAACTGGAAGAGGCAAACAAGGCCACTCCCCAGAGCCTTCAGAGGGACACTCCGCTCTGAAAACAAGGACGCTGCCCTGCCTGCACCTTGATTCCAGACTTCTAGCCTCCAGAGCTATGAGAGAATGCATTTCTGTTATTTTAAGCCCCCTAGTTTGTAGTACTTTGTCACAGCAGCGCTGGGAAACCAATGCATTTAGTTTGTATCATGGTTTGAATATTCTCCTGTAGATGAACTTTAAGTTGTTTCCAAGTTTTCATGAAAACAAACAATGTTGCAACCAACACCCTGGTGCATTCCTCTCTGGGCACATCTGCAAGTACCTCTCCAGGACAGAAACAAAAAAAGAATCCCTGGGTTAAAAAGTATGCATATTTTAAAGACCAGTCCACCATAACAAATTGCCTTTTTTAAAAAAATTTTTTGGCTGCAGTGGGTCTTCATTGTGGTGCATGGGCTTCTCATTGTGGTGGCTTCTCTTGTGGAGCACGGGCTCTAGGTGAGCAGGCTTCCGTAGCTGGGGCGCACATGGGCTTAGCTGCTCCGCAGCATGTGGGCTTTTCCTGGACCAGGGATCAAACCTGTGTCGCGTGCCTTGGCAGGTGGATTCTTAACCACTGCGCCACCAGGGAAGTCCCCAAACTGGCTTCTTAAAACTCTGTACTAATTCAGATTTCTACCGACCTGAAGGTCTGCGGGCAATCATTTCCTTGCATGCTAGACAGAGCTGATATTGACACTGTTACATTGTCTGTGTTGCATCTACTCAGCGCTGAGACCACCTGGGCTCCAGCACTGTTTTCTAGAGTCTAGGGCACGAGGCCAAGTGTGCTGGGGCCTCAGTCTCTCTGAGCACCCCTGACCCCTGGGGGACAGGACAGTGGGGACGGTCACAGAGACTGAAGGACATGTGCCTCCCTGCCTCTCCTCTGGGGCATCCCAGCCTCGCTGGGGCTGTGGGTGTTTGTTGTTTGGTGTCACTGTCACCCGGGGTCCCAGCCTACAGCTTAACAGGAAGCGGAGGAGCCTTTATTATGACCTCAGTTACAACGCATTTTGTGTTGTTTCAATATGTGGTTTATTTTCCCTAGAAGCAGCGACGTCCTTGGGATCACGTACAGGTCAGTCATCTTTGCATGGATGCAAAAGATACAGAAAGGTCCGGTTCCTGGAGGGTAGAGGAGTGAGACTCTGTTTCCAGCCTTCTTTTGGGTGTGATTCCCTTGAGGCTGCTGGTGCCTCCACATCTTCCCCAGCAACAAACTCTATGTCTGGAGACGTAAGTGTGACCCAGACGTCACACTTAACAGGTTTCAGGGTATCAGTTACCAGGTCGGGCCGTCCTGACCCCAGAAAGTGACTCAGGTCCCTCGAGTGCAGCCGGCACGCTCATAGTGGGAAGACCCACCCGGGAGAGGCTGGCTCCAGGGTTGCTGAAACAGGAGAGGCGGGTTCTGCGATGACTGCTTAAAATTCATGTTGCCATGGCAGCGTGGCATTAGGCCACGGGTGATCCGGCTGCACAGAGCTTTCATCTCGGGGAAGGCAGGGTTTCTTTTGCTCTCGAGCTGGTTCCGAAGGGACCCTGCCTTGGGGTCAAGCTTTGGCTTTGCTCTTGCGCCTGGGGGTTGTCCCAGCAGTGAAAAGCTGGGGACGAGAAGACAAAGAAAGAGGCCCTAAGAAGTCATCTAAGCCCTGAGACTGAGATTCTAGTCTGGGGGTGTTGGCCGGAAACCCTCAGGGCAAGAAATCTGGGTCTGAAGAGAGAGCAGTTGGGCGGGTCTGTAATGAGGGATGCGTCTGCGCTGCTTGACGCCAGTGAGCTGGTGTGTGTGTGCGCTTAGCAGCAGAGCCAGGGAAGAGTTCTTTATCCACACATGTGGCCTGGCTCAGCAAGTCTCAACAACCTGAGTAATTTAAGGGTTCACTGAACACCCGTTACGAGGATTTACTGCATGGCTGTTGCTGGAAGGTGCAAGAATGGATCGCATGGCCTCAGCCCTCAAGGGCTTTCGGGTAGTCAGAGCGCTAAAACCTGCATTAAAATGATACAAAGCAGAATGTGATGAATTGCCTGGAGAGCACAGAGCTGCAGAGAAGGGAGAATCACCCCACTGGTACCGTCAGGGGTTCCATAGATGAGCTTAGGTTGAAACTTAAATGATGGGAAGAGGAGAAGGAAAGGGTTCCAGTTCTAGAGGGACCCACAAGGACAATGCGGTGGCCAGAGGGTAGAGGGGGGAAGCATTCCAGAACAATGAGGAGCTCGGTTTACTGAAGGGCCAGGAGGAGGTGATATTGTAACTTAGTTGGACCCCAGAGCGGAGCTCAGGAGGATGGACTTAACCTGATAGGTGATGGGAGAGTCACAGGAAGCTTTTGAGCCTGACAGTGGCTGACAAGAGCCACACTTTGGAAGAATAAATCTGGGGACAGGGTTTGAGATGGATAGAACCACAGCAAGCTTGTGAAATCTCCATAGGGCTGGAGAGGTAAGGGGACTGCACAAGGGTGACAGCAATGGGACTAGAAAGGAAAGAGCAGCCCAGAGATCAAACAGGCGTGAAACATGTCATCAGGGGAAAGGAGAGGGTGAAGGCAAAGGCGCTGAGACTGGGGAACCCTGTGAGTTACAGAACGGAGCTGCCTTTGATGGGACCAGGAAACCAAGAGGAGGAAGTGGTTTGGGGGAGATAAATTCATGACGTTGAGTCTGAAGACGCCGAATGGGTTCCTGGGAGAGGAGACGGGAAGGGTGATGTAGCTTTTGTGGGCTTCCTCAGAGACATGATGGGAGCATTGAAGGCCTGGTGTTCGAGGAGGATATTGAGGGACAGAGCAGAGGGCGAGAAGAGAAGAGATTCAAGTGCAGAATCTGGAGGAGAATGAAGTGAGAAAGGGCCAGAGGAATGCGGAGGGTGCCTGGCAGCATTGAGGACCCACTGGTGGTTAGAGACCATGAGTGCACGTTGATGGTGCCCAGGGAGGATGTGTGTTGTGTGGCCACTCGATGTCACAAGAGTTTTCATAGGCAAATGCCTCAGCCCCACCACTTACTTATGTGTCTAAATATGTGTTCGTTAGTCCTCTCTCCCTGTAGGCTGACTCTGCATATTTGACCTCATAAGCCACATTTTTGGTGACTTTCAACTCTTTCTTCTTTTTCCCAAGACAAAATTGAAATTCCCTGGTGTTATCACTCCTATGTAGATACAGAAAAAAATGCTTAGTCCTCAAACAACTTTTTCTTTCACCTTTCTCTTCACCCACGTGACCCACCATGTATGATGAGGGGTACACAGGTAATAATATTATTTTTTCCTTCCCTCATTGGTATTTATGATCATCTATGTTCTGTGTGTATCTCAGTGGTTCTTAAACTTGGCACTAAAGACCTTTTTATTATTCCATCAACATCCTGGTGTCCATCAACAGGAGAATGAATAAACAAACTTTGGTATATTCATTCAGTAGAATGCAATAAAAAAGCAATAAAAAGAAATGAACTATTGATATATGCAACAGCATTTCTAAATCTTGATATGAATTTAGAGCTTAAAAAAATTTCTTACAAAGTAATTCCACACCTAGGAGTCTAGTTGGAGGAAATTATCTGAAATGCAGTGTTATTTCCTAAAGTAAAAACAAACAAACAAATAAAAATCCCCAAACAAACAAACAAAAACTCCCTAGCACTTTAAGTACTTCTGTAACATTGCCATTAAAATTATTTTCATAGGGCTTCCCTGGTGGCGCAGTGGTTGAGAGTCCACCTGCCGATGCAGGGGACATGGGTTCGTGCCCCAGTCCGGGAGGATCCCACATGCCACGGAGTGGCTGGGCCCGTGAGCCATGGCCGCTGAGCCTGCGTGTCCGGAGCCTGTGCTCTGCAGCGGGAGAGGCCACAGGGGTGAGAGGCCCGTGTACCGCAAAAAAAAAAAAAAAAAATATATATATATATATATTATTTTCATAGGTGACATTTAATGGTGTTAGAAAATGCTTGTGATAAATGAAAATAGAAGATAAAGCTGACTGTACAATACGCATTTAGCAATAGACAAATGCAGTGAAAAGGTAAGTTGTGCGAGGTAGCTTTTCGGTTGGCTTATTTGAAGAGCATGCCTCATTTTTCCCTTTCTCTGCATTATTTCCCCCCGTAGAACAGTGGTGGCAAATTGTTAGACATGGGTTGAATTTGGCCCACAATCATATTTGTTTGGCCTGGTGTTTTAAAAATAAAAAAGGTTTCCAGTATTTAAAAATTGAGATATTTTACATATAAATTCTGACTTTCAGGTCCTCTTGAAGATCTGGCAACAATGTTCCCACATGGCAGCTCCTCATTGGAGCTGTGTAGTGGTTCCCACAGGAAATGCGCCCACCGATCATTTTTGTTCTCACTGGTGCCTCGTGTGCACCACCTTGCCTCCACAGGCGTCTGCTTGTGCCATCCCCGATGACATGCTGAATTTAAACCTTGGATTGTATCAGAGCATCTTTTCCTCAGCCACGCCACTTCAGCCCTTTGCCTTCAGCTATGGACTTTGTTACTGTAATCACTGCAGGCAGTTGTTGAGAAGGTGGCTGTCTGCAAGTCACAGGGTAAATGTTTCTCTGCACTCAATGTTAGAACATACCTCTGCTTCTTTCCAGCTATGTTTTCTTTTTTTTAATCCCATGGATGCCTTGAATCATGTGACCAATCATGGCTCTCTCAGCGCTGGCTTCTGGGAAGATCAGAGCCAAGTTGTCGATAAAGTACAGCGTGTCAGAGCCGTGCAACACGTGTTGTATGTATAGAGAAAAGAAGGGTAGGAAAAGAAGGCATTTGAGCATCAACAGCAACAACATAGCTGTTTTCCTAAAAGCAGACCCTGAGATGGAGATTCGTGTGCAGGTGATTGACTACGGAAGTGCTTCCAGGAGAACCTGGTCAGGGAGGGGGAAGCAGGATAGGGATGGGGAGGAAGCCAAGTCAGAATGCAGTCTCAGTATAGTTAAGAGTAGCTCCAGTCTCCTCCCACAGGGAAGCTCAGGAGTGTAGATTATGCCTCACCGCATGTTCTACTCCTTTGCATATAGTCTGCCCAGCCACCTCTCCCTCTCTGCACACTTGGGCAAAGCAGCGCCAGGATCCTGAAGGTAGCCCTTCAAAGAGAGTCACAGGTGCTGGTGGTGAGAAGCAAAGCCACACTGGACCCAGGAGAGGAGCTCCAGAAATGGTCGGAGGAATCCGTGGGCTCTCAGTGGAGCACCAGAGTCCACTCCCCAGTGATCATTTCTGAGAGGCAGGCTTATGTGTGATGATTACACTTTCTGTACATTTTAGTAATGTTCAGATTTCTACATGATTAGAATATATTATTTTAGAATTGGAATAAAGACTAAAATAAAATGTTAAACCATCTCTTGATACTATGTTCCTCTAGCTACTGGTCTTTCTTCTTTCCCTCTTTGATAAACTCCCTTTAAAGAACATTTAAGATAAATTTAAGATAAACTTTATTTTTCATATTAAAAGCGTGACAAAAGTACTCCACAGTCATTGTAGAAAAGATAGAAAATCCAGATAAGTAAAAAGAAGAAAATAAGTGCCCCTGATCCTACCACACAGAATAACCACTAGGATCACCTTCAAATATATTCTTCAGTGTGTTTGTCAAATATCAGTACAAATAAGACAGTGCTGTAAATATCTGGTTTTTAAGGTATTTAGACAAACTTTTACATTTGAGAATAGTTTTAGATTTACAGAAAAGTTGTGAAGTAGTACAGAGAGTTCCCACGTACCTTTCACCCAGTTTAATACCTACTTTTTTCGCTTAATTTGTCATGAACGCTTTCCCATGACAATAAATATTCATCTCAACATCATTTTAAATAATCAGATTGTATTCAATTGTAGGGAATATAGCATATTTATTGAACTAATCCCATTTTGTTGGCTATTTGGGATATTTCTAATTTTTCCCTTTTACGGGCGTTTCTTACCAAAAAATTCCTAGAAGTATTGCTTGTCAAGTGAGCGGAAAAATTCAAATGCTCTTCATGCCTGTTGGTCATTTGCCTTCCAGGAAAATACTCTCAGCAGAATATGTAAGCACCCATTTCACCTACTGTGGGTACTACAATTTTAAACGTACATTTTTTAAAAACACCACTTTAAATAGAGTTTGGTTCCCTAAACCCATCATGCCACTTCCTTCTTCCAGAAATTTTCTCACTCTTTTATCATCCTGCCTGGTAAACACTCATCCACTTTCCCAAGACTCACTTCCAGCAGCACCTTCTCTAGGAAGATCTTAGGTACCCCTATTCTCTCCCCTGCCAGCCCCCTACTTGGCCTTCGTCTCCTTTGTGCTCAGCTCTTGAGGTCACCTCAGGCAAGGTCAAGTTCTCAGCTTCCAGTCTGCCAACATTTAACACATGTGCCGTAGGTCCCTAAGGTGGTGGGAAGACAGAGTCTGGTTATGTGTTGAGTGCAGTGATCCAGGTAAGAAGATGGCGTGGAGGGGATGGTGTGGGTGGGAAAGAGGGATTGATTCTGGAGATAATAGAGAGGTGAAACCAAAGAGTTTGGTGACCGGGTTGTGGGGGGGTGGGGGTGAGTGAAAAGGGAGAATCTAGGTGTCATTAATCAGTGTTCTCTAGAGAAACAGAACCAAAAGGAGATACACAGATAGGTGTGTAGGTAGGTAGATAGATAGACAGATATCGAGAGAGAGATTTTAAGGAATTGGCTCACGTGATAGTGGAGACTTGGTGAGTCTAACATCTGATGGGGGAGGGAGGCCGGGGAGAGCTGCAGTTTGAGTCCAAAAGCTGTCTTCTGGCAGATTTCCTTCTTGCCCGAGGGAGGTCAGCCTGTTCTTCTGAGGTCTTTGATTGGATGAGGCTTACCCACGTTATAGAGGGCAATCTGCTGTACTCAAAATCCACTCGTTGACATGTTCATCTAATCCCCAAACACCTCCACAGAAACATCTAGAATAATGCTTGACCAGATACCCAGGTACCGTGACCCTAAACATCACACAGGGGCAGGTCCCACTTCCTGACTCAGTCTTTGACCGGCTGCATGATGTTCTCAGGCTGGCGCCTTTTGCTTCGCCTTGTCTTCTGATCAGATCATCAGTACCTCAAGGCCCTGATTGCCCACAGCACCAAGCGCCACGTCAAGCATCCAGTAGGTGCTCAGTGATCCCCCCGCCCCCGTGGTTCATAAACTGGTTCCAAATTCAACTCGCCCTTTGTTGAGTAGCCATTCCAGGCCAGCACTCTGCTGGGCTCATTGACCTACGTGGGCTTCTGCTGTGCCAACGTCACTACCTTGTAAGGTAATTGTAGTGAGTCAGTGAATGTAGTTGATACAGAGCTTTTGAGAAAAGTCTAGAAGGCTTAAAGAATACTCCAGGGGTATGGGTGATGGATCTCTGACCTTTATCTTCTAGGGTTCAGTTCAGACCGTTCTGACTGCCATCCATGATACAAAATACATCTTACGTGGTGGAGCAGAGGAGACTGTGCTCCGTGTACATTCCCTTGGTCTCCCGTAGCGTCATCACAGGCCGTTTCTCTCCACTCTGTCCCATCCCTCTGCCTGAAGGGGCTCTCTGGCCACGGGGGCGTATTTGGTCTATGTATGGAGCCTCCTAGAAGTGACAGGGCGCTAATATCCAGGAGAGACCCTGACCGATGGAGGACAAGTATTTGTGGACCAAGGTTTCAGCTCCCTCATTTTTGGTGGGACAACTCAGACTGTCCCCAGAGGGACGGAGCTCCAGTGGCCCATGGTGGCAGCCCAGTAATTAACTTGCAGTTCATTGGCTTTCTTCCTTCTTCTCTCACTTACCCCGCCTAGCACAGAACTTTCTGGAATCACCCCCCCCCCCCCAGATAAACCACTTGCCCCCAGATCCTTGTCTCAAGGTTTTTCTGGTGAGGAAGCGGTGGTGGTGATGCTGTATGTTGACCCAGGGCACTCAGATCTGAAATAGAGTTTCAAGGAACAATACTTAGCCTAATACATCCCATGCATTCTGATCTCTCCTTTTCTCTTCTCTTCAGTTCTGCTGGACACAATCCACTACATTGATTAGATGACTCGCTCATGGGTCTCGGCCTGCAGATGGAAACATCACCATCCCAGAGGGCGGGTGTATTCAAAGGAACTGGGTCTTGATCAGAAGGGCGGTTTGATAGCTGACCTCTTCCTTGGGGGGTACAGCGGGCAGCTGAGGTCAGCCAGGGCGGGGGTGTTCTAACAGCCCGGGGACGCCTCCGTTTCATCAGATTTCAAACCAACACTTCTTGTCAAGGGGCTACTTCACTGGCCTCTGCTGACCATCCTGGCACGAAGCCAGATAGAAACAATGCCCCTGTTTTCTCTGCAGTCCTCCGGGTCACCTCGAAGAGGACCAGGGCTCCGAGTGAGGGTGGGGAAGCAATTAGTGAGGAGGAGATGTGACCTTTCAAAGGTCATCAGCTGGGGTATGATTAGCAGACGCTCGGAGGTTTATTCCAAGGGCCTTTCCTGACTGGAAAAACAACAATAAAAGAAAAAAAATGCCCCAATCCCACAAATGGGGTGGAAGTTGAACACTTTAATTCATAAGGAAAAGGACTTGAATAATTGATGCTGCTGCCATGCCAAAGATAATTTCAGCTCGCTCTCTATCTCACAAAGACACTTAGCATTGATTGAGATCAAAGCCCCTAGAACCCCTGCTGCTGGGCTGAACGGCAGAGCTCGCCGCCGCCTTTCTCCTCTCTGATAATGTCGTCTTTATGTACTTAATAAACTGCACACTTCAGTCAAACTACATCATTACAGAAGACTTAGGGAGCTAATAATTTAAAAGCAAAGAATTGCCTCTGTTCCTCACTTTGAACTAAACAACATTCTGTTGAATAAGGAGCACATCAAAGTCTTGTCACTATTACCAGTGTGGATTGAGCAGAAGGCCATACAGAGTGGGTACTTCAGTCATCGAGGGGGAGAGAGACAGAGAGAGAGACAGAGAGAGAGAGAGAGAGACCGAGACTGAGACAGAGAGAGAAACCGAGACAGAGAGAGAGACAGAGAGAGATAGAGAGAGACAAACACAGAGAGAGAGACAGAGAGAATAAAGATGTTGGCTGATCTACCCAAAGGCAGTGCCAGGTGTTTTATTATTATTTTTCCTACCATGCAAGCATCAGGTGGTTTGCGTGTTCAATGAGCATCTTTGTTGCACGGATGTACTTGAACGAGGTCACGGTGCCCGCTTTTCACCTTGGCCCCATTCTGGACTTCGTCTCAGCTGCCTCCGCCTGCCCACCCCCTCACCGCTCCTGGACGCCCAGGTTCTGTCTGCTGGCCTCCTCGGCCTCTCTCCGTGAAGGGCAGTGAAGCTCCCTGCCGCCTTCTCGTAGCGCTGGCTTGTTTGTTACTGCATGGCTTGTCTGTTCCTACTTCGCCCCGAGGCTCACTGGCTCGCTGGGTGAGGGCAGCCCGTGCACGTGTGTTTGGGGAGATGCGTCCATTCAGAGCAGGGTGTCCTGGGATGGAGACCCCCATTCTACCAGCACACACGCTCGTGCTGCCTAGCTGTGTGGTCACGCGCTTTAAAGAGTGACAACCACACAAGGCACCTAAGACCTCCCACCTGACGCCCCCCGCTGCTATTGGATGGGTGTTTCAAGATGGATTCTCTGGAAGGGGTTCCCAGGGAACTGATCTACTGATCGACGAAGGCTCTTAGGAGAAAAGCCTTTAAGGAAGTGAAGGAAGCGGCTAGAGCCACGATGTGGTTCAGCTGAAGTCCGGTCTTAACCTGATCCCGTGCGGAGCTTGGGAGCAGGAATGGAAACACGGGTTGTCCCACCTTGAGGCCGGGGAGCTGGCCTTGGCACCCCGTGTCAGTCAGCCGCAGGCTGCGGCCCGCCCTGGGGGCGGGGCTAACCTGCCAGGCGCTTCTCACGTGGGTGGCTCCCACAGGCCAGGGGCGACGCCCCAAATGACGGTGCAGCCGTGAGCCCTTTGCAGTCCACGCGCCCCACAGGCGGGAGACAGGTGCACCGGGCTGGCAACGGGGTTCTGGGCAGGGACCGTGGAGGGTAAATCAAAATGGTTCTCAGAAGATGTTAGAAAATGTACCTATCGTTTAACCCAGCCGTTTTGTTTTCTTGGCCCTTGTTTATCTATTTTACATATAGTAGTGTGTGTCTGCTGATCCCAGACTCCTAATCGATCCCTCCTCCCCTCTCTTTCCCCTTTGGTAACCTGAAGTTTGTTTTCTTTTTTAAAAAATTTATTTATTTATTTATTTTTGGCTGCGTTGGGTCTTCGTTGCTGCGCGTGGGCTTTCTCTAGTTGCGGCGAGCGGGGGCTACTCTTCGTTGCGGAGCACGGGCTCTAGGCATGCGGGCTTCAGTAGTTGTGGCGCGGGGGCTCAGTAGTTGTGGCTCACGGACTTAGCTGCTCCGCGGCACCTGGGATCTTCCTGGACCAGATATCGAACCCGTGTCCCCTGCATTGGCAGGCGGATTCTCAACCACTGCACCACCAGGGAAGCCCCATAAGTTTGTTTTCTATGTGGATCTATTTCTGTTTTATAAATAAGTTAATTTGTAACCTTTTTTTTAGATTCCATGTATAAGTGATATCATATGATATTTGTCTTTCTCTGTCTGACTTACTTCACTTAGTATGATCATCTCTAGGTCCATTCATGTTGCTGCAAAGGCGTTATTTCATTCTTCTTTATGGCTGAGTAATATTCCATCGTATTTATATACTACATCTTCTTTATTCCTCTGTTGATGGACATTTAGGTTGCTTCCATGTCTTGGCTATTGTGAATAATGCTGCTGTGAACACTGGGATGCACGTATCTTTTTGAATTAGAGTTTTCTATGGATATATACCCAGGAGTGGGATTGCTGGATCATATGGTAACTCTATTTTTAGTTTTTTAAGGAACCTCTAACTCAGCAGTTTTGTTTTTAGGTTTTTATCCTGAGGAAAATAGAGATGTGTAAGAAGTTGTGTGACTGTCATCATCACCATCATCACCATCTTCATCATCCTTGAACGAACACGTTTTTGTCGCGCACTTTACATCTTTACATCTACAATCTTATTTAATTCTTCCAATGACTCTGTGAGGTAGTGCCAGTGTTTTATAAATCAACACACTAAGGCTTAGAGAGATAATGACCCTTGTCTTAGAACCCACAGCTGAGAGTGGCCTGCCCATGGGACGTGCGTGGCAATGCTATTTACGGTGATAAAGATTTGGAGATTCAGACAGTCCCTGACTTACAGTGGTTTGACTTATGATTTCTCAACTTTAAGGTGGTGCGAATTTGGATCTTTTCCTGGGCTGGCGATGTGAGGTCCGATCCTCCCTTTTGAACCTGCGCAGGGGCAGCCCCTGCGGCGCCCAGGCAGCCGGGGGATCACGAGGGTAAACAGCCAACACACCGACAACCACACTGGATCCAGACAGCCATTCTGGTTTTTGCTTTCAGTCCAGGATTCAATAAATGACACGAGATATCCAACACTTTATTATAAACTGGCTTTGTGTTAGATGAGTTTGCCCGACTGCAGGCTACCGTTAAGTGCTCCAAGCACTTTTAAGGTGGGCCGGGCTAAGCTAGGATGTTTGGTAGGTGAGGTCATTTAAATGCATTTTTGACTTAAGATGTTTTCAGTTTACAGTGGGTTTATTGGGCTGTAAACCCATCATAGCTCAAGGAAGATGTGTCGTGTATTTCTCCAACGCTGGGTGCACTAAGGTAAGTGACTGCACCCCATGCAATGGCACAGCATGAAGTCAATAAGATGCCATCATGACACAGGCATGGGTCCATACGGCATCGCTAAATGGAAAAATTAGGCCGCAAAGCTGCGTCCTCCTGGGGTGCGTGTGCGCGCGCACGTGTGTGTGCAGACAATGTCTTTTAAGCATTAAGGGATATTTTTGCGTCTCCAGTTCCTTTTACCCTTTGCTGAACCTCCTCGCAGACACTATCTTGGAATTAAAGTTCAGCTCTTTGGTGCTTATTGCCTCGGGGAAGGGATGTAAAACAGGAAGCAGTGGAAAAGGAGAGGCTCAGGGTTTGGGGCTTGAAAAACAGAAGGGTCTTGAGGGCTGCAACAACAGAAGGCATGATGGATAAACTTTCCCCCATCTCCACCCCAGAAAATGTCCTCTGGGGTTAAGATTGGAGTGGGGGAGGGACAGAGAGATGTTGGGGAGGGGGTAGAGGGAGAGAGGCTGAGAGTTCAGAGGCTGGAGGGTTCCTGAGAAAAAGTCTTGGGACTCCCGCAGTGGTCCAGTGGTTAAGACTCCGTGCTTCCCCTGCCGTGGGCACGGGTTCGATCCCTGGTGGGGGAACTAAGATCCCGCCCTGAGGCGCGGCCAAAAACAAAAAAAGAAAAAGCCCTGAGCCTTGCTTGTCACTTAGGCGGAGGCTGCCGGGGGCTGCAGAGGTGGCGTATCCTTCAAAGGCTCTGAGAACCAAGGGCATCGGAGGCAATTCCTCTGAGGCCTCTGACCCCAGAGAGAGGGTGCTTTGCGGAGAGGATCCTGTGATGGGACCTCAGACCGCCTCTATGGCATGCCCCGGCTTGCCGCCAGCTCTAGGGGACCTGCGGGGCCTGCAGATGGGAGTGAGCGGCAGTGGGCAGCAAAGCACATAGATGGATGCCCAGACCCATGGACCAGATCCCCCGGCCCCCAGTTCTTCCTCATCTCCCTCCTTCTCTCCTCCACCCACCCTGAGAATTTGGATACGACGCCAGGGAAAAGAAGGGGATTGAACTGATGAGGTGAATTCCTGCCTGCAGGGGGATGGGCTCATAACAGAATTCAAGCTGAACTAGAGGAAATCAACATCTATTTCTTGCCCACCTGAAGCTGGGGACCAGGGTGTATGGACAGGAAAGGAGTAAGAGGACACACCACAAAATTACAATTTGGGGGTTATCGCTGAGCGATTTCTGTCTCCTTCTGGGTGCTTTCCTGTGGTTTTCATGTGTTTGGCAACAGAACATCCTTAATTTTGAAATTAGAAAAAAACTTATTTCAGATCCTTCTCCAACAACAACAGTAAGAGTTCACATTTACTCAGGAAGTTCAATATGCCGGGCATGGGGCTGGCTACTTTATGTCATCCCATGCGTTCCTCACAACCGCCACGATCACATTTTACAGATGAGCAACCTGAGGCTCAGAGAGGTTAAGCAACTCACCTGAAGCGGCAGAGATGTGTTAATCGTCCAGATCTGGCTCCACGGAAGCAGATCTGGTTCTCTGCTCTTTCCATCATGCCCTGTTGTCTATCAGACAACTTTTTTCCCTGCTGAACGCAAAATTAGCCAAAGCATCTGGGATGGGGTTAGAGGTTCCAAGAGAGCACAGGTGCTGAGCAGAGCTGGCCTTGCCAATAAACAAGATGAGTCCGCACAAAGGGCCGACCAGCATGGGGCCTGAGGACACAGCTGTCTGTACAGTGTGAAAGGAAAGCTTGCCATGATGAATTATACTGATGCAACAATGGAAGAATCGTTTTTGAAAGAATTGAACTGTTTTTAAAAGACAAAGGCACGTGAATCACATCAACATTGATCTATTCAGTGTAATTTCTGAACCAGGCAGTCTTTTTCTTTTTTAAGGTACATTCTCCTTGAAGTTTGACATAAATAGAGAGGCTCACACGGCGAACCAGGGGACAGCTCGATGGGTTTTCACAGGCATTTCAAGAACCCCAGGAGCCTCCCTGGTACCCCTTCCAGTTTCCTTCCCCTCGATAAAGATAATACCCACCCCGACTTCTAACACCTTAGGTTAGTTTTGCCTGATTTAAACTTTGTGTGGGTGGAACTTTCTGAACATCCTATAAATAGATCATACAGTATGTTTATGAGATTTGCCCATGACGTTTCTCTAAAGTTTGTTCAAGCTCATTGACATACAGGATCCACCGAGTAACTACATTTATCGACTGGGAGTCTGCACGGTAGATCTTACCCATCCTCCTGCCGAGGGGCATTTGATTGTTTCTAATTCTTTTCGTGTTGTTTGGTGAATGTGTTTCTTTGGGGCATATACCTAGGAGTGGAATTGTTGGGTCATAGGGTCTATGTGTGTTCCGCTTTGGTAGATTCCACCAAACAGTTTTCCAAAGTGGTTGTACCAGGTTACATCCCATCTCACAGTGTGTAAGAGTTTCTCGTTCTCTGCTTCTTTGCCAACACTTGGTATTTTCTATTTCGATGGGCACGTAGTGGTACGTCATTGCGTTATTGAAGCTGAGTGCCTGAATGCCTCTTCATGTGTTTATTGGCCATTCGGATATCCTTTGTGTGTGTGTGTGAAGTCCTGTTCAAGTCTTTTGTAGAGAGTAGTGCTATTTTAAAGAATAACTACTACAGTTCTTTGTGGTATAATTCTGGTTCTGTCGATTAAGTTGGACACTGTGGTCTGTGTGGTATGATTTTTTATGTTTCCTTACTTAAAATATATGTACCAACTAGTCTTTTCACTAATGCCTGAAATGTCTACATCAAACTTTCTTTTGAGGTAAGACCTGCACATGTTAGGCAGAGAGAAAGGTATGATAGGTTCTTTTAAACTGTATGGAACAGGGTTGTGCTCAGGCTGTGTTAATGGGGTTTATGATAAGGGGACCTGGGGAATCTAGAGAGATAGCAAACATCTTAGCAGCTGCATAGCCATGCCCCACAAAGAACGGGAACATCTTATACCATAACAGGAGTTATGGGATTTTGATAGCCAGGTTTTTCAATAGGGCATTTCAAGAGTTAGGGTATTTCCATGGCAACGCCGGTCATCCAGCAGAGTGACCTGGTCCTACTATTGCCCTTTGAGCAGAAGGCATCTGTTAGCTCCTGGCCAGTAGGTCCCTGCTGCTATTGACATAGTGGCATCAGATTTCTTTCTTCCCGTTTCCTGGATGTTGCCATGTGAAGTTTCTAAGTCTCAGACCATCTATGACATCTCCCGTCTTCTCCTCTCTGGGTGTCTTTCAGTGGCTTCCCCCACCCTGTAATCACACCTCTCTCTCCTTTTCTCTGCAAGCCTCATTTTTCAGTGAGAGAATCTGATTGGATGGCCACTGTAGGTCACTCCTGGTGAGTAGAGCCCTTCCACCAAAGCACCGCAAGGGCCACCGGCCAGCCGAGACCACTGCTCATGTCAGTCGGCTGTGCCAGCATTGGTTGGTTCAAAACACAGCAACACACGCATAAGCACCACCTCTGACCGCTCTGCTTGGAAGGCGATGGTGGCGG
The DNA here is from genome assembly GCF_003676395.1 of Aethalodelphis obliquidens. Classification (NCBI taxonomy): domain Eukaryota; kingdom Metazoa; phylum Chordata; class Mammalia; order Artiodactyla; family Delphinidae; genus Aethalodelphis; species Aethalodelphis obliquidens. The sequence goes on along the minus strand of NW_020837988.1, from coordinate 1,602,954 downwards.
AAGGTCCGATACACACAGATGCCTCTCCCATAGGCCAAGACATCACGAGGCATGGACGCTGCTCCCGTTAGTCAGATCAGCTGGGCCCACAGGGAGAAAGACATGGCAGGAAGAATTCTTGTGAGGCCCTTGAGGCTGGGAGACTGTTCATATATGTTTATGTTATTTCTAATAACAATTACAGGAGGGAAGCAGACAGTGTGTTATTTCCATTTTGAAAAGGAGGGGGTTAAATTCCGGTACATTTCAGTGGCTCCTGTAATTTGCATCTTATAAACAGTAGATCTGGGATTTGAACCCACCTCTGTCGTATTGTCATCATTCATTCTATGGCATCCTTGCAATGGCTCGGGGCACCTTTCTGGGAACTGGACACATCAGTGAACAAAGCTGACCTACTGGTTTTCAAAGAACTGAGCCCTGCGGAGGAGGCCAAGTCTAGACAGGGGGCTGTATTAGTCAGCATTGTAAGTGACAGAAGCCAACTCGAACCAGCTTAAGGGAAAGTGGGTCTTGATTCGAAGGATACCGAGCGGGTAACAGGGCAGCTCTGAGGACCTCAGAGTCACAGACTCTCACTGCTTCTTCCTGGGGGGGCATCTCCTTCCTCTCAAGCAGAGAGCACGGCTGCTGGTAGCTCTGGGGTCCCATTTATCACCATGGTATGGGGTGTATGATTAGACCATCCTAGCAAACGTGTCCATCCCAGCAACCAGGGAACTGGCATTTTTTTGTGAGAAGTTGCAGGTAGGGAACAATGCCGAGAAGACAAAAGCTAGTTCCCCAGGTGCCTCGGAGGGGCCCCCCTGAGTAGCCAGGAGTAATAAGAAGATGGGATTCACAAGGGATTTGACTCCAAGATGAACTTGGTCTATATTCAGGCAGTATTCATTGAGTTCCTTAAAATATCAGGCCCTGGGTGTGCTGCTCCGAACACAGGGGTAAATCAGATATCGTTCTTATCCTTGACCAACTCAGTCCGGCCGGAAGATAATGATATTTGTCTCACATTAAGTGATAACAGACAAAAAAACTGCTGTGACCACATGGTCAGGACAGATGGGCCCCTCTCAGACCCAAGGGAGAAACCGTGATTGGACGAAGCCAAGTGTAATCCCCAGTTCTATGGATTGGCTTAGGGGGTGGTCACGTGACCAGATCTGGCCAACGAGACGCTAGGAGAACTCCGTGCGGAGCGCTCGCGCGTCTTTGTGACTTGAGAATGGCTGTGTGTGGAGACGGCATTGGGAGAGGTCGCAGCTAGATTGGGATCAAACCAAGGATGGAAAGTCAAATGCTGGGTTTCACAACATGGAAAGAGAGAAGCTGATTCCCAGAGGGCCTCGTAGAAATGCTGTGCCAATCCCAGAAGCACCTCGCCCTGGATTTTTTCTCGGGTATGGTGATCAGATGCCTTTGGCCACTGTCAGGCACTGTACACTTGGGAGCAGGACAGATCACGGACAGCTTCTTGGGGAGGAAATTTTTGAGGTGAACCCCGCAGTATAAACAGATGTGTTAGAGAAGTGTGGGGTGGGGGAGGGGAAAGAAGGAGCACCCCAGAAGAGCAAAAGGCAGACTGCACGGCATTTCTATGACTTAGCCTTTGATATCACATGGCGTCACTCCTATATCCTCTCCTGGTCAGGCAGCCCTCAGGCCCACCCTGGTTCAAGGGCAGGGGGATGCCAAGGTTCTAGAAGAGCATGTGGGGAAAGAAGACATTATTGGCTTCTTTGACATTATTGGCTTGAAGGCTTCAAGATTTGGCCAGTCACCCCCTTGGTCCATGGTGATCCGGCGTGAACACACCACGCTTGTCAGTCTGGAAAGGGGACGATGTGTCTGGCTGAAACTAACATAACATTGTAAATCAACTGTGCTCCAATGTAAAATAAAAATTAAAATAATAAAATTTAAAAATAAATAGCCGGCAGAAGGTGTTACGAGGGAGAGGCTCGAAGCACTAAGTCCCAGTCAAATAAGCCTTCCGTGCCTGGAGGCTGGGACTCAGGCAGATGCACGCTTTTTCATTAGAAAAATGAGAAAATCTAACTAGATGCCTGCTCACATCCCTCTGAGGCTATTCCACGACGATTCAAATGGTTTTCAAAATGGATGATAATTTAGAGTGTTATCTGGCCCGATTTTCTCACGTCTGCGGCGAGAACAGCCAAACTTTCGGAACCCAAAGACCTGACGCCCACTCCGCTCCCTCAAGACTCCGTCACTTGCTGATGGCTGGTGGGCGGGGAGAGAAGAAAGGCTGTGACAGAACCGCTGCTGGTTGCAGGCAGCAGGGCTGGTTAAAGACCAGCGGTAGCTGCTGTTGTGATGGTGCGGTGAGGGGCGGGGGTAACCCGCCCAGGCAGCAAAAGTGGAAGAAAAGAGCTGGGAGCCGCAGAAAAGCTGCTTTGGGGTTGTTTCCCGCAGCAGTTGAAACACAGAGCATCTCTGCCTAGACTGGGAAAGGAAACAGGCCCAGCTGCCTTGCGGGACGCGATTTCTGAGCGGTGGCCCCGGGAGCATGTGAAATGCCACTCCGGGCAGGCTTGCGGGGATGCCAGGCTGCTCTACCCAATAGCTGTTGCCCTGACTCCCCTCCTTCAGAAAGGAAACGGCAGGCTTGTTACTGCTTTGCTCAGGACCGGGGATTATGGAGCTTAAACTCTCTCCTTCAAGCTACGTTCAAGTTTTTGACTTAAAAGGGAAATGTTTCATTTTAGGCCAAATGCATCCCCCTCTTTCCCCCTTCCTGGCCCAAGAACAAAGCAATTCAAATCAGAAAACAGAGGGAACTCCGTGTGCACTGTCCACAGGGACCCGGCTCCCAACTGGATCTGACGGAATTTGATTGAAGTACAACTGAACCCCTCCGCGTTTGTTCAAATGTCATTTCAATAGAAACGTTTCAAATCTCTGCCAAGGAACTGCCCAGGGGGTGGCGGGCAGCTTGGGCCGGAGACCGCAGGGGCGGGACACAGGCGAGGCTGACTCAACCCAGCTCAAAAGGGTGGGGGGGGGGGGGGGGGGGGGGAAACGAGGAGGAGGGGAAGGAAGGAAGGGGGTAGAGGTGGGCTTTCTGGGCAGGTCTTACACTGCAGAGGCAAGATATAAATGAGACACAAGATGCCTGGATTGTGGCAATGTATTTTCCTTTTTTTTTTTTTTTTGACACAGACAGATTCAAAGCCTGGAAGGATTCATGATCAGAAGACGGATGAGGCTTCAAGACTTGGCTGGTCACCCCCTTGGTCCACGGTGATCCTGCGTGAACGCACACGCTTGTCAGTTTGGAAAGGGGACGATGTGTCTGGCTGGCCTGGGCTTGTCAAGGCAACTGAATAGGATTTGGTTTGAGGTTGGGGCGAGGAGGTGGCTCTTGGTTTCTTACCCGCGTTTTTGGTAAAGGCGGCCGAGGTCAGGGGCTTGATGGACAAAACAATCTTTAAAAAGTAGACCTAGGGGCTTCCCTGGTGGCGCACTGGTTAAGGATCCACCTGCCAATGCAGGGGACACGGGTTCCAGCCCTGGTCCGGGAAGATCCCACATACCACGGAGCAACTAAGCCCGTGCGCCACAACTACTGAGCCCACATGCCACAACTACTGAGCCCGTGCGCCACAGCTACTGAGCCCACATGCCACAACTACTGAGCCCGTGCGCCACAGCTACTGAGCCCACATGCCACAACTACTGAGCCCGTGTGCCACAGCTACTGAGCCCACATGCCACAACTACTGAAGCCCGCACGCCTAGAGCCTGTGCTCCGCAACAAGGGAAGCCACCGCAATGAGAAGCCCGTGCACCGCAGCGAAGAGCAACCCCTGCTCCTCGCAACTAGAGAAAGCCCGCGCGCAGCAACGAAGACCCAGTGCAGCCAAAAATAAATAAATAAAATAAATAAATTTAAAAATAAACAAATAAAATAAAATAAAAGATAGACCTAAGTTGGAAGACTCATGCTTTCTCGATTTCAAAACATAGAGTAAGCTACGGTAATCAAAAATGTATACAAAGCTATAGGAATCAGGACTGCTTGGTCCTGGCATGAGGATAGACCTGTGGATCAATGGAATGGAATTGAGAGTCTAGAAAGAAATCCATATACTTATGATCAGTTGATTTTAGACAAATGTGTCAAGACAATTTGGTGGGGAGCGAATAGTCTTTTCAACCAATGGTGCTGGGACAATGGGACATCCACAAGCAAAACAATGAAGTCGGACCCCTCCCTCATACCATATACGCATATGACCTCAGCATGGGCAAAGACCTCAATGTAAGAGCTAAAACTCTTAGAAGAAAACATAGGTGTAAGTCTTCATGACCTTGGATTGGGCAACAGCTTCTTAGATATAACACCAAAGGCAAAGAAATCCCCCCAAAATTGATCAATTGAACTTCATTGACAGCCCACTGAATGGGAGAAAATATTTGCAAATCATACATCTAATAAGGGCTTCACATCCAGAGCTCTTGTAACTCAGAAACAAAAAGACCACTAACCAATTTTAAAAATGGACAAAGGATTTGGACATTTCTACAGAGAAGATGTGCAAGCCAATAAGCATATGATTGACGCTCAACAACAGTAGCCTTTAGAGAAATGCAAGTAAAAGCCACAATGAGGTAGCCCTTCACACTCACTAGGACGGCTGCAATAAAAAAGACAGACAGTAACAGATGTTGGCAACGATGTGGACAAATTGATGAATAGATACAAATTATTCCTACGAGGGAATAGTTTTCAGCCATAAAAAGGAAGGAAGTACGGATACATGCTACCACAAGGATGAACTTTGAAAGCGTTATGCTATCTGAAAGAAGCCAGACACAGCAGGCCACACAGGACACGAGTCCATCTGTGAAATGCCCAGAATAGGCAAGTCCACAGAGACAGAAAGTAGACGAGTGATTGGCAAGGCCTGAGGCTTGGAGATGGGGTAGGAAGGACCGTGGGCACAAGGTTTCTTTTAGAGGTGATGAAATTCCCAATTTTAGAGGAATTATATAGTGGTGATGGTTGCACAACTTTGTTAACATACTAAAACCACTGAATTGTCTACTTTTAAAGAGTGAATTTTGTGGTATATGAATTATACCTCAATTGTTTTAAAAGGCCATGGGGATGAATTTGGGGGGTGGCTTAGGAAAGCTAAGAGAGCACGTGAGAGCTTAGGAGGTAACAAGACTCACTTCTCTTGGCCACACTAGGGTTTTTCCTTAACTATCAGATATCAGTGAGACGTGCAGGAGGTCACTCATGCGTAGGGACAGCGGCCCAAACTAAGTGACCGAGACGTGCATGTTTTGGTCTCATTTCTTCCACTGCTAAGGGACTTTAATCCAGTCATTGGACATCTGATTTTCTCTTATACACGTAGGTGGCTCCGTACAGAAGAAGGAACTAGAGCTTCAAAGCCAGGCAAGGTTGTGTTGCATCTTGGTCCTGCCCTTTGCTCGCTGGGGGACCTTCGGCAGGTTACGTGGCTGCCCTCACCTGCATTTTCTCATCTCCAATGTGGGTTGCTGGGAAGATGCAATGGCAGCTCCGGGCACCTGGTGCATATACCCAACATGCCTTGCTTGTCCCTCCTCCTTAACTTCCCAGAGTCTTGTTTACACGTGACAGAGCACGAGTACAGGAAGGCTGGGAGAAGGGACAAATTATACTCCCCCCCGACCTCACGCACCCTCTCCAATAGGAGGGGAAGCTGATTACAGCCAAATCCCCCAGGTCTACATTTTGTCTGAGGGCAATGTCCGAATTCAGCTGCCTGTGCTCTCTCTCTAGGGCTGCCCCCAAAGGATGGTGGGCAATCCCATTCCAAATCCCTCAGGTGTAGACTTTGAGGGCAACTCCCCGTGAGTCCTACAAGAATTCAGCTGGACCACAAGGCTCAGGGCTGGATGCAAACCACTATAAACTAGATAACACCCATGAGTTTTCAGGAACCCAAGCTTCTGTTGCCCCCTCTCCCCACGCCCCTGGAGAAATTCAGATTCCTTGTCAGGTTCCCAGGTGCCTGCACCACCGCAATGGCTGCCATGCTGTCACTGGACGTGCCCTCGTGGCCTCCCTGCCGCCCCCTCCTTAACACCAGAGAGAGTCTTCGGTGGACGTGGAAACTGAGTCAGACGGTTCCTTCCAGAAGCCACTTCTGCCTCTCCCCACCCTCCCTCCCCACTCTCTGACACGCAAGCTGATTTTCCTTCTCCATCTCTCTCAAGCTGCGAAGGGTATGTCTTCCTAACACTTGTCAAAAATTAAAGTGAGACCTGCTTTCAAACGTTCTGTCTGTGCTTGCCGCCAGGAAAGCACGTCTGTCTCCAAAGAATTTGCATCTACGGTTCCAAATATGCACTGGTGCGCAGACGAAAGAATGTCCTCCCGCTTTCAAGCTGGGTTTGGCGTGACCTCTAGGTTTTAATATTTTCAACAAAGTGTCATTTGACAATGCCACCACGCTCAGCAACACCCGAAAAGTGAATGTCCTTTTGTACACGTGTAGCCTGGCTTGAGAGTCAGATGAGAAGAATTAGCCCAGAGCCACCTACTTCATTTTATCTTCTGCTTTCACCCTTTATTTAATTTGAAGAACCTGCACAGAAGCAGTATTGTTTTCATTTCTGGGTTTTAACTGCTGTTTTGGTGAAGGGGGTCAACGCGAGTTTTTTTAAGAAGCCCGAGGTGTCTGCAATTCCTAACACAACAGCGGCAAGTCAAGCCCTTTCTCCTGTGTCTCCATCACCACCCTCACACCCAGCCCCCTGCCACGCACCCTCTCCCCAGCTCCAGCAGGAGGGGAAGCCGATCACAGCCAACCCCCCCAGGTCTAGACTGTGTCCAAGGGCAACGTTGCACGAGTCCTGCAAGAATCCGGCTGCCTGAGCTCTCTCTAGCGCTGCCTCTAAAGGATGGTGACCGGGGGGCGGGGGGGGGGAGGGGGTTCCACTCAGAGTGGTCGGCTCTGGCCACCCCCAGACAGGGAGCCCCACAGGGGCTGTGACAGGCGCAGTCCCCCGGGTGGCCAGGAGGAGGCCGTCTTGTGCTTCGGAAGGTCCTCCTTCAGGGCCACGGTCCCCGGCTCTCTAGCTGTTACTCCCTCTGCCCTTCAGGCACAGAAGGCTCCATCTTGACAGAAGCGGGTGGTCACCGCACGGCTCTGCCCGTCCATCAGCTTGTCAAAATAATCAGCGCTGCCCCAGGCCACGCCGCCCAGTTGGACTTAGAAGGCGGCCCAGCGGTGGGTTTTTCAGCTTCATTCAACACCCCGACAGGCCTGGGGGCCCAGGATGGGCAGGTTGACACAGACGTGAGCCTGTCCAGCGCCCGAGCAGGTGTCCGATAACCTCATTCACCACCCTCCCAGTGGAAAGCCCCCTCGTGCTGGACAGAGGAGAGGCCAGTCTTTGGAGAAGACTCGGGGGGCCCATCCGCTGCCTTGTGCTACGGGCTGGCTGTGGGGAGTGGGAACTTGAGCTGAGGCTGGGGGCCATGGCGTCCGGTCCAGTTTCGGGAGAGCGCGTGCATGCTTTCCATAAACCCTCCATCGATTCATCATGGCCGCCCTCGAGATGTTAGTTTTCCCATCTACACCCCCGAAGACAGGCTCAGATTCACGAAGTTCTTCGCCAGAGGTCACAAAACCAGGGGGTCTGGGAGCTGGGCTCGACTGGAGGCCCTCTGAGCTCTCGGCCCAGGCCTGTCCTCCTGCCCCACCTGTACAAACAGACGTGACCCTTCGGAGGCGGAGGAAACAGCCAACCATCATCACGCGCTTTCAACCCGTAAGAGCCTTTCCACATCTACTTCCATGATCTTGCGTGCTTCTCCCGGGAGATCTCTGATGCAGTGGTTGGGGGAGACGCCAGTCCTGGCTCTGCCTCTCCTCCCTGCTCACCTGTCCCCCAAGGGACCCCACCCACCGGGTCGGGCAGCCTGTTCCCCGGCGCCCTCTCCTGAGAAGCCCGCTTGGGCGCAGTGGCCTTCGTGGGCCCCATGAACCGAGGGGACCCGCCTCGACCAAAGAGGAAGGAGAGGACATGACTCTCTCAGAGCACCTGGGACGGCTACCACGTGACCCTGGATGTGCAGTGCTTGGGGACAGCTTCCGCCCACCTGTGCGTCCTGGACAGCAGAGGAGAGGGAAGACGTCTGAAAGTTCTTTGAAGTGTTCTATCTTCTCTAAAGAAGAAATTTCCCAGAAAATTGCATTCAACTTCATCACCTATCTGCTTCCCTTTTTTCTTTCTTTTTTTAAAAAAATTGTAATAAAATGCATATAACGTAAAATTGACCATCTTAGCCGTTTTTAGCTGCAGTGGCATTAAGTACGTTCACACTGTTGGGAAACCGTCACCATCACTCACCTCCAGAACTTTCTTGTCTTCCCAAATTGCAACTCTGTCCCCATTAAACACTAACTCTCCACCTCCCCCATCCCCCAGGTCCCGACAACCACCTGCTACTTTCTGTCCCCATGAATTTGACCCCTTTAAGTACCTCACGAGTGGAATCATACGGTATGTGTCCTTCTGTGACTGGATTTTTCACGTAATGTCCTGAAGTTTCATCAATGTTGTAGCACGTGTCAGAATTTCCTTCTTTTTTAAAGTTGAAGAACATTCCAGTGTGTGTGTGTGTGTGTGTGTGTGTGTGTGTGTGTGTACACACTACGTGTTATCCTTTCATCTATATCTGTTTCTTTCAAATAAAATGTCTTAAAATTACTGGTTAAACAGATTATTTGCACCGTAATAAAGCCTGGCAAACAGGGCCAGGGGTGAGCAGACGTTTCCTTAGCCGCCAGATAGTAAATGTTTTAGGCTTTATAGACCATTATGTTCTCTACCACAATCACGCTACTACATAACTGCCGTGGTGGTATGACCACCATGGACCAAGCAGAAATGAATGGGGTGGTTTGTGTTCCAATCAAACTTTATTTATGAAGGCAGGCAATAGGGTGGATTTGGCCTGTGGTTTATAGACACCTGTTCTGGGGGGTCAATACGGTATCTCATTGAGATCGCAGGTTAGTGGGATGATTGAGTTCACACAAAAAGCTTCCCTCCCAGGCTCACATGGTCAAGGCCTGGCCAGCACGCTCCGTCCCAGCCACGCTCAGCCCTCATCTTCAATGGCCTCGTCTGCCACCCTCTGGCCAAAGTCCTTTTCCCAACGCGACTGATTCTCAGATGACCCAGTCCTTCCCAGCACCACTGCCCCATGTTTGCCAAATATATCTGCCAATGACTGAACGACAGTTGTGTACAAGAAGATTTTCCCCAAGAGGCCCTCAGTCCCTCAGGTCCCAGATGGAAATAGACACCTGTGGAGTTGGGTGTTGCATCTCCAGATGCCAGGAGAACCTGATGCCCAGCACTGGCCCAAACAAGAGCCCTAAGTCACTCTGTCCCAGAGAAATCTTTGTCGTTTCTTGCCAAGTATCCCTGTCTGTCTTCCCTTCCTGGGAGGGGTTTCACCTGGGATACTCGGCCCCCGGACTGGGCCTCTTAGAGATGCTCTCTCTAAACCAGGAATGTCTCAGGAGCAGAACACAGGAGCCTGGGCACCAGGCTGATCGTGCAGCGGGAAACAAGATTCCAAGGGGAGACGTTCTCCTCTGCCTTCTGGAAAGGCTTAAGATATATATGTATATATATATATATATTTTGCGGTACGCGGGCCTCTCACTGCTGTGGCCTCTCCCGTTGTGGAGCACAGGCTCCGGACGCGCAGGCTCAGCGGCCATGGCTCACGGGCCCAGCCGTTCCGCGGCACGTGGGATCTTCCCGGACCGGGGCACGAACCCGCGTCCCCTGCATCGGCAGGCGGACTCTCAACCACTGCGCCACCAGGGAAGCCCCTTAAGACGTTTTAAACAACAGCTTTCTTAAGGTGTAATGGACATATAATAGGCTGCACATAAAATGTACAACTGGACAAATTGCGACGTACATCTATATCCATGAACCATCATCACAACCAAGAGAGTGAGAAGCTCTCTGTCCCCCTAAAGTTTCTTCATGCCCCTTGTTAATAGTCCCTCTCTCTCCTCCCCACACCTTTCTCCCCAAGTAACCACGATCTGCCTTCTGTCTTTATAGATTAATTTGCATTTTCTGGAGCTTTATATAAATGGATTCATGGACTTCTCTGGCGGTCCAGTGGTTAAGACTCTGCACTTCCACTGCAAGGGGCGCGGGTTCGATCCCTGGTCAGGGACCTAAGATCCCACATGCCATGCGGCGTGGCCAAAAGATTTAAAAAGAAAAAGGATTCATAAAGTATGTACTCTTTTTTGGTTCACTTCTTTCGCAAAGCATAATAATTCTGAGGTTCATCCGTTTCATTGACTGATTCACAGTTTGTTCTTTTTTGTTGCCGATAGCATTTCACTCCAGGTGTAGAGCACAATTTGTTTTTTCATTCCCTGTGGATGAGCATTTGGGTTACTTCCAGTTAATTAGGTCAAGTTGGTTGATAGTGTTGTCCAAACCTACTACATCTTTGCTGATTTTCTGTCTACATGATTTATCAATGATATAGAGAGGAGTGCTGGGATCTCCAGCTATAATGGGAATGTGTCTACTTCTGCTCTCAGGTCTATCAGGTTTTGCTTCATGGATTTTGAAGCACTGTTATTAGAAGCAAAAGTGTTCAGGACCGTTATGTCCTCTTGATTCACTGATCCGTTTATCATTATGAAACGATTTTGTTTATCTCTGGTGCACAGCCCACAAGGCAACATTTTTGTTGCGTAAACTCGGTTTCACCAATCAAGGCTGCAGTGACTGAGTCAGCCCCTGATGGGAGGCTGATTCAGCCTTATACTTGGCCCGCCTGGACGGGCTGTGCGAGGTACCATTTCCAGTTTCCTTCCCGTGTTTCTCCACTGGGAGGGGCTTCGTGAAAGCCAGACCCAGGGTGGGGCTGGGTTAGGGCTGGGGGACCAGGACTTGGAATTGCTTGGTTTATCGCTGGGCACGATCCCCAACCTGATGACGGGGTGGCAAAGAGGTTCTGATGACCCTGTCTAGACTCTGAATTTATTTTTAAGAGACAGTTTTGCTGGAACCAGGTCCCAGACTGTTCCGTGTGTTCTGAGACGGTGCTCAAAGGACCGTCTGTACGGGGGCCATGTCCTAGGTTTACAGTTTCCTGACTAAGTCCGCCATAAACTTAACTGTCTTTTCTTGGGCTTTGAAGCCCTAAGACTCCCCTTTTGGCACGGGGCTCCCACCCCCCGCACACACCCAGATTCCTGGCAGGAAGCACCGGCTGAGGATCCAGTGCCAGGGCGTTGGCACCCTTCCTCTTCAGGAGGTGACGTCAGGGAGAAGCCACGTTGCCAACAACATGCTAGAGCGTTTGGAAGCAAGTGCCCGGGCGTTGCTGCTTCTAGGCCCTGTCCTGAGTGCTGTCTTGGGCAGCAGGGATTCCAGCTCATCATCTCGTCTGCCCAAGCCCACCCTTCTATGGCGTAGGAGCTCTGCCGAGTCTGCCAGGTCTTACCCATGTTGTCTTAGATCTCGTGTTATTCTCACTACAACTCTGGAAGCCAGGTATTAGTGTACCCATTCTACAGAGGAGGACACTGAGGCCTGGGTGAAAGGAAAGGAGTTGAGCGAAGATACACAGCTAGGAGGTGTAGAGCCAGGGCTCAAACCCAGGTCATCTTGTTCTAAATTCAGGGTTTGTTCCATTATGCTGCACACCTGTATCTGTTTCCTATGGCCGCCATGAAAATTATCTCGAAACTGGTGGCTGAAAGCAACAGGAATTTATTCTTTCTATGGTCCTGGAAGTCAGAAGTCCAAAATCAAGGTGCTGGCAAGGTAGCTTCCTTCCAGAAGGAGATTCCACGTCTCTCTCCAAGCTTCTGGCGTTCGATGGCTTGTGGGTGCCTCGCTTCAGTCTGTGTTTGTCTTCACACGGGTCTTGACATGACCTTCTTCTTTGGATAACAAGGAAATAAGTTGGAGAGTTGGAGGCCCGGTGGGAAAGGTAGTCCAAGACGGAAGGAGGGTATGGAGTCAGGGACTTCTGGGCCTGGGCAATCAACTCATGCTTTCCACGCCTGAGCCTCCTTCCTCATCTGTAACATGAGGCTAGGGGTCTCACACCTCAGGGGCTCTCGTAAGGGTTAATTGTATGCCAAGTGCTTCGCCCCAGGCCTGGCACCAATGAATTGAGTTGTGAAAAAAATAGGATTGATAAGATGGCTCGTATTTCACTGCAGATAAAGCCCGCAGTCTTTGCCGTGGTCAACAAGACCTTCCATGATACGGACCCAGTTCTTTCCGACCTCACTTCTGACCCCTCACCCCTCTGTTCTTGGCATTTCAGCTGCTCTGACCTCACGGCTGTCCCCTGCATCTGCCCAGGGGCTTTGCATCTGTAGCTGCTTCTGCCTGGCTTGAGTCTGGTCTCTCTTTAAAGGTCATCTGATCTGAGACCTGCCCTGGTGTCCCTATTTAAAATGCTACCCAATCAATCAATCAATCCATCAATCAAATTCCACCCCGGTCCTCCCATGTGTCCCCGTTTCCAGCTCTCTGGCCCCCGTGGGCTGCTCTCTTTCTTCTTAGCACTTAGCATTAATTGATGTATTAAATACTGTTGACCCTTGAACAACACGGGGTTTAGGGGTGCCACCGTGTATTAACTTTGCAGTCGACTCTCCATATCCTAGGTTCCTTATTTGCTGACTCAGCCGACCGCGGACTGTGTTGTACCGTAGTATTGACGGAAAAAAACCCCTGCATGCAAGTGGACCCACACAGTTCAAACCTGTGTTGTTCAAGGGTCTATCGGATTTATTCATCTGATGATTTATTTCTGTCTCCCTCCATCAGAGTGCAAGCTTTTAGGGATCCTGTTTTGTTCACTACCAAATCTCTAGCGCCCATGACAGTGATCGGCAGGTGGTAGCTCTCAATCTATCTGTGACATGCATGCGTGAAATCCGATTGGGCAGCCCAGTCGGTAGTGTAATTCACGTATACAATCTTGCCCCACGAGCCATCTTTTGAAGAGGAAAATGACATTGAGCATCTACCACCTACTCCAGGCACTATACTCGGTGTCTCAATCTACTTTTATAGGTGAAGAAACAGGATCAGAGAGGTTAAGTCAGTTGCCTAAGATCACACAGTTCATCAGTGGAGAGATGGAATTCATGCTCGTGTCTGCCTCTTTCCTGCCCCCGGCCCCTCAAGCTGAGGTGTTCCTCAGCTTTTGATTCTAGAGGAAGAAAATGGGGAGAGATGGAATCTGTCCCTGAGAGGGGGCTCCCTGGGAAACTCTCCAACCTCGGCTCCCAGAAGAGGGTCCTGGCCTGTGGAATTCTTGGCAGGAGGCAGGAGGCAGGAGATGTGCCTGGGCCCTCCTGTCACTGACCTTGAAGAACTGTCTTCAGAAACTCTTTTAATCTAAAATCCCCTGCAGCTTCCAGCCACCCACATCTTGAGTCATGTCAGCAGAGCCTCTCATATTTGAGATTCTTTCCCCGAGTTCCTGACCCCAGCATTCTCCAGCACTGCTCTCCCCTGCTTTCTCCCCTCCGTGGTTACTGGTGCATCGGGGAAGGAGGGGGGAAGCCCGGGAGGGACCAGACGTTAGCGCCCCGCCCCCATGGGGGACGGGTGGGGGAGCAGCAGGTCGTCTGGGGCTGTGCCTCAGAAAGCCCATCTCTAGGAACGTCTCCAGAAGCTGCCATGAGAGGCTGGGGTCCTCCAGGGGATATCTGGGGTCAGGGGCCATGGGACTGTGGCTCAGCACGTCCTAGTCCAACGTCAGAGGCACGGTCCCACTGCACACGGGCCGGCAGAGTCATCCTCAGACAGCAGGACCCCGCACCCTGGGCCTCCGAGGCCACCTTGCACGGCTCCCTTCCCGCCACGGTGTCTCCATCCGGACTGAACCGAAAACGCGCACGGAGCCGACGTACAACGTGTTTGGGGCTCTGGGCCTTCCGTGCCCACCTTCCCTCCCCATCCACTGCCTGCTCAAGACCTAGCCCAGATCTCAAAACCATCCCGAAGGCTCCCCAGCTTAACCTGCTCCAGATTTGGACACCGATGCCAGGATGTGGGGTTTTCCCCCAGCCACAACCAAGCAATTCTCTGCGACACCAGCAGGGTGTCCTACAGTTCAACTCAGCTCTGACACGGTCTGCCCGGAAACAGCATCAGATCCCACAGGCGCAGGGCTCGGTCCTACAAGACTGCCCCTTGCCCTTCAGACACCAGCTGCAAGTCCAAATTGTCGTCCGCGTGTCTGACCGAATTGCTACAGATCCGAGGGTCCAACGACCCCCTCCTTGGGTTCCACTAATTTGCTAGCGTGGCTCACAGAACTCAGAGACATTTTACTCACTAGATACCCGTTTATTGTAAAAGGATGTGATTTATGAGCAGACGGATGGAAGAGATGCGTATGGTGCAAGGTATGGGGAAAGCTTGCGCGCCCTTTCCAGGCACGACTCTCTCCTCAGACCTCCACGTGCCCTCCGCACCCGTCCTTTTTGGGGTTTTTACGGAGGTTTCATTACCTAGGCAGGATTGACTAAATCATTGGCCACTGGCGACTGATTCAACCTCCAGCCCCTCTCCTCTTGGGGTAGCGGGTGGAGGGATGGGATTGAAACTTCCAACAGTCTAATAACTCGGTTGGGTCTCCTGGCAACCAGCCCCCATCCTTAGGTGCGGGTCCAAAAGTCATTTCATTAACATAACAAAAGACACCTTGATCGCTCTCATCACTTAGGAAATTCCAAGGGTTTTAGGAGCTCTGGCCAGACGAGGGACAAACACCAAATATACATTTCTTATTATAAATCATCACATCACGTTGCTCAACTCAGATCCCTTCAAACTGCAGGCCACATGGGGCCCAGGTTCTCTCTAGAGCAAAGTTCTGATGGGAAGGCTCACTCCTGGGTCAGGCTAAGCCCTGGAGGCACGCCGCCGCTCCAGCCGCTTTCTGTGGCCTGGCTTTCCCTTTCTTCTTCCTGCCCTTTGTGCGTGCTGTCCCTCCTGTGGGCAGTGTTCCCCCCAAACTTGTGTCCTTCCCAGAACCGCAGAATGTGAACTTCTTTGGAAGTAGGGTTGTTGCCGACGTAATTGGTTAAGCTGTAGGCCTACTGGAGTAGGGAGGGCCCCGAGGAGACTCAGAAACGTTTGCAGAGGAGGAGCCAGGTTAGACGCAGACAGAGATTGGCGTGAGGCGGTCGCAAGCCCAGGACCTTCAAGGCTCGTCTGCCACCACAAGAAGTGAGGATGGGGCAAGGAAGTCTCCTCCCTTCGAGCCTGGCCCTGCCAGCACCTTGAGTTTGGACTTCAGGACTGTGAGAGAGGAAATTTCTGTTGTTCCCAGCCACCCATTTGTGGTGCTTTGCGACGGTGGCCCTGGGGAACTAGTACTTGCTGCGTGGACACGGCTTCTCCCCTCCCGCATCACACCTCACTTTCCGACCTCACCAGGTGGGGTCCTCCCAAAACGAATCATGTATTTTTCCTATTGGAGCAATTTCCTTGTGGTCCCTGGAGGGTCAGATTCAGGACTGTGGTTCTCTGAGTCATTGCAGGCAGGTTGCAGCCTGTTTCCCAGAACACCTACCAAGGGAAGACTCCCCCTGAATGAGCTCCGTGGTTGTCCTTGCCATGAAGCCGTGGGCGCCCTCAGATCCCCTTGCCTGTCTTCATCCCCGCTCTGGGCTGGCGTCCTCGCTCTTCTTGAACACTGAGACGGAAACTCACACCTCCGGATATGGAATCTGGAATCACTGATGAAGGGTCTGGAGAAATCCTGTGCCCAGCAAGCACGCCTGCTGGGCAGCCTCGTGGTCAGGTGGTACCCAGGGAGACGACGCATTGTGTGATGATGCTTTGCACCTCTCCTTGCCCCCTGTCTCCTCCCGTCATCCCTACTGCCTTTATCCCCACAAATAAAGCATCAGCACTTTCTTTTTTGTCTCCTGGAGGGCCCAGTCTAAAGCAGTGGTCAAATAAGATTAGGAAATACTACCTATTTTACCCCACTCCCTGCTTCCGGAGTCATGTACGCACATAAGCATGTCAAAGACTGAGCAATTCTGCAGTAAAAAAACAAACAAACAAACAAAAAATCTGTTTATCTTACAGGCTAACATTTATTGAACACTTACTCTGTGGTAAACATGATTCGAAGCATTTTACATGTATTGACTTGTTAAAATTCCCATGGCCACCCTCTGAGGTAGGTATTATTATGTTTCCATTTTACAAACAGGGAAACTGAGGCACAGAGCATTTAAGTAATTGTCTAAGGTAGCACAGTGAGCCAGTAGAGAAGCCTGGCCCGAGTGCCTATGCATAGTCATAATGCTGTATATACTCTTGCTTTCAGTCAGAATTGCCTTTGTTTTTGGATGATGGATTTAAAAAAAGTCATATCACCTACGAACATCTACTGAGCCGGTTCTACCGAAAACAGTTTGCTCCAAGTTTATCTTAATTTCCTGCAGAAATGTCGTTGCAGCCAGCAGTGATCCTTCTGCCTTGATCTGCTCAGAGACCTATCCCAACCCCCATGAGCTCACAACTTTGCCCTATAATAAATGTTTGTGGGTGGGGAAGGAAGGAAAAAAGGAGGGAAAGTTGTCCTTATAAAAAAAGCAGGATCCCTATCTTAAGAGCAGGAACCCTGGACAGAAATTCAGTGGTACTTTCGATTCTCAACTGTGGCTCCCACATGGAAAGAGAGAGTCTTCTTCTACTGCATACATCATCATCAGTTGCTCGATTACTCTGTGGCTTCTAAATGTGGGGATGGCAGAGAAGAAAACCAGAAGAGGCTGCTGCAATAATGAGACACAGTTCCCTGGTTTCTGGAAGGGGAGCTGCCTCGTACAGTCGTATAGGTTGCACACTGCACAACTGTAGGGGTGGCCATTCCCATGATTGTCCATCGCACGGTTGCCCTGAGCGGGAAGCACACAATCCAGCAACCACAATGCTGAGGTTTGGGTGGGGTGGGGTGAGGGTAATTGCAGGACTATAGTCATTCCAAACACAATCTGTCTTATCTGAGTGGCTCAGGGTGGAGTCCATGCCATATCACAAAGCACCAGGAAGGCCTGACACTGGCGCCTGGAAGGCTGCCCGGTCTGAGGCGAGGCCTGAGCTCTAGCGGGAGTGTCTGCAGTGGCATCGCCCTGACAACCTGGCCCTGAGTGCCCACTTCCGCCCAGTGTCCGGTGGCCCCTATCAATGGGTTGGGCCGGGTCATTCTTTGCTGTGGGCGTGCTGCCTGCTGCCTTGAAGGATGTTTAGCACATCTTTGGTCTCTACCCCCAGATACAACCAAAACTGTCCCTAGACATTAGCAATGTCCCCTGGGGAAGAAGGTCACCTGGGATTTGCAAAGCAATGCTTTCGAGGTTAACTCAGTGCTGTCTAGAGGTGGCAGCTGTGGCTCTCGAGCGCCTGGAATGGGACTGGTCCACACTGAGATGTGCTCTGCAGGTGAAATACACACCAGATTTCAAAGAGTTGGTATTGGGTTGGCCAAAAAGTTAGTTTGGGTTTTTCTAACACAGCTTACGGACGATCCCGAACGAACTTTTTGGCCAACCCGTTACAAAATAAAACAAACTGAAAAGAGTGTCAAAGATCTCCATAACAATTTTAAAGCCTTGATGACACATTAAAATGACAATATTCTGGATAGGTGGGGCTAAAATATAACACTCTTTTCATCTATTTCTTTTTACTTTTTTTTTTTTAACGTGACCCCCTAGAAAACTTAAAATTTACATGTGGACTGCGTTTTCTGCTGGAGAGCGTGAGGCTAGCTGCCCGCCCCCCCCGCCCCCCGTCATCCAGGACTCAAGGTAACATTATGGAATGAACGTCCTGGGCCTGCCTCTGTCTTACCCTGGCCCCCCTCCTGCCCCATCCCAGGGAAACTCCTGCTGCATCTGAACACCCAAAGACCGTGCTCAGGCCCAGCCCCTTTAAAAACACCCGATGGATGAAGTGAGAGAGTGACATGGACACTGCCAAACATAAAACAGACAGCTAGTGGGAAGTAGCCTCATAGCACAGGGAGATCAGCTCGGTGCTGTGTGACCGCCTGGAGGGGTGGGATAGGGAGGGTGGGAGGGAGAAGCAAGAGGGAGGGGATATGGGGATATATGTATATGTATAGCTGATTCACTTTGTTATAAAGCAGAAACTAACACACCACTGTAAAGCAATTATACTCCAATAAAGATGGTTAAAAAAAACCAAAACAAAACCAAACACCCCGTGCTTGAAACTTCACCCTGTCAATAGCTCCAGGGAAGAAAGACCCAATAGACCTGCTCCTCTATCCCAGCTGGGCATGCAGGGACCTCCCCCTACCCTAAAAGCATCTGCGTTCTTCTGTCCCCCAGTCATGGGGTTCTACTGTTTTTCCCATTCTGGAACCGTTCCATCAGTTTCTTAACGCTTTTCCTGCTGCAGTCGTCCAGATGCATTGCTCTGATCCTATTGGTTCCCCCGTTTAAGAACTTTCAATGGCTGCCTCAGGACACCGAGAGAGCCCAGACCCCTTAGCTGGCTGTTCAAAACCTGTTGCAAACTGGCTACAATCCACTTCAGGGGTTGGGACTTTCAGTCACAGGGTTTCCTTCCTGTTCCAGACAAATGGGTTTATTTCCTCGTATGTCCTCTGCCCTTGGCATTGTCTCCTCCTGCCAAAGCCTATTCATCCTTTAAGACCCTTTTCAATCTCTCCTCCTCTAAGAAGCCTTCCATGTTTACACAATCCATGGTCACCTTTCCAATTGTCAGACTACATCTGCACCAAGTACTTGGGAACAGTCATCTGATTTGTCTTGAGGAAACCCTGGTATCTATTCTTAAGTGACTGTATCACTCCAGCTCTTCCTGGGTTTAGATCTTCTTTAAGCACAGAGTTGGTAAATTCCTCGGACTTGCCTTCTAGGAATACACTCATGAGAATAACTAGACCCGGTATTTAAATATGAAGGCTCTCCCTCTTACACTGGAGAAGGATGGTGACCACATTTAAGCCTCTTGCCATTTCCTAAAACCCCAATACTGTGCAAGGTGCCTCTGAATATTCTCAAATGTTGGCTGGAGAATAAGGCCCCCTTTCAGAAGGACAAGTCAGCTGGGAGGGGTTCAGGCAGCAGAGAACCTTGGCGATGCTTTGGGTGCATGTGTCCCCACCTCTTTGCGGTGACTTAGATATGCGTGTGTATTCGCCCCACCTCTCCTGTTCTTCTCTGAGCAGGGGGAGGGTCGGGGGGCATGGCTGGCAGCAGTGTCCCGCATTCTTTGACACAACATCTGAGGTGCAATCTCCCTGGCTGTCTTCTTAGTCAGTGATTTCCTTGGAAGTGGCCATGCTCTCCTCCTTACAGCCACCTAACAGCTCAATATCTGAACAGGCAAATTATGGCAATTAACCAGAATGGTGGCCTCTTCTCTCTGCATCAAATAGTGCCGGGCCCTGGAAATGGGGTTGTAAACCCTGACTCAAAGGGAGACGGCCGGCCGAGGAGGATGGTCCTTCTTGAATAACACACTTCACGTACAATCGACCTGCGAGAGCTGTTACTGTCCCTCCATTTATATGACGGAAAAACCACCCTTTGTTTTTCTGGCTCTAAATGGCTCTGTGCCGTCTTCTTTCTGACACCTAAGCTGTGAGCAGCCTCTCATCATCAGGGGCTGATGCTTTGCCATAAAAGTGACCCCTTCCCTTTGGCTTTGTCCTCAGAGCAGGACAAGAGGAAGAGAGCTGGGTCTTCCCGGGCCTTCTCGGGGAGTCTAGCCTGGCCCGGGAAGGGGCAGAACAGACGGAAAACGCTGCCAAGTAACTGTGTCCATCTGCCGTCTCAGGCCTGA
Source organism: Aethalodelphis obliquidens (assembly GCF_003676395.1). Lineage (NCBI taxonomy): Eukaryota > Metazoa > Chordata > Mammalia > Artiodactyla > Delphinidae > Aethalodelphis > Aethalodelphis obliquidens. The sequence continues at coordinate 1,583,040 of NW_020837988.1, read as the reverse complement.
GCCTGTTCCAGGGCCTGTTCTCAGAGCCGCCGGTAGGTGGCTCTGTGACACATTGGTCACGTCCCCTCGGGTCCTGCAGGAGGATGGGCACCAGAAAGCAGATGCTGAGAGACCTTCCTCCCCCTTGGCCCAAACGGCATCACCCACCTTGCCCAGGGACGTTCTGGGGGCTCCTCAGGGCCTCTCTTCTTGGTGGGAAGCAGGAGAGGGCATTTTAGGGACTAAGAGAAGGCTGGGAGGACCAGAGCAAGTGTGACTCGATGGGGAGACCGGGGAGAGTGAGGTTTGTGCAGAGTGGAGGAGAAGCTGGGGGCGGTGGGCGCACCCTCAGTGCCAGGCGGGAAGGAAGTGGGGGAGGAGGGGAGGGGCCCGGTGGGAGTGGGGTGTTATTACAGAGGCGTTAATTGCACAGCCCCTGGAGGAAGGGCTGAGTCTGGGTTTGTCTCTGCTCGAACTCCTACATGCTGTGTGGCTTTAGGTAAATGACTCAACCTCTCTGTTTCCATGGATTCATCCGTAAATTTAAGAACACTACCTCATAGTGTTCTTGAGATAAGAGCCCACATGAACAGTGCCTGCCACGTAGTAAGCACTCAGTGAATCTTAGCTATTGCTTTTTTTTCTTATTTTTTTTCTTTTTGGCCACACCACGCAGCTTGTGTTCAATCCACAACCAGGGATTGAACCCACGGCCCCCTGCATTGGAAGCACAGAGTCTTAACCACTGGACAGCCAGGGAAGTCCCTTAGCTATTTCTTATTAAATAGAATAGGCAGGCTGGAGAGGCTGGTGCAAACTTACCCTCCCCCCACCTCACACACACACACACACACACACACACACACACACACACACACTCCCTTTAAAGACAGGAAGGGGAAGGCAAGAAAACAGGGCAGTGAACAGGAATGGTCCTTTCCCTTTGGCGGTACAGAGAGCTGATACCACCAGGGGATTAGACGAAGTCTCCGTGATAAAGGAAGGCTCCCTTGGAGACGGGAGAAAACAGTGGAGAACTTGGAGGCCAGATTTTTTCAAACCAGCAGGACCTGTGGAGGTGCACCTGAGGGATCCCCGAGGGACTGGTGCATGCCTGGGTGGGCCTGTTATCCTAGTGGCATCACAGAGGACGAGGGGGCCCCAAGAGTGGGACGTGGCAAATGACTACTCACCTCTGAAGAAGGAAAAGAGCAAAGAAGCCCCGTTACCCAGTGAGCCGCAGGCTGAAGCTTTCCTGGGAAGATGCTAGAACTGATCAACAACCATCTGGGGGGGGGAGGAATGGGGTGGTACGGCTTAGTGACAAGAGCAGGGGCCCTAGGTTTCAAATCCTAATTCCCGCACTGATTACGTGGCCACCGGGCAAGTGCATTAACCCCTCCAGTTCCTTCTACCTGCCCTAAGGACCCAGTGAGCTAACCTATGGAGTGCTAAATAAAGGATGCCCGTTACCGTGAGACGGAGGAAATAGCCAGGTGACGCTGTGACACACTGATCATGTGCTGTGAGGAGCACGTGATCCCAGACCGATTTAACTTAATTCATCTTCACTTTAAGGCAAAAACAGGGCATGTTGGGGTTAACAGGGAAATCCAAGCATTGTGCTAAACCAAGGCTCAGACAAAAGTAACTTATCCAAGGTCAGAAGTAACTTATCCAAGGTCAGAAGCTCATTAAAGGCGAAGGTGGGATCTGGCCTCCTGACTCTAAGTCAAGTGCTTTTAAGACTTATTATTGGGCTTCCCTGGTGGCGCAGTGGTTGAGAGTCCGCCTGCCGATGCAGGGGACGCGGGTTCGTGCCCCGGTCCGGGAGGATCCCACCTGACGCGGAGCGGCTGGGCCCGTGAGCCATGGCCGCTGAGCCTGTGCGTCCGGAGCCTGTGCTCCGCAACGGGAGAGGCCACAACAGTGAGAGACCCGCGTACTGCAAAAAAAAAAAAAAAATTATTATTACTCTTCGTCCTGATGTCAAGACTTACTTGATAACAGCATTTCTACAAATGTTTCTTGAAGAAATAGTAATAGGTGTGTCTAGAAACAGGGTTTTATAGATAATTAAATTTGGGGAATGCTGAGTTTGAAAAAATTACATAGGATTTTTCTTTTTTTTTTTTTTACTGCAGGACTTCTCAGAGCCTTTACTATGTGTACACACATTGGGAATCTCCTAGAGGCCAGTATAGTGAAAAGCCTTTCTCAAAGGAATTAACAGTGCTACCCTTGTTTTCCTGGACAATTTCATGGAGGTATTCATGGAGCATACAGTTAACTCTTGAACAAGGCAGGGGTTACGGGGTGCCAACACACCACGCAGTTAAAAATCTGAGTATAATTTATAGTTCATCCTCCCTATCTGTGTCTCCTCCGTGTCGACGGCTCCTCTGCATCCCGGGGTTCTCCCATCCACAGATTCAACCAACCACGGATCATGTAGTACTGTAATGTTTACTACTGAAAAAAATCCTTGTCTAAGTGGACCCATGCAGTTCAAACCCGTGTTGTTCAGGGGTCAGCTGTAGTTTGGGCTGCACTCGCATGTGTGCTTGTGTGTACACATTACATATAAAAGCTTTTGATTTGGGCATGTCCGTGTAGTAGCTGAGTATGAAGAGTAACTGGCTCTCAAGTCATGCTATACGTTCAAGTTCACAAATAAACACAAATGTGTATCGTTTAATCCCCGTTGATTAATGTGTGTGTGTGTATACATATATCTAAAACAAGAAGGACTCACACCAAAAGACAGCACTTACACCTGCATGGTGGGATTACAGGTTATTTTTATTTCCTTCTTATGCTTATCTGCACTTTGTAAATGTTCTACAATGAACGCACTTTCTAGGGCCAGCAAGGAAAGCCACGCTTTATTGCATAATCAGTACTACGGCATCGGCTTGAAAGGATGCCGCCCCTCTGGGGATTAAGTGCCGGGCCTCTCTTTACTAATGACTTAAACAAAAGGATGGAGGCTGTACTCATCAAATCCTCACGTGATGCTAAACTTGGTGGAGTGGCTCCCGCTCAGAAAGCCAAGAATAAAGTTCAAAACAACCACGACAAATTGAAAACACGACCCTACAAAAACCGGATGAAACTCAACAGTTCAATTAGACAGGGATCTATTTCAGGCTGAAAGCGGCCACCATATGTGGAGGATGAAGACAGGACCAGCTCCCAGTGGGTCACCGACACCAGGTGAGCACCCACTAGGTGCTTTACCCTGAGCTACGGATCGGGGCCAGACACGGGGATGGAGAAGAAGGCCCAGTGGGGATTGCTGTCCAAGGGACCACACTTTCTGAATACCGACTCCCAACAGAGTGGTCTGGCATGAAGAATAACCCCCGGTTTGCTACAGGGAAGGGTCTTTGAAATCTAGTACCGCCATCATGTGACCTCCCCACGTGGGGATGTCATCTGTCCCCTGCCAGGCTGGGGGACACTTCAGTGTCTCATCCCTGTGTAGGAGGCACTCTGGGGCCTGCAGTGTGGAAGCAGAAAAGTTAGAAGTTCTGGGACGTTTTACAGGTTTATGGGGACCATCAGATAGAATATTTGAAACCTGAACCATCTCCAAAAAGCCCGTCCCGGAGACTCCGGGGCATCTGGTCATAGTCAACCGAGCACCTTGCCTTCTTCAAAGCCGGCTGGATTCCACACGCATAAAAGGCCCGTGACATGCCCCGGCCCCCAAGTTCTCCAGCTTCTCGGGTCCGCATTCGTCAGCTCCTCATTAGGCCGCTGCGTTGGGTCTGTGTCACCCTCCTGAAAGGGCTTTGGGGAGGTTGGAGAGTGTCCAGCAGGAGGCACAGAAGTGATCAAAGCAGTGGAAACAAGGGCCTGTGAGGCAAGCTTAAAGGAATTGGAACCATTTCTCTTGGAAAAAGCCAGGGAGAGCCTGAATAACTCAACTCCAGAAACAAACCACACAAACCCCACGTTAGCCTGACTGTCTTCCATCGATGGCTTTCATCCGAGGGCCCGACCGGAAGCAATCCCAAGAGCTCCTAATCCCAAGTAATCCCATGACTGGAGCTCCTGGTCATGCACGTAGGATCTTCCAAGCTTTCTGCTAAGGGCTCTGCATAGCCATCATCTCATTTCATCATCGCGACAGTCCTCTGACAGCCCTGCCTGCAAACGAGGTCCAGCACAGAAGGTATGGAACCTGCTTCAGTTCTTGCTGGGATCCAGCTCCAGCAGTCAGTCTCACGCTGTTTCAGACGATCTTCCAACAGCAAGGGTTCTTTCTGGTGCCCTTTACGAGAACATCCTCATCTCACGTTGTATGGCATGAAACGTGTGGGTGACTGCTAGCAAGGAAAACGTGCGAAATGACAGAAGGTACTGGGCTGTCACCAGATTCGGTTTCAACAATGCGTGCTATACAACCACGTGATAACTACAACCACATCCCCCTACGCTACATCTGGAGTTACAGGCCGAATTGTGCCCCTGTCCCCCCGCCCGCAATTCATACGTTGAGGTCCTAACCCCCAGGACCTCAGATCATGACTGTATTTGGAGACGGCTCCTTTAAAAAGGTCATTAAGTAAAAGGAGGTCATCAGTGTGGGTCCTAATCCAACATGACTGGTGTCCTTCTGAGAAGAGGAGATTGGGGCACAGACACAGAGGGACGACCGCGTGAGGACACAGGGAGAAAATGACCGTCCGCAAGCCACGGAGAGGCCTCAGAAGAACCCTGGTGACACCTTGATCTTGGATCTCCAGCCTCCAGAACTGCGAGCAAATAGATTTTTATTGTTTAACCCCCCCAGCCTGTGGTACCCTGTGATGGCAGCCTCAGCAAACCAATACCCCGAGAAATTCTCAGCCAACCCCCTTTTCAGAAGAGGAAACCGTGTCTTGGAGGATCCGTGTCCACTGTGATGGAGGGAGCCTGCGGGGGAAAGAGATTCAAGCCCCTTTCTGTGACCTGGGTCCCGTATTCTTTCCAGCATCCCCAGGAACGCGGAGGAGAGAAAGAAAGCAGCGAATACCACACAGCACACACCAGGTGTGGGTGGGGGAGGGGGTCAAACCTCGACTGGTCCGGGCTGTATTTCGATTCCACATTTCAGTGGATTCGCACAGAGTTTTTTTTTAATCAGTATATACCTTTAATTGAAGTAGAGTTGATTTACTATGTTAATTTCTGCTGTCCAGCAAAGTGATTCAGTTACACACATATATACATTCTTTCTTTTATATTCTTTTCCACTATGGTTTATCACAGGATATTGAATATAGTTCCCTGTGCTCTACAGTAGGACCTTGTTGTTTATCCATCCTGTATATAAAAGCTTACATCAATTCACAGAGAGTTTTAATAGTGAAGTTAAACATGGGATGGGGCAACCCTGTTTACTGAAAAAAAAAAAAAAAAAACAGAAAACAAACAGGGGCCAAGGACCTGGCAAGGCACACTTACAATGTAAGTCTGAAAAAGCTTCCCCGGCTCCTCTGGGGGGGATAATACAACAGATCAGAGTGTGGAAACACAAACCTGGCCCATCTCAAACTCCAGCAAAGTTCTTGCAGATCAAAGAAGGACGCGCTGGCTATCGTCCTGCCAAGGAAAATGTGAATTAGGTGCTGGTAATTAGGCCTCCACTTAAGTGCAGGGCAACGATGAGCACTGAGTAAAGAGCAATAGAGGTTTAATCCGCAGACCCCAGCTTGGGCTCCCTGGGCCAACGTGGGAGATGGGGCTGGTGGGGGACAGTGGCCCAGAGGGCTGGGGGCTCCGAAGGGACCAAAAGGCAACCAGGATCTGGCTGCCCCAGCAGGAATCTGGTTTCTGAATGGGTGTTGGGAGGCGGCTGGGGGATTTGCTCACAGACCCTGGACCAGAGCAGCTGAGTCCTCTGATTTCTGCCTGCTGAGGGTGCGGCCTATACATGACATAGTGATGGCTACCACCTATGGTACATGTGTGAGTACCAAGTACTTTATATCTGTTTTATCTTGAGGCATCCCTGATGTTCCAAGATATCCTTACTTTACGCGGAAAGAAACGGAAGCACAGAGAGGTCAAGTAACTAGTCAGAGGTCACACAGCTCATAAATAGCAAACCCAGGTCTTGAACCCTGGTCCACCTTGTTCCAAGGGGCCTGTCCTCTCCAATACGCTGTGGTTTCTCTTTCCCTACCGTCTCTTTGCTTTTCGCTCTTCCCAGTGTTCAGCCTGGTGCTCGGTACTGAGCGTGGGCCTCCATTCTGCCGGATCAGGTAATAGCCACGGTGAAGCGCGAACCAAAGCATCCAACTCCCCTTGGACCAAAGTATTACTGAGTGTTCCTCAAAGTATCTGTTTCGGCACACTGCTCCTCAAAGAAAGGTTTCTGTGGTCAGATAGGAGCCGGGACGACGCCTTTGAAGCCACCCTCTTTGAGAACCACAAAGCACTTTGAAGGTAAAAGGCACGAAGGATGCCTGCTGTCCCGGGTCCCAGGGCCCAGCCAGGCCCCTGACTCCAGAGGAGCTCAGCCAATACTATACAAGTGAAAGAACGAGCGACCGTCCTACTGGAAACGTCCACGAGGTTTAACACGGTAGGTTAGTCTGCTCAGGCTGCCGTAGCAAGACATCACAAACTGGGCGGCTTAAACAACAAAAATTTCTTTTCTCCCTGTTCTGGAGGCTGGAAGTGCAAGGCCAAGGTGCCGGCAGGTTCGGTGTCTGGCGAGGGCAGATGGTCAGGTGGCGGTGGGAGGGGGAGGTGGGGGACAGTGGAGAGAGAGAGAAGGACAGAGACAGGGACAGAGAGACAAAGAGAGACAGAGAGGGAGGGAGCAAGCCCTGTCACGCCTCTCCTTCTAAGGGCACCAATCCCATCACGAGGGCGCCCCCTTCAGGTCCTAATTCCCTCCCAAAGGGGCATCTCCAAGTGCCTTCACACTCCAAGTGCCTTGGACATGAATGTGGGGGAGACACAGATATGTGGTCTATAACACAGATTGAAAAGGATTCTGTTTCTTTCCCCCTTCCCCGCCCTTGGAAACTGAGAAGAAGGGGAGTGAAAGAGAGAGAGAGAGAGATTGATGGAAGACTGAATCAGCTCAACCTGCACACCGAGGGTAGCACAAAATGACCTGACAAGGTGGCCACCTCCAAAGATGAGGGCAGGAACGAGGGAAAGCCCGTGAGTCCCCGTAAGGAACGAGTCCCGCTGTGGCCCCGTGCCGAGCCCACGGAGGGATGGCGGGTCCCTCTGCGGCAAACTTGGCGCCCCTTGTGCCCACAGAGGTTGGCAGGATGGGGGCTCAGGTCGTGGAGGTGCCCACAGTGCCCTGGGTGATGAGAGCTACAGGGTCCCCGGGGAACCCCCATCTCTGACTGCTGTTTCCCGGGGTGGGGAAAGCCTGGGGTGCCTCCCCCCAAGAAGTGCACTCAGGCGAGAGGAGCAGGGTTCTCATCCCGCTTCCATGAACTTGACGCATCACGGATGCTCTGTCCTCAGAATTTCATCTGCTAAGTGACCCCCCCAAGTTCCCTTCAACAGCGGCATACGATTCCATGATTCAGCATGGATCTAGGGGGGCTTGGAGCCCATCTGCCGGGAAGCCAAAAGGTCTGGCTCAGTGGGAAGGAGAAGCCCACCTGGCCTCGCCTCCCCTCTCCGAAGCAGGAGCCCCATCCCGGTGGGCCCACGGCCTCACGGCAGAGCCAGTTTGGAATACTTTTGTTCCATTCATGGGCTTCTAATGGAACCAAGGCCGGGCTATTTATATTTACAGATGGTGCAAACTTCAGTGGAACGTCAAATGTGCCAGACTTTGTCGGGACAGAGCAACGTGAGGGAACTTGGCTGAGAGAAATCAGAGCCCCCCGCTCAAGACGTCTTTCTGGACCCAAGATGCACAGGACCCTGAACAGGCAGGTGATGAGAAACGCCAGGACGCTGGACCCCTTGGACGGAGGGCGGCCCCTGCGACCTGGGGAGGAGAGTTGGTCCGGGCTTGTCTTGCTGGAGGACAAAATGGAATCATTGTCTCTTCCATCGTTCCTTCCGAGACAACTCGGGGGACCAGGCAGCAGGCGTTTCATCTCCAATCATTTTCAGCCAAGGGAAAAAAACAGATGGTAAATAGCACTGGAAAAAAAACTTTTTTGAAATTAATATTAATAAAAGATATGTGGGCGGCTCTGGCTGAATCCCAGGGAACCAGGGGATGAAGGGAGAAGGAGGCAAGGGGTAGGGCCGAGCCGACCGCTCCCCGAGGGATCCCCAGGGGGCCAGAGGGCAGGGTGGGTGGCGGGGCACCCTTGGGAGCCCAGCATCTGGCGGGGGCTGGAGCCCTCCAGCCATGAGGCGCCTGTCGAGGCCCTGAGCTCCGGGGGGGGGGGACAGGACTGCCCGGTGCTCACAAGGAACACTGGCATACCTGGGCCCCGCTTCCAGGGCGCTGAGGGGGCACGCGGGGGTCCTCACCTCCCCGGCTCTCGCCAGCTCCTCTCGGCCAGTCCCCGCATCCACCTGTCAGCAAGTCCTATCGGCTGTCCGCTGGCTGTCCAACTGTCTGTCCTCTGAGAGTCTGGATTCCACATTCAAGCAGAGACACTGATCGGGCTCCTTCAGGATTTGTGGGTTTCATGGGGGAGGAAAGAGTGACAGGCAGTGGGTCCTGGGTGCGGAGGGGGAAGGGCAGGTTCCTGGGGACACTCATTTATTCCACGAAAGCTCTGGAGCATGGTTAGGTGCTTGGGATTGTTCTAAGGAACAGAAGAGATGAGGGCCCTACCCTGCAGGATCTTCCAATCCAGCCAGAGAGACGCAATCGTCAAGCAGTGCACACTCACGTGTATGTCAACGACTGTCAAGTTCAGTTAATTCACAGGAAGTGACAAATGATGACAGCGTCGTGAAAGAAAGAACAAGAATGCGAGGACAGCTTCCTGGGGGTGAGTCTGCATCGTGTTGATTAACAGTGTCTCCAAGCTTCCTTCTCCCCTTCATCCCAGGGTGGTGTAAACTTGGAGAAGAAGCCGGAAGAGGGTAGGCACCATAGGCATTAACACTGAAAAAATAAACTTACCCAGCAAGACAGAAACCTCCACCTGGGACCACCACCTGCTGTCTTGTCTCTCTGATCTTGTTTCTTTCTTTGTTTTGGCCTATAGGAAGCTCAAGATGGAAGCATGGTTCACCTCCAGCGACAACCGTGAAGGGTTTCACGCGATGTCTCTTTCTGAAGTAATCTCGTTCCCAGCTCTAGCGTTTCTTCCCTTCTGTGTCATTTTCCTCATGGGATATTTTTAATTTGTATTTTATCTTATGATACACGTGTGCCCCCTTTTTGGTATGCTGTTTGAAATCCTTTCTGAAACCCAGCAGAGAAAATATAAACAAAACAGGATGCATATTGATGGGGTTCAATTAAGACCAAAAAATCATCCTTGTTTTCTGTGATTCGAGATGGATCATAAACCAGAAGGTAAACGTTGCCAGAAAGGACATTATTGGGAGAATTGATGACATCAGGATATGGACTATGGACTGTAGATTAGGGAAAAGCCTTGTTTGAATGGAAATTTCCCAAATTTGGTAATTTACTGTGGTTACAGAAGAGAATGTCCTTGCTCTTGGGAAATGCACCCTAAAAAGGGTAAAGAAGTATGATATCTGCCACCTCCTCTCAAATGGCCCAGAAACGGGGAGGAAAAAACGTATATGTATTTATATACATTTATATACAGACGTCTTTTTGTATGTATATATAAATGTATATTTATATATAGTGAGAGAGAGAGAAAACAGGGCAAGAGGAAAGATTACAATCCCATCCCTGAAAAATGAAAGCATTTGTACATCTAAGTGGATTTGCCTCGCAATTTTAATTACAGTGGGTGTCCTTTTAAAAGGGGATCTCAAAAAACAGATTTCTTCTTGCTTTCAAGGCTGCCTGTCTCCTTCTGCCCTCTCCCTGAGGACTGTCACCGCCCCTACCCACAAAACGCTAAAAGAAGACTGCATTTTGGAGCGATTCCGGGAAGAATTGTTTTCAGATAATTAGGCATGGGCTGCAGTTGCCTCTGGCATCGGTGTAGATACAAAAATCCCATCTGGAGGATCAGCAAGTGTTTAAGCTTTGAAACTTTTTCTTCTGGAGGCTTTTATTAATCCACTGGGGAAACGCCTCCACCTTTCTCTCCCAGCCCCCACTTCTTGTCATTTGCAATCCAGCCACTTTGGGCTTCAGAAGAGAGAGTGTTGCCAGCGAGGGTCATCGCGGGCTTTCTCGAATCGGAAATCAGCCCTTTCCACTGACTCAGCTGCACTCCAGCCCAGCACCCCCCTCCCCCCACCCCCTCCCCGCCCCCGCACTCCAGGCAAGATGCGCTTGGGTGGAAAGCTCTGGCAGACACTGCTGAGAGCCCACCTGTACCTGTTATTCAGGAACGCTCAGAGCAGGATGCTGTGGACCTTCTCTTCACCCCCTGCCCCTACTCCTGAGCCATCAAGACTCCAAGACAAGGAAACG
>NW_020837988.1:1552554-1567554 GCF_003676395.1 Aethalodelphis obliquidens | reverse complement strand
CTCTGATTGGTCAGAGTCTTGTCAGCGGCTACGCGTCTTATCCTCACACCCAGAGGGCTTCCTGGCAGGATCCTACCCAGCCCTCCGTGCGAGGTGGCCATTTCTCTCAGCGGACCCCATCAGGGGCAGCACGAGCCACTCTCTCCTGCCGGGAGCATCTTCTGCCCCTTCCCTGATTGCTCTCCCGTCCTCTCCTTGCCTTTGCTGCTCCCTTCCTTGGCTTCGCCCTCTCCAGGTTGGGTCCCTACTTCCGTCCAGCCCTCAGTGATGACTTAAGTACCACACACAGGTCAGTGGTAGCCAGTGTGTGGTTACCTCTTCCTGGAACTCCAGGCATGTTTCATCATCACCTGATACATCCCCCTGGATGGCACACCTCCGGCTTCACAGAGACAAAGCAGAGCCCCGACCCCTCCCCTGCTGAAACCCACCCCGTCTCTGCCGACGGCGTGTCTACACCCATTTGCTGACTCCTCTCTCTTCATCGCCCACATCCAACCCGCCGGCAGTTCCCGTCAACCTAGCTGGGATCCACCTACCTGTCTCTACCTGTCCCTGCCACCTGGGTCCACCACCTCTGCTTGCCTCCCATGTCATCCCCCCTTCCCCCATTCTTGCCCTTGCAGTCCATTCTCTGCCTGCCGGCAGGGTGGTCACACCAGAACAAAAGCAGATCCTGTCACCACCTTGCTTAAAGCTCTCCGTGGCTTCCTCTTGTGTTTAGAATGAGACCCAAATTCCCCACCGTAGGACACACAGCACCTGCACTGCTGGTCCTCTGAGTTCACGTCGCACCACTCTCCCTCCGGGCCATGCAGCCCGACCTCTCTGGTCTCCTTTCTCATCCCCGGAACGTCCTCAAGCTCATTCCTGCCTCAGGGCCTTTGCCCTAGATGTGCTGTTGACCTGGGATGCTACCTCCCCGTGGCTGGTTTCTTCTTGTTCAGATCTCAGCTAAACAGATGTCTCCTGACCCTGCAAACTCACGTAACTACCCACCCACTCTCTGCCCCCCGATTTTAATTCTCTGCAAAGTGCTTACCACGAGTGGAAGTTTTATTATTTTTTAAAAAATTTATTTTATTTATTTGTTTTTGGCTGCATTGGGTCTTTGTTGCTGCGCACGGGCTTTCTCTAGTTGCAGCGAGCGGGGGCTACTCTTTGCTGTGGTGCGTGGGCTTCTCATTGCGGTGGCTTCTCTTGTTGTGGAGCACGGGCTCTGGGCAGGCGGGCTTCAGTAGTTGTGGCTCACTGGCTCAGTAGTTGTGGCTCGCGGGCTCTAGAGCGCAGGCTCAGGAGTTGTGGCGCACGGGCTTAGTTGCTCCATGGCATGTGGGATCTTCCCGGACCAGGGCTCAAACCCGTGTCCCCTGCATTGGCAGGCGGACTCCCAACCACTGCGCCACCAGGGAAGCTCCTGTCGGACATTTTAATGTTTTAATTGTTTACTTCTTCACTCAATTGTTTATTGTCTCTCTGCCCAGCTCTTCCTAATGAGTGCTGCGCTTGGGGAATTTGTATCTGCTTTTTTAAAGTGACTTGTCTGACACCTCCGCTTTAGGGATCATGTCACATTTTGCTGTACTCGGGACTCCCGTCTCTGCCAGCCACCCTGCTGGTGGTATGTCCTGAACTAGGAAAGCAGTAGGCATGATCATCCGAGTTGTCTACAAAGTATCCGTTATTCTGAGCAGGGCAGAGACTCTTTAAAAATGAAGAGATGGCTTTGCTTCATTGTGATGGTTCCCAGGTGCTCACCGTGGGTTAACGGCATCAGAATTACCTAGGGAACATCTGAAAGGATGTAGATTCCCGAAACTCCCTGCCTGGAGGACCTGTGTCAGGAGGTGTGGAGGGGGGTCTGAGAATCTCTACTTGTCAAAAACTAGCCCTGGCGTGCACACACTTCGCAAGCTTGTAAGCACTAGCTTAGTGCACAGGCATGGAGACACCCAGACGTGTGGGGAGAGACCTTCACTGCCTGCTCCGGGGACAGGGTTTCTCAAGTGCATTGCTATGGACACTCGGGGGTGGATAACTCTTTGCTGGGAGGGCCTGTGCACCCTAAAATGTTTAGCAGCGTCCTTGGCCTTTCCGTCTACATGCCCTCGCACCTCTCTTCCAGCTACGACAACCAAATATGTCTCCAAACATTGCTTCGTTTTCCCTGGAGGACAAGACCCACTGCCTCAGGGTTTCAGCTACGTTTTCCATAGCCTATAGGAGACCTCTGTAGTCAAAGGTCTAAAAGATTCCGTCACACAAAGTCTGCAATAACGTAGGCAACCACTCAGAAGGCCAACTTTTGTTATGCTGAACAACTGCCTAAATCTATACATGCTTATGTGCCGGCTTCGTGTACCTGGAAATCAAGAACAGCTTTTAACTAATCCAAAAGAGATATCCTGGTCAAAGCGTATCTGAAGACTGCCATGTTTTAAAACTCGAAGTGACTTAAAACCGAATCCTATAAGTTCCTCTGCTAAAATACTTTCAGGATACATTAGGTATAACAATAGTTTGCTACATGAAAATGGCTTTGAAAATCTTAAAAGTGTTTTAAAAGAAAAGGGACTTTTTTTTTTTTGGTGCAAGGCATTAAACTGGATGTGAATATGACAGATTTCAAAGACTGTCAACATAACAAATTTGCATCATAAACGCACCAGCTTTCTCTTTAAAGGCTTTCCCACCACTCAGGAAGGCATTTAATGGTGAGCAGGTTCAAAATGTCGCCAACTCCCACTGGTACAAAAGGGAGGCGATCCCCACTAGTCTCCGGGATTCAGATAATGTCTCTGCCTCTTTCCAACTTAATAAACTGCACTCCTGTCAAAATGCAGATAAATGAAAGAGACGGCACTGTTGTTTTCTCCCACATCTTGCTAAGAAAGATATCCCCCAATATTTCGGGAGGACCAGTATGCCAAAAAATAAACCTGAAATAAATCCACCCCGCGGTGACTTTACCAGATCAAAGACAACAGAATTTCCACAGAAGCACTTTTCTGAAGTTTGCAGCGCTTTAGTTCAGATAGCAGCTCGTTAAGAAGCTTCTAATGCGTTTGATTGTTTCAAAGTTAGCCATCTAAATTTTTAATCATGTGTGGGTGCAAGATAGTCCTAGGGTTGTACCCAAACACTGCAAAGCCTTTATATTCTAAAGAGTCGTGTCAATATCATATTTTCCTGAATAATCAGCAGGTGGGCTTGGGGAGAGGGTGGCTTCAAACAGCTCCCTTCTTTGATGGAAGGGTGGACAGTTTCTGAAGTTGCCTTTGGAAAGAGAAATAAGTCTGAGTGTTTGGAAATCTGGATTCCTTTCTTTTTTGAGGGAGTGAGGCTGCCGCTCTCTGTTCTCCCGTCTCCTTTTCTGTCCGCAGAGACGAAACTGCTATTCGTAATAAGGAGGAAAATAGGGGTTAGCTGGGAACCCAGCCTCTCCACCTAGAGTCTCCTGGAAAAGAAGCACATTCCCTGGTTCAGCACACTCGGGTTAAATCTCTTCCAGTAGGAACCACAGACCGGTTTTTGTTGCTCCCTCCTCTTTGGGGACAGCCTGTTTTTCCTTCTCGAGAGCCTGGTATTTGATGGGGGGCATGCAAGGGCATGGGGGCAGCTGACCACAGCCCTTAGCTCTCGGGTGGCCCCGGGTACCAGCACCTCATGCTGACGGAAGTGGGAGTTGTACTTAACTATGGGCAAAAGGTGAAGGAGAGGAGGGGGCTGGAGAGACCCTGCTGTAGCCACCCTGGAGAAGAGACGGCACAGCTCCTCTGGATGGGAAGGAGCTTGGGAACCCTTGAGACAGCTCTGAATCTGCTCCTTACTTCTTGAGCGTTTACCTGTCTCTCTTCTACGCTCTGTATTTGGAGCCTCACATCTAATCATCACAGCCACCCTGGGTGCTGGGTTCTTTTATGATCCCCATTTTACAGGTGAAGAGGCTGAGACACAGAGCCAGTGAGTTGCAGAGGCAGGATTCGAACTTTGGTCCTCAGGGTCCAGAGCCTACGCTGCAAGTAGCGTCCTTGTAGCACCGTCTGTAAGAGTGAAAACTTCAAAACAACCTGAATGTCCAAACAATGGAATGTTGCTTAAATAATTTGTAGCAGGTTCACACCAGTGAATATTCTATGATAGACACGTTGCAGCCATTATATATGACATGTGAAATAACAATGACATACAGCAGTAATTAACACAACACTGTAAATCAACTATACTTCAGTAAAAAAAGTAAAAAAATTAATGACACAGAACACAATGCATACTATATAGTTCACATAAGAAAGCAAATGAGGTGAACTTATCTACAGAACAGAAATTACAGACGTAAAAACAAACTTATGGTTACCAGGGGGTGGGGTGGGATACACTGGGAGCTTGGGTTTGTCATATGCACAGCACTATATATAAACTAGATCACTAATAAGGACCTACCGTACAGCACAGGAAACTCTCCTCAATACTCTGTAATGACCTATATGGGAAAAGAATCTAAAAAAGAGTGGATATGTGTGTATATGTATAACGGATTCACTTGGCTGTACCCCTGAAACTAACACAGCATTGTAAATCAACTGTACTACTCCAATAAAAATTTTTTAAAAAGAAAGCAACTTAGACAGATATATATAGGATTTTCCGTTTTAGTAAATAAAAATCAAGTTTCACAGAGAAAGAAGGGCATTGAGACTGTGTTAGTCTACCAGGTTCCCAGAACAAAGTATACGACTGTGGGGCTTAAACAACAGAAATTAATTTTCTCACAGTTCTGGAGGGTGGGAAGTCCAAGGTCAAGGTGCCAGCTGATTACGTTTCTGCTGAGGGCCTCTCTTCCTGGCTTGCAGAAGGCCACCTTCTCTCTGTGTCCTCAGGTGACCTTTCCTCAGTGTGTCCACGTGGAGGTGTGTGAGAGGGGAGAGGGCTCTTTTCCTCTTCTTACAAGGCCACCAATTGGATCAGGACCGGCCCTTATGACTTCAGTTAACTTTAATTACCTCCTAAACGCCCCATCAGAACTTCCCTGGCGGTCCAGCGGTAAAGAATGCGCCTTCCAATGCAGGGGACACGGGTTTGACCCCTGGTCAGGGAACAGAGATCCCGCACGCTGCGAGGCGTGGCCTGCCCACCCCCTCCAAAAACAGGCACCATCTCCAAATAAGTCACATGGGGGCTTGGGGCTTCAGTATATGAAGTTGGCGGCGGGGACACAATTGAGTTCACAGTAGAGACCAAATTGTTAAGAATAATTCTATCCGAGTGATCATGATAGGAGTGATTGTTAGTTCTTTTAGTTTTGAATTGTTTTTACAATGAACATAATTTACTTGGTGTAATACTTTTTCAAAAACGGTTATAGACATCAGATTTTTGGTCCAAGGTGATTTTAATCCCTTCTGTACAGATGAATCTTGAAAGCCTCACCTCTAGCCAAGCCGTTGACCCCTCCCCCATGTCTGGGATTATTTTACGACGACACGCAGCCCGTCTCTCTCTGGCCTGGAGCAGCCTGAGAAAGGCCCAGACCTGAGCATCTTCAAGGCTGGCTCCCAAGCAAGTCCCGCGTGTGGCTGGCGCAGTCGGCCCAGGCGGAAGCGGGTGGGAGCTGAGCATGGTCGGGACCTCTGTAGATGGTGGCTTTTCTGCAGCCCTGTTCCTTGGAGGTAGAACGAAAGCATGTTAGGTAAGCAGTAACGTGAGAGACAAAGCCCCAGACCAAACATTTGGGCTTTTGGCCAGAAGGACACCAGTGAATCCCCAGCGCAAATGTCTGGGAGGAGAAATTCGCTGGACTGGAACAAACCACTAGGCAGAACGGCCATGCGGGAGGCCCCGGCTGCAGCCCCCCACTTAGCACTCAGTCTCCACACCCCCCAAGCCTAGAAGCCGGGGGTGAAACCACCCTGCCAACCTAACACAGCATCAGGGGCGAGATCTAGATTTCCATGTTTCTGAAAGTGTTTCTTTCCCCAAAGTTGAGCTTCTCTCTGACGTCCGTCCGGCAGACTCGAACTCGTTCGCACAAACGTGCAGAAAGCATGAACGCTAACCCAGGTACGTGCAGTGCAAAGCATGACCTGAGCTGAGAGACCTGCACCCCGGCCCTCGGCTGCCAGTGACGGCAGGTGCAACTTCGAGCAGGCTGTTTGACTCGATCTTCACATGGGAGTACAGATGTGTGCCCTGCCTCCTTGATGGAATTGCTTTGAACGCGGGCTCTCTCTCTTACCACTGTACCCCCCGGTGGCTTGGGCAGAGTCTGGCAGCAGGATGGATTTTGGGGAAAAGAATCCCATGATTCAGAAGTCGAAAGCCCTTGCGCAGCAGAGCAGAAGCCCAGCCAGGGAGTCTCTAAGTTGGACAAACATGACAGCAGAGAAGCACCCATGGGTGCTTCTGGGGGAAAGATGGGGCTTCAGAAGACCCCTCACATCTTAAACTCTTTAACCCCCATTGAGGGCTCAACAAATATGTTCAGGGCGACCACATCAAGAAAGACTGTGCGCCAGAAAGAACAATACTACCACAGAGAAGTACTGAGACATGACGATGAAAGAATACTAGCCGAAAATAACAAACACACAAAGTAGTATTATGTCAAACACTTCTCAAATTCTCTGGATGATGGGGTTGTAAACTTTTCTTTACTTTCTTATCGACGTTCTAAAAAACTAAATACATTTTTCAGAACGCTGCCAGAAAAAAAAAAAGGAAAAATGTGAGTTAATCTCTATGAAAGTGGTTTTCAAAGTACAAAGAATATTACACTTTTCTTTTTTTTTTTTTTTGCGATACGCGGGCTTCTCATTGTTGTGGCCTCTCCCGTTGCGGAGCACAGGCTCCGGACGCGCAGGCTCAGCGGCCATGGCTCATGGGCCCAGCCGCTCTGCGGCATGCGGGATCTTCCCAGACCGGGGCACGAACCCACGTCCCCTGCATCGGCAGACGGACTCTCAACCACTGCGCCACCAGGGAAGCCCGAATATTACACTTTGTGACAGAGGTGGACGCGCTGCTTACTGACTCTTTTCTCCCTGGGTCCACAGCTAGAAGACATCTCCCAGACTCTTGTGTAGGTCAGGCGATGCAGGAGCAACGGCCATTGAAACATCTGGAAAGCCAGGTGTTGAAGATGGTGCAGTCATAAGGCGGAAGGAGATTGGATCCCTGAATGAGAGGAAAGAAAGCCTGTCTCCCATTAGGCAAACCTGTTTTGACTTTATGTAAGTAAGTCATAAACATCAGTTTGGCGTGAGCCCTTGTACAACTTCGGGGTTCTTTAGCATCTGGTGCTATCCGA
Organism: Aethalodelphis obliquidens; assembly: GCF_003676395.1. NCBI lineage: Eukaryota > Metazoa > Chordata > Mammalia > Artiodactyla > Delphinidae > Aethalodelphis > Aethalodelphis obliquidens. Next base: position 1,560,248 of record NW_020837988.1, on the reverse strand, counting down.
ACCAATATACAGTCTCTGCTATAATTTATATCCAAGAAGCTCCTAGAGGCTGTGTGATGTTGGGAACAGAGTTGGAGTCTTGTACACAATTCCACTGCAAGGGCTGTGACAGAAACAAGCTTCCAGAGAGTGGGAAACTTGCAAAAATGTCGTTCTGACAATGCAATTTCAAGGGGTCCCAGTGAGGAAGCAGGGTGGGCGGGGGCAGTCTGAGGAGACTGGCTGCAAAGGGGGTGTCAGGAGAGCCGAGGTTCTAAAAGGACACATACACCCCAAGATGGAAAGCAGTTCACCAGGGCAAAGATACCGAAGTGGTCTAGAATTCGAAAAGTGACGTCTGCCAGCTGAGACTTCAGAAAGGTGCTCGGGGTGACTCTATCAGTTAGGGCAAAGCTCGCCGCCCAAACCAACAATGCACGGCATTTCAGTGGTGGGACATCACCCAAGCTAGCTTCTCACCCGTGTGCCAGGTTAACGAGGGTGTCTGGGTAGGCAGGTGGCCTTCCACACAGTGATGCAGAAATCCACACCAGGAGTTGGTGGAAGTGGGCAAAGCAGGGTGAGCTGAGCTGAGCTGAGCTCTTCAGCCCAGAAGTGATGCTCACCCCTTCTTCCGTACCCTGCTGGAAGCAATTGGTCATACAGCATGCCTGGATGCAAAGGGGGCTGACAGTGTGGTGTCCGGCAGGGCAGCCCTTCCCAGACACAGCCCTACAGTGTGAAAGGGAAAGCACAGGAGTTCCCTTGCGGTCCAGTGGTCAGGACTCAGCGCTTTCACTGCCAGGGTTTGATCCCTGATCGGGGAACTAAGATCCCACAAGCTGTGCGGCACTGCTGAACGATAAAAATAATAATAAATAAAAATGATTGAAAAAGGGAAAGTGTAGATGGTTGGTGAACCTCTCACTGTCTCTACTACAGCAGTATAAAGGGCTTTTCTTTTTTTTAAAGTGATAATTAACACAAGAAGATGAAAGGGGTGGACCGCTTTTTCAGTCTAAGGGTCCAGTACTTATGCTGGAAAGGAAGTGAAGTTCCTCCTCTCCTGTTGCTTCTCCATCTGGATTTCTCTGGGAAGAGAATAAGCAGACTGAACAGAGTAGGATGGATGCTGGGAAAAAAGGAGTGACGCTCTGGAAGTGTCAGTGGCCGCTGTGGCCTGGCCGGTTCTCCGCCAGAGATCACAGGACCAGGACGAGCCAAGCTAACCCCAATTTCACCTTCTTAATCTGGTAAATCAAGGAGGTGCAGGAGATCCTGAAAATAGAGCTGGTACAGCATTTGGCAAGGCCTCTCGTAAAACCCGAGGGAGACTCAATGGCCTGGGAGAAGGTACAACTAGGTGGACTTGTAAGTAGCTGACTGTCATACTCAAAGAGCGCTGGTAAAGGGGGAGTAGGGCTGGTAGAACGCCTGCAGGCGCAAGACAGATGTCATCATGTAGCAGGACTGCGCGGGGTGCTTGATAGTAGACGGTGATGGGGACAGAGACACAGCGGAGAGCCTCTGTGTTGACTAACGGCTGCAGTCGTCACTACATACATCCAGGTGGGACGTGCAGTCCACAGCCCACAGAGCTACCCATAGCTGCCTCGGCCACGCCCGCGGGCTGTTGCCATGTGGACTCAGTGTTGAGATATATTCAATCTGTGAGGAGAAGCCGAAATCCAGATGTTGGCCACTGAATCAAAGTTGAAAAAAAAAAAAAGGAGAGAAAATACCATGCAGACCAAACAAAACACATCTGCAGGCTGCGTTTGGCAGCTGGACCATCCCTGTGCGACCTCTGACCCCAAGAAATATTTCTAATAGCACTGGGTTATATCGTTGGTCCGGTTCTAGTCAACATTTTTAACCAACGACTTGGACTAAACTCCAGAAAGCATGCGGATCAAACTGGCTGTTGACCAAAAGGCAGAGGGGCAGTTGGACGACTGACTCGGGTCTGAGGAACCTCGTCAGGCTAGGACAGGGCCTGAACCGCACGGAAGGAGCTCTTGGGTAGATATATACGTGATCATACCCTTGGGCCCCGAACATCCAGCCTCCAAGTACAGAAGGGCTTAACGAGAGCACATGTTAAGAAAAACACGCTGCAGAGTTTCAGTTGCTTGCGGATCAACGTGAGACGGTAGTGTGACGTGCTCGCCAGGAAGCAAAGGCAGTCTTAGCCGCGGCATCGAAAGCAGCAGGTCCTGCCCAGCTCAGGCCAGCGGCATCTGGAGCTCCGTCGTGGGTTCTGGGAAACACTTGAGGAGGGACATGGAGAAACTGGAGCACATTTGGTGGCCATCAACTGGCCTGGTGAAAAGACTGGAAACTCTTCAAATGAAGACGAGCTAAAGCTGTTAGGGCTACTTTGCTGAGAGAAGGAAAGCCTTGAATATACGTACGTGCTGGGTTCCCACATTTGGGGGGTTCATCACGCGGATGGGGAATTAGGCTTTTTCCTTGTGTGTAGACTAATGACGAGAGGGAAATGGTACAGAGAACCAGAGTTCAAGTCAATGTTCAAATGCCTTTCAGACACATCTCTGGTGAGGGGAAGGGCTGTTGTCCAGAACAGAAATTGAGCCCCTACACTATCCCTAAAGATAGAAACGTGGAAGCAGAGGGTGCAAAACCTTTGGGACAAAGTAGAGGGAACTGGACCATTATAAGCGTGGCCATTAGGACAGTGATGGGCACAGCTGAGATGGAAAGCAGACAGGGCCCAGGTGGGATATAGGGTTTTCCTAGCTCTTTCTGCAAAGAAACAGCCACACAAACTTGTGGCAGGTAGAGCTGGCGGGGAATAGAACATCAAAGAAACTTACTGGGGTGGTCGGGGGGAAGCAATGACAGCAGAGATTTAGCAGAAATCTAAGTGTCAGAATCACTACAGCCCTCAGTGTCAGAAAGATAAATCATGGTACATGGGGTTGAAGATGGCGTATCAGTCCTGCGGGCAGATTTGGGGACTGAAGTTTAAGGTGAACTTTTAGTAATGGTCGTGAAAGTGCTGGGTCTCCTCTTGGTGGGTAATGTGTATCAGCAATTGAACCACAAGTTCTAGAACAAAGGTAGCTTGAATTCTTAAGCCAGAACCCTTGCGTATGAACTAGTTCAATCTCTTTGCTGCACAGATTAGGAAATTGACTCCCCCCAAAAGGAAGTGACTTGTCTAGGTGTAACGAAAGCGGGGTCCAGCTGCTCGCCGCTCAAAAGCCAATAAAGAGGCTAGGTTGGTGGAAAGGAAAGTTTGCTTTTATTTTGAACGCCAGCAATGACGGGGGGGGTAGGGGAGGCAGTAGGGTGGACTCCTGTCCAAAGGCCAACCACAACCAGTGGCCCAGAGCTTTTAAAGGTGGAGGGAAGGGCCTACATATAGAAAGAGCACAGTCAGCTCTGACCGTCATCTTGAATTTGGTCATACGGCGTCTGACCAGCATCATCTTGATTGTTTTAAGTAGTTAGTCTTCAGTTCCAGGGTCAGTTTGTTCTCATTTCCTTGAGGCCAATTCTCAGAATTGTGGCAGCTTATGTCATGGCTACAGTCTGGTCATCATGTAGTTAACTTCTTCCATCTGGTGGGGTTTCAGTGTCTACAAGACAGCTCACAGGACATGGCTCAGAATATTATCTACAGCCCTCGAGGAGGAACTAAAAGTCCTTGATGATGCTTAGTGACTAAACTATTATTATTTAGTCTTGTTGGACAGTTTCCCTTTGTTTCTGCATTTTCTCACCTTCTGATTAAACTTATTCTTTGGCTAAAGTTTTTCCGCAGACAAAAGGCAGGTGGAGGACATGGTGGGGAAGGACCTTAGGGCCCTGCTCCATTTTATAGGGTCTTGTAGCCGGTAAACGACAGAATTGCAACTCGACTCAGGTTTCCTGACCTAAGCTGTTTCCATGATGGTCATGCTCAGTGTGAATACTCCATGGAAAAATTAACCTCAGAATCATCTTTATTCTCAGAGTCACCCCCCTCCCTGCCTTTGGTGGCTAAAAACATGGTCTTGGTAGTAATTATAAGGGTCTCCAGACACGGAACCCTCTAGAGCCTGAGAGCTGGTCTTGACACACCCATTCTGGTTCCCATTTTTTTCCCCTTAGGTAGGTTGGTTCCAAGATTCATCATATTCTTTCTATGCCATAGCTGACTCTTACCTGTGGCTCCTATGACATCTTCTTGCCTAAATGCAGGTGCACCAGGGTCCCTGGGGAGAAGCTGGAGTCTTCTCGCTCCATCTGTAAAGACCAATTCCCAAATCCCCTTCATATTCTGTCTCTGAAGTCCAGCAGGCACGATGGGGCAGGCGAGGGCTGCCAGTGCCCATCCTCCAGCCTGTGCCTGTACACAGCCCAGTGGTACAGACTTTCCCAAGTTCATTGCTGGGCCAATCACATCCCTTGAGCTCCTCAGAAACGCTGTTGAGCTGCCTACTCAGTGAGAGATGCAGAGGGGGACGTTGATCAGGGATGAGCTTCCTCCTTATCGAGGTGCTATCCCAGTTCAACAGTTCTCCATCCGCTCCCCCGCCCCGCGCTGTGGCCAAAACGGTGATGGAGCAATGCCCCACTGGGGAGCCCACGTGCTGCCAGGCCCGGACCCACTAGATAGAGCCCCTGCCTTGGAGTCTTGGGGCTTTGGCTGTTATCCTGCCGAGGCAAGGCTTTCTGCACAGACCTGAAGTGGCATCCGTGGGGTTCTCCTCCCAGCAGATCAGCAGAGCTCTTGTTTCCCTCCACTGCCTTTCTCCTCTGTCTCACCGCTGCTCAGGGCTTTCACGCTTTGACAGTTGTGATTTTCTCAACAAGTTCTTAAGAGAAGAACTCTCTCCCTTCCAAGTTCTGGAATGCAAGAAATCTGCTCCCTTCCCAGAACAGGCTTGGTCTGGACCCCGTAGGCCCTTGAGGATACCAGGCAAGTCTAACCAAAACCACAAAGCCTGAGGGATCAACTACCTTTTAGGGACAGAAGGAAGTGTACATTTCACTGTAGCCAGAGGAGGAAGAGAACCCCTGAAGTCCTTGTGTAACACATTGCTGCAGTATAGACACCTCCCAGAGCAAGAAGTGAGATGGATTCTAGGTGAGATAGGGAACCTGAGCTACAGACCCACCTCCTGCTTCTCTGGTGTGTGCTATCCCTTCACACCAGCTGTCTTGTGGTAGGACAAGGTGGGCCTTCCATTAGGGACCGACTTGCTGCAGACCCTGAGCCTGAACTTGATTCTGCCCAGCAGGGACAGCTGTGCTTATCAGAGCAGTAATGCTGGCTCACAGTGAGCGGGGGGGTTTCCAGGCTGGGACCAGTCCCCTTTGGCCACGCCTTTAAGGTGACCTTCAACCAGAGCTTGCATGTCATCACAACTGTGTACCTCCACACCACAGCCCTTTTCCTGGGTGTGGGACATCTCATTTGATTTCTATCCTTAGCACTTGGCCTGGCTTGTCACTCTGTGAAAACTGGGCTCCATATGGTCCCCCGTTTTCCTCATCTTCTGGTGTTCACAGCCTTGTGCAATTCCCTCCCACGTCAGTTAGAGCTGACCCGAATAGGGCTGACCCACCACAGAAAAGACAGAAAGTGTGACTATCTGGGCTCGGTCTTAAACAAATTACCTCTTTCTCGTCCGCCCCTCTCTGATGACTCACTCTAAGGGAAGCCATGGGCCATGTTGTGAGGAGGCTCCAGCAGCCCTGTAGAGAGGTGTACTTGGCAAGGAGCTGAGTGAATGAACCACCTGGGGCTGTATCCTCCAGGTCCAGCCTTCAGATAACTGTAGCCCCAGCCAACCTCTGGACTGCGACTTCACGAGAGACCCCGAACCAGGACTCCTAGCTAAGCTGCTCCTGGATTCCGGACCCACAGATCTAAGAGATAATATTTGTTTGTCGTTTAAGCTGCTAAATTTTGGGGTCACTTGGGACAGAGCAATCGACAACTGATACTCCGTCGATGTTTGGTCAATGAATAAGTGAGTGAGCAAGGAAGGAAGAAAGCTGACAATGCCTGTACGTGTCATTGCCACTCACTCCTATGGAAGAAGCAAAATGGCCACGTCCTACCACAAAAATACCTCAATCAATACAGGGGGAAGGAAGTGGACCGCTTACCAATATTCCCATTCTAGCAAAAGAAACGCATTTCCCACTAAATCCCATCAGGTAAGGGATGTGCTAGTCCCCTAAGGTCACCCTAGATGCTGGAAACCCATTCCCTCACCCCTCTGCACCATCGCACGGGCTCTTCACCCTCCCTGGGATGGCCTTCCTTAATTCCTCCTCTGAATAGCTGCTACTCACATCTCACAAAATAAGAATACAAAAAGTTAAAATTCCTGGAGGGAACATGTGGTTCCCTGTGAGTCCTCAGGGGCCGTGGACCCCGGTTCAAGAAACCCAGAACAATGGGACACCCATGTGATGGGATGTCATACAGTCTCTTACAGGAATGCGGGAGGAGAACAATTCGTGGCCAGGAGAGCTATTTATGATACGCTGCTACAGCTGAAAAAGGAAAACAGCTTACAAGGCAGTAAGCGCACTTGAGCAAATCTATTATGTAATATTTAGTATCACTTAGAAGTACGTGTTATCCAGTTGTATGTATACATTTGTCATTCCCGTGTAAACACGTTGAGAGGGAAAGAAGAGGATATACATAAAATGCTGATAGCTCTCTTCTTGGGGTGAGGCATCACCAGTAATTTTTGATTTAATTTTTAAATGTTCTGTATTATCCACATTTCCACATTGAACATGTGTGCCTTGCTTATAATTAGAAAAAATGAAATATTTTCCAAAAGGGAGGAAAGAGGGCACAGTTGGCTTAGGGCTGCCTCCTCAGGCTTGGCGGGGACCGGAAGAGCAAAGAGACTCCAGCGCCCACGGGACCTCGGGGATCTCCTGCAACCACCGGGTCAGGTTTGAAGGGAGCTCGGGCTTGGCCGGGCTCCCACCAGCATGAAGAGCCAGGAGCGGCCCAAGGGCCACCATCTGGGCTGGAAGGTCAGCGTCTCTTCCTTCCAACACAGCAGGAGCGAGACAAAGGAGTTGTTGGGCAATCAGGAATAAAGAGCAGGGATGAGAATGTAGGTCATCAGGAAATCGAGGAAATAAACAAAGCTTTCCTGCAAAGGGAGGGCTCGCTTTGATCCTGGGGTGGGAGTGGGAAGGGCTGCCCCTGGGAGGAGGGACCGGGTTTCTGAGACATCCTCAGCCGACCTCAGGTGGACATGGTTAGAGTCGTAGCGCAGCACAGATGGATGGGAAAAGGGCTCCCGAGTCCACCCACCAGCATCCTCGCGACGTCCACGTCCCCGCAGGCCACACGGCAGCTCGGCAGCGGGTCTCCAGCGTCTCCGCTCTGACTGCCCACGGCCATAGCCTCCTGCATCTCTTAACGGGGCTCCGCCTTACACCCCGCCCTGGCGCAGGCTGCCCCTCTGCCCAGACTCTTCTCCCTCTTTTAAGAGTTAGTTTAAAAAAAAAAGGGGGGGGGGGCTTCCCTGGTGGTGCAGTGGTTGAGAGTCCGCCTGCCAATGCAGGGGACGCGGGTTCGTGCCCCGGTCCGGGAGGATCCCACATGCCGTGGAGCGGCTGGGCCCGTGAGCCATGGCCGCTGAGCCTGCGCGCCCGGAGCCTGTGCTCCGCAATGGGAGAGGCCACAGAAGTGAGAAGCCCGCGTACCGCAAAAAAAAAAA
>NW_020837988.1:1404658-1552454 GCF_003676395.1 Aethalodelphis obliquidens | reverse complement strand
AAAAAAAAAAAAAAAAAAAAAAAAAAAAAGAATAGTTCAGCTGCCCATTCTCCAGAGCAGAATTATCTACCCTCATTGCCCTGACCACCCTACCTGTCTGTCTTTCCCAGTGGGCTGTTGACACCCCTCTTATTCCTTTCCTGTCCCCGGTACCCAGTGGGGGACCGAGTACAGCGTCCATACTCCCTACACTGCTTGCCTAGATGTAACTGATTTCCACCCTCCCAAGGCCTTGGGCCAGCCTGACTGCTTGGTGTTCAGAGCAGCTTGTCCTGGGGAGTCGAGGTCACTCTGACATCAGGGCGTTTTCCCCAGGCCGGGCAGAGCTGCCAGCTGGGGCAAATCACAGCTCATGGTTTAAATTTCCTGCTGGCGTATATCTCAGGCACAGAAATCCATTATTTTAATGTGTACCCAAGTCTCCCTTACCCCAACACATCTTCTCATTGTTAATTTTATGTGTCAACTTGACTGGGTTAGGAGATGCCCGGAGAGCTGGTGAAACATCACTTCTGGCTGTGCCTGTGAGGGTGTTTTCGGAAGAGACGAGTGCTTGAATCGGACTGAGTAAAAAGACCATCCTCGCCAAGGTGGGTGGACATCACTTAATCCGCTGAGGGCCCTAATAGAACATAAAGGTGGAGGAAGGGCAAATTCTGCTTCTCACTGAGCTGGGCCATCCATCTTCTCCTGCCCTCAAACGTAGGCTTTCAGGCTCAGATCACACCACTGGCCCCTCGACGCTCAGGTCCTTTGGATTTGGGTTGCATCCCACCGCCAGCTCTCCTGGTTGTCCAGCTTGCAGATTGTAGGACTTCTCGGCCTCCTGACTGTGTGAGCTAATTCCTATCACAAATCTCTGTCTATCCATTCATCTATCTATCCATCCATCTATCTATCTATCATCTATCTATCTACCTATCTATCCACCCCTCCATCCATCCATCATCTATTCTATGGGTTCTGTCTCTCTGGAGAACCCTATATCCCAAAGATGTATCCATTAGATCCAGGAGGCTGGTAACATGTTGGCTTTCAATGCATAGCATCACAACTGTTTTTAAGAAAGAAATCCAGGAAACAAAAGCCGAAATGCTGCCCTTGTCTATCCCTGAGTTGGATTGACAAATAACAAAATTGAGAATAATAAGCCTTCAGACTTTCTTTTTCCTTCTGAGACTCACTAAACGCAAACATCTGGGCTTACTCCGTGGACCTGCAGAGTAGAATTCCCCTGGACTTGGGAGAGTGGAAAGAGAAGGAGCTTTGAAATCAGACAGACCTAGATCCCAATTCCCTGCTTAGCCACCAACTGGCTCTGCGACTTTGGGCAAGGACGTGAGCCTGGCTGAGCCACCAGGCTCTCATCTGTCAAAAGGGATGATGTGATTTATGTCTTGTACTGTTGGGAGCGTTCGAGGAGCTAACTGTCAAGCACAGAGCACAGTGCCAGGTACGGCGTAGGCGCTCATTAATGGCAACTTTTTTGGGAGTCCATCAGCATAGCTCTAGTCTGAGCTCAAGTTGATGAATTTCTGGCTCTCAGTGGCTTTGTCGGTGAAGTGGGAGAGGAAGGGGCCAGACCCTGTCCCCCCGCCATACTGACCACCTTGTAGTTCCTTGTATACAGGCATTGCTCCCTCATTGCCGGGACTTTGTGCATATAGTTCACGTTAGTTGGGATTAGACTCGGCCGCATAGAGAGAAAATCCAAAGGAGGAGTGAGTTAATGAGATAGGAGTTTCTCTCCTGGAAAAGTCCAGGTAGACGGTCCAAAGCTTGTCTGGTAGCTTTAAGACAGTCAAGGCTCCTTCTACCTTATTGTTCACCATCCTCAACAGTTGCTATCACGTGGCTAAGACGGCTGCTGGGTTTCAGCAATCACGTCCACGTTCAGTCAGCAGATAGTTGCAAAGACGAAGTGAAGACACATCCTCTCCCATTAAAGACGTTTCCTGACACTTCCGTGTATATCCTGTCAGGCAGTGCTTGGTCACGTGGCCTCACCCAGCTGCAAAGGAGGCTGGGAAATACAGTATCCATCGCGGAGAGCCGCTACACAACTACAATTTGTTAAAACTTCAGATAAGCTGAAATTTGTTAAATAGCTTCTTTTCCTGAAGGAGAAGCAATAGATATACCAGATATTCTGTGAAACGGTTTCTTCTTTCCCTTCCCCTTCCCCTCCTAGTAAACTCCTACTCCCATAGGAAGAATTACATCCTTCTCCCAGAAGCGTATTCATTTCCTTTAGAACACTTGTTTTGGGTGTAATTACACATTTTATTGTGATTGATCCCTCTCTCCTCCTAGAGTATAAGCATGATGGGAACAAGAAGAGTGTCTAATTTTATACACCTTGGCACCCCCAGCGCCTAGCTTAAAATCTAGCAGGTAGCAAACACTCGATAATGGCTGAGTTAGATAATGATGAGTCGTAAAGACCCTCCAGCTCTAGCTTTCTGTGGACCTATGAGGTTTCTCACATCAGTGCCAGAGACTTCCACCTAGATCTCTCCAGGGAAGTGCTTGAATTTCTCCTTCAGGGGAACATACAGCCTTCCACGCTGTTCACACCTCATCCTCAGGGCATACTATAAAGCTACAGTCATTAAGACAGTGTGCTATTGGTGTAAGGAAACATAAATAGATCAATAGGACAGAATAGAGAGGCCAGAAATAGACCCATGCATATAAAAACAACTGGTTTGAGCAAGGTGCAAAGTCAATTCAGTGAAGAAAGAGTAGTCATTTCAACAAATGGTACTGGAGCAAATAGATATCAACATGTAAATAAAAAAGAAAAGAACTTTGTGCCTACCCAATACTGTGTAAAAAACAATTAAACTGGATCATTAACTTAAATATAAAACCTAAAATTATAAACCTTCTAGAAAAAATATCACAGACAATTTTTGTGACCTCAGGTTAGGCAAACGTTTCTTAGAAATTACACCGAAAACCCAATCCACTAGAACAAATTGTTAGGTTGGATTTCATCAAAATTATAAACTTCTGCTCTTCAAAAGATACTGTTAATGAAAAGGCAAGACGGGGAGCACAGAGAGGGAGGATAAAGGTGGTCAAAAGATACAAACTTCCAGGGCTTCCCTGGTGGCGCAGTGGTTGAGAGTCCGCCTGCCAATACAGGGGACATGGGTTCGTGCCCCGGTCTGCGAAGATCTCACATGCCGCAGAGCGGCTGGGCCCGTGAGCCATGGCTGCTGAGCCTGCGTGTCCGGAGCCTGTGCTCTGCAACGGGAGAGGCCACAACAGTGAGAGGCCTGCGTACCGGAAAAAAAAAAAAAAAAAGATACAAACTTCCAGTTATAAATAAGTGGTAGGGATGTAAGGTACAACAAGATAAATATAATTAACCCTGCTGAATGTTATGTATAAGACACTGTACTTATTCAGACTACTCACAGTACCTGGAGCTCATGCAGATATGCAGCTGTTGAAATAATTCCATCACCATTAGCTGTCTGATGCTAACAGGCTGGGACCCACCACCACAGAGGATTATAACTTTTGCAGTTAGTTGGACCAAACATTTGTCTCGTACATATTTTAATTCCTCTAGAAGAGCGTGTCTTCTTTTCTTGCATTAATAGTGAGGCAACCAAAGCCTTCTGTAGACCTCGGAGAGTCACAATGCTTATCTCTTGGATGAGGTATATGGTAGGTGGCAAGATGCATTAGATGGGGAAAGACGGAGTCTTTAGATCACAGATACTGCTTTTCATGTTCGCAACAACTGTGTGAGGCAGGGACTGTTATTACCTACGTATTACAGTTCAAGAAACTGAGTCACACGTGGATAAGTCAACTGGCCCGAGGTCTCATGGCTACAAAGAGATGGAACCCAGATTTAATCCAGGCCTCTTTGACCCTTTCATCCAAGGTCTTTTTATCCTGCTAGTCTGCATCACAACAAAAAGATGAGGATTTACTTTGTTTTCCTTTTTGTTTTTTTAAAGATCTTGAGATTACCACACTAAACAAAGAAGACAGGCAGATAATTCAAATTGGTAGATAATAAAAACTCAGGGTCTCTTGAGTCAGACAAGGTTTGAAATCCTGTCCTGTCATTTTCTACCCGTATGATTTCCACAAATTTCTTAGCTTCCCTGACCCTGTTACTTCATTTATAAAATGACAATTATAATAACATCAATTTTACAGAGCGGTTCTGAAGATTATTGGCGCATTAATTTATGCGACCGACGTTTGTTGAGCACCTGCTATGTGACAGGCACTGTAGTGCTAGGGATTCATCAGGACGGACAAAAATCCTGGCTTCATGGAGCCTGGAAGTAATGATACCTCAGTAGCCATGAGCACAGCAGCACCCAGGTCTTAGTTCCAGTACCATTCTCCAATAAAGGAGACCAGGGCTCCTTGGAGAAATGGCTGTTTCTAGGGATTGGGAAGGGAATGGACCAGATGAGTCTGGCACAGCTTGTAGTTCCAGAAACTGAAGAAATCCTCAAAAACCAAAAGATGGGGACAGGTCCCAGGTGTGTAGGAGCCAAGCGGAAAGAGCTCACAATGGCCAAAGCTGGAAAAATTTGAATAACAAGGTAAGTGACGTCATCAGATTACGATCTAAGGTATAAAAGAAGTGTCCATGAGCCCATGAGTCCAAACTAATATAAAAGAAAGATTAAATAAATAAGTAAATGAGGGAGAAGAAACAAAACCCCATGCAGAATAATTCCAAATAATTTAAGGAGGTACTCTACTCTCAGAGACTGGAGGCTGTTATTTTCATTTTCTAGGGCTGCCGTAGCAAAATGCCACAGACTGAGTGGCTTAAACGACAGAAATGTATTTTCTCACATCTCTGGAGGCTGGAAGTCCAAGATCAAGGTTTGGTTTCTTCTGGGGCCCCTCTCCTTACCTTCTTGCTATGTCTTCACGTGGTCTTCTCTCTGTATGTGTGCATGTCATGTCCAAACGTCCTCTTCTCATAAGGACGCCAGTCCTATGAGATTAGGGCCCACCCTGAAGACCTCATTTTAACCAAATTACCTCTTCAAAGACCTTATGCTGAGGTACTACGGGTTAGGGCTTCGACATATAAATTTTGGGAGAACACATGCGACCCATAATGGCTGTGTTTAGAGACCTGCTTCTGAAGACTAGACTATAGGAACAGAGAAAACTGTAACTTCATAGTGACAGCTGGCAAACCTTTTACTCCAGCAAGAGGATCAAGGTCAACTTCATCAGTGCTAAGTCATGCTGATATCTGACCCTTGGTAGGACCGCACTTTACCCCCATGGTCTTCCTCTCAAAACCCATCGTCCTGTTTAACCATGAGCGAAACATCAGGTGAACCCAGACTGAGGGGTCAGCTCGCCTCAAAACTGTCAAAGTCATCCCAAACAAGGAAGGTCTGAGAGACTGTCACAGACCAGGAAGGCTAAGGATATGTGATGGCTAAAAGCAACGTGGGATCCTGGATGGAACCTTGGAACAGAAACCAGACATTTGGGGAAAATTAGTGAAATGTGGATAAAGTCTGCAGTTTCATTAATAACAACATACCATTGTTTCCTTAGTTGTGACAAGAGTACATAGTAACGTAAGAAATTACCAGTAGGAAAAACTGGGTGTGGGGTGCACAGGGCCTCTCCGTACAATCTTTGCAACTTTGCTGTAAATCTAAAACTATTCTAAAATAAAAAATTGTCTTTGAAAAAATAGCTCACCTTCATGGACTTCCATTCTTTTTAGTTATTTATTTGTTTATTTTTATGGAAGTGTAGTTGATTACAATGTTGTGTTAATTTCTGCTGTACAGCAAAGACATTCAGTTATACATATATATGTAGACATTCTTTTTTCAAATATTCTTTTCCGTTCCGGTTTATCCCAGGATATTGAATACAGTTCCCTGTGCTCTACAGTAGGACCTTGTTGTTCCTCCATCCTCTATATAATGGTTTGCATCTGCTAACCCCAAACTCCCACTCCATCCCTCCCCCAGCACCCCCCATCCCCCTTGGCAACCACAAGTCTGTTCTCTATGTCATGGACTTACATTCTGATTGTGGGGTGGGACAACCAGCAATAAACAATAAATAAGTACATTAGTAAGTCAGGTGGTATGTTTGAAGGAAATAAATACCCTGAATAAAAGCACAGGGTAAGGGTGGGAAGAGCAGGCCAGGAAGAGGTTGCTGCAAGCTTAAATCCTAAATGGAGTGAAAGCATATAAAGGGCTGGCCCAGGGCTGCATGTAGTAGGTGCTCAGTAAATCAGGGCCATCTTTCGCTTTCATATTATCAGGCCTGTGGCAACGCCCCCTTGCAAGTATTTTTGTTAAGGTGATGTTCAAAGGAATTGCATTATCTAAAGTATGAAAAACAGGGGACAAAGAAGAACAATTCTAAAGCTCTTTGGCAGCAATATGGATGGACCTGGAGATTGTCATACTGCGTGAAGTGAGTCAGACAGAGAAAGACGAATATCACATGATATCACTTATACGTGGAATTTTAAAAAAATGGTACAAATGAACTTATCTACAAAACAGAAATAGAGTCACAGATACAGAAAACAAACTTATGGTTACCAGGGGGGGAAGGAGGGGGAGAGATAAGTTGGGAGATTGGGACTGACATATACGCACTACTATATATGAAATAGATAACTAATAAGAACCCACTGCACAGCACAGGGAACTCTACTCAGTACTCTGTAGTGGCCTATATGGGAAAGAATCTAAAAAGGAGTGGATATGTGTACACGTATAACCGATTCACTTTGCCGTACGGCAGAAACTAACGCAGCATTGTAAATCAACTATACTCCAATAAAAATTTTAAAAACTAAGTTATATACCTTAAAAAAAATAAAGCTCGTTGGGTGTCAGGCGGAAGTCAGATAATGCACAGAACGAGAAAGCAGAATTTAGAGCACGCCTAAGACCTAAGGCTGCCCGTCCAGCTAAAACGCTGGGAAGCAGGATCATAAGAGCCCTTTCCATTAGCTCAGAAGCCCAAGATTTGAGAGGATCGAGCTCAACATCCCCGCTATCAGTGATAAATAATTACAGGGGGAAGAAAAAGAGCAACAGCTACTTCTGGAGTCCCTTGGACACGCAGGCTGGGTGTCATCGTCCTCAGAATAATCCTGCAGAGGAGATGCTACTGTGTCCGTTTTCCAGGTGAAGAAACGGAGGCTCAGAGCGCTGACGGGAATCGCCCAGAGTCACAGGATCTCGCGCCCGCCAACCCTCCCTGCTGCTCCTCGACACCGGGGCAACGTCAGTCTGTTTGTTCTGTTCTTTGCAGCCTCGGAGCCTCAGCGCCTCACGCTCCCTTAAAGCAGGCTGGCCAGACGCTCCCACCCCAGCACAGGCCAAAGAACCAAAAAGGCCCCATTCATGTGGTCCCACAGGAAGCCGGCGTTGAAAGCAAACACACACGGAGCGGGTGACGGTGACTCACAACTCCTAACCCTCCTTCTAGCCGGTTGCATACACTTTTCCAACGTATTGAAGTCTGGTAGAAATCATGCTTCCTGGGAAGATATCAAGGAAAATGTTCCAGGAACGAACCCGCAGGCCCTACTCTGAGTCCTCGGCCCCCTTTTTGAGGTTTTCCTTTTTTTTTTTCCCCTCAGCAATTCCTTTCAAAAAAATTTTTTTTCCCTCACCATTGACCTTGTTACAGTTGCTAGTACTTTTCCCCCTTACACTGTAGCACTTCTGTAAATGTTTTTGTTCTTTCTTCTACTTCCTGCGCTCTTTGAGCTTGGCTGTGATGTCTGTTCACTGGGGCCTTTCTGATCCCATTGTCCCTCGTCTGTACATCCTCTCCCCAGGTATCAAAAATGAGGGCAGCGGGGACTGGGGGGGCCCTCATTAGAGGGAGGAGGCCCGGGTCTTCCATCAGTCACAGCAGAGAGGGCAGCGCCAACTCCACGAATGACCAGTGTTGAAAAGAAATCTCCAGGGGTGAGAGAGAGACACCGACTGGCAGAGTCAGAAGCAGAAGGTTAAAAAAGACAAGAAAAGCCAAAAAAAAAAAAAAACCCAACCCACAAAAGCATCCTTTCTGACTGCCTAAGTGGCTCCCTTTCAGGACCTTAAGCGTTCCAAAAAAACGTCCTGTGAAGAATAGGCCATTTCATGCTGCAAAATCTTCCCTCTGAGGGCGATGCCTCGGGTCCATCGGGTATTCGTTCCCAGAGCTCTTGGCCAAACTCAACTGTCTGCTCTGGAAAGGAGGGGTGTCTTTTATCTCAGCCAATTCTGCCATGGGGATCAGAGGGGAGGTTGGTGGCCAGCTCCGACGGGAGCAGAGTCCAGGAACTTTGCTGGGATGCACATGAGTCAGCCTCCTTGGAGGGAGGAGCGGGGGTGGGCGGAGGAGCCCTGGAGAGCTGCCACCGGTGGGCGGGGGGTGCAGAGCTCTGGGCAGCGCTGCGGTGGTCAGCGGGGGCACTGGCTTTCCGCAGGTTCGCGGAGGCTGGCCCTCTACAAGGGGCTCTGCTTACTCAGGTAGTGGAAGTGGTATTGGCCTTGGGCATCAGAAGACCTGGCTTTGAGCCTGTCCGACCCAGTGTGACCTTGAGCAAGCTGTCTCAACTCTGAGCTTTCTTTCCTTTTCTCTGAAATGGTGACAGTTTCTTGTCTTCGTGCAGCATCGAATGTGTTTTCTTGAGCACCTACTATGTGCTGGCTGCTGGAACTGGAAAGATACCAAGATGGTAAGATGCCTGTGGGCAAGGACCGCTCACTCTCCCGGGGAAGATAGACACACGAACCAATGATTAAAATCCGGTGTGATGCGTACAGTGAGAGAGGTACCACATGGGGAAGGCAGTCATTCTTTCTGAAGTTGCCTTTAAGCTTTGAAAGATAACTTCCTGGTGTTATAGGCAGGTGGGTGACAGAGAAAGTGGCGTGACAGGCAGAGGCTGTCCTTGGTGATAAATGCTGTCGTCCACATTTGAATAATCTTGATGGAAACTGGATTGAGGTGATGCCATATTGGTGACGTTCCCAGGTACCTTGTTGAAGAAAATGAAAATCCTCTCTGGAAAAAGATAACCACGCAAACACAAAATAAGAGAAAGCTCGTATAACTATATTAAAACAAGGTAGATGTTAAGGGGAAAAGAGCATTACTACAGACTAAAAAGTTGAAAATACTAAAAGTTTCAATTCATAACCAAATTATATAAGAATTCTAAACTTCCATGCCGCAAACAGGATAACTTCAAAATACACAAAGCAACAGTCTTCAGAACTGCAAGGAGAAATGGGTAAGTTCATGGCCATAAAGGGAGATTTTAATGTCTTGAAGTTACAGTAAAACAGACAAATAATCAGTAAGAACATAATAGATTTCAACAACGTGAGCAGGAAATCTGACTTAATGGATAAGGTATGAAATGCTGCAGCCAACGACCTGAACGACACATTTTTTCCAAGCACTCATGAAAAAAGGGATTTAAAATGACTACATGCTGGGTCATAAGACAAACTTCAATAAATTTCAAACTATTGAAATCGCGCATCGTAAATTCTCTGACCACAGTGCCATTTAACTAAAAATCAATAACAAAACAGTATGCAGAAAATCTCCATACGTGTATAAGTGAAACAAAATATACTTCTAAACAACCCAGAGGTAAAAGAATAAATCACGGTGGAAATAAGAAAATGTATTTAAATGAATTATAATGAAATATAACAAGATTTGTGTGGTGCAACTAAAGTGATGCTTAAAGGAAGCTACATAGCCTTAGTTTCATACAGTAGAAGAAAAGAAAGCCTGAAGGGCTTCCCTGGTGACGCAGTGGTTGAGAGTCCGCCTGCTGATGCAGGGGACGCGGGCTCGTGCCCTGGTCTGGGAAGACGCCACATGCCACGGAGCCTGCGCGTCTGGAGCCTGTGCTCCGCAACGGGAGAGGCCACAACAGTTAGAGGCCTGTGTACCGCAAAAAAAAAAAAGGCCTGAAAATCAGTGATCTAAGTACCAAACTTAAGAAGTTAGAAAAAAGAACAGTAAATCAAACCCCCCAAAAGTAGAAGGTAACAAGAAATAAAGCTATTTGCAGAAATTAATGAAATAGAAAACAAACATAAAATAGACTCAATAAAGCCAAATGGTGATTCTTTAAAATAACTAGTAAAACTGTAAAATTAATCAAATAAAAAAGAGAAGGCACAAATAACAAGTATCAGGAGTTAAATTTAAAGGAAGACATCACTACAAATGCTAAAGACATTAAAATTTTAACAAAAGAAGATATTGTAAAGAATTTTATGCCAATAAACTTAAATATAATGGACAAAATTTTAGAAAAATTTAACTTACCAAGACTGACACTAGAAGAATTGAGAAATGTGAGTAGTCTTAAATCTACTTTAAAAAATTAATCTGTGATTTACAAATTTTCCACAATGAAAGATCCAGGTCGAGATGGCTTCACTAGCAAATTCTTTCAAACAACTGAGGGAGGAATAACACCAATTTTACATAAACTCCTCCAGTAAATGGGGAAGATAAAATGCTTTTCAACTCTATTTATGAGGATAGCATATCCTTGACACCAAAACCTGAAAGGAAAATTACAAGTCTATGTATCTAATGAATAAAGATGCAAATTCTAAACACAAGATTGGCAGGCCAAATTCTGAGATATAAGAAAGGATAACATACCACAATCAAGTTGAGTTTATTCTAGTAGTGTTAGGTTCATTTGATATTATAAAATTAATCACTGTAATTCACAACACTAGCAAAATAAATGAGAAAAATTTTATTATTGTCTCAAAAGATGCAGAAAATGTACTTGATACATCTGTATTTGATAAAATTTTGTAACCATTAATGGTTAAAAAATGTATTTGATAAAATTTTGTAACCATTAATGGTTAAAAAATGGAAGTCTTCATAAACTAGGGATAGAAGAGAACTTCCTTAACCTGATAAATAGTATTTACAGAAATCAAAGCAAAACAAAAAAGTCTCTCAACTTATCACAAATATAATCTTTAATGGTGAAATGTTAAAATCACCCCCTGAGATCAGGAAAGAGACATCAGCTCCTAGTACCAACACTTCTATTCAGCAATTTACAGGAAGAACTAGCCAGTGCAACAAGGCAAGAAAAAGAAATAATAGTATAAGGATTATTATTCACAAACAATAAAATTGTATACGTAGAAAATCTTTAAAAATTACTGATAAACTCAAATAAATCATAAGGGAATTTAGAAAATTATTTGAATATATGAATTCAACATACAAAATCACTTAGATTTCTATATGAGAACATCTAACAATCAGAAAATAAAAATTTTTAATTGCACTTACAACAAAATGTAAAATCATTAAATATTTAGTTAGGACTAAAACTAGTAAAAATACTCAAGACCACTTAAAAAGTTACAAAAGATATTGAGGGAAATTGAAGAGGACTTACTATATGGAGAAATAGACTCTATTCGTATATTGAAAGAGTCAATACTATAAGAATGTCAATTCTCCCAAAACTAAGCTCTAGATTCAATGAAATCCCAATCAAAATCTCGACAGATATTTTGTGTATGTGTGTGTGTGTGTGTGCGTGTGTGTGTGTGTGTATTGACAAGGTGATCCTAAAATTTATATAGAAATACAGATAGCCATGAATAGTCAAGACAATCTGGAAGAACAATGACAAAGTAAAAGTACTTGCTCTACCATATATGAAGATACTAATTGCTGTAATTAAGACATTGTGATAAATGTAAGATTTTAATTACATAGAGCAAAATAACAAAATAGAGTCCAGAAACAGAAACAGATGTCTACCTGTATGAAAACACGATTTCTTATAAAGGTGGCACAACAGAACCATGCAGAAAGGATAATATTCTCAATAAACAGTGTTGGGTCCATTGGACAAACATATAGAGCAAACTCAATCTTGATATTTTTTCATACAATACACAAAAATCAGCTCCATAAAGCTAGGCTCCTACCTTACACCATATTATTAAAATATGTGTTGTGCCTGGAAACCTGGGCTTTTGGAGACCCCTGTGTATGTGCGTGTGTGTGTCTGTATGTGAGTGTGTCAGGAAGTGTGGGTCTATACATGGGTGTGAAAAGGTGTGTCAGTATGTGTATAGGTGCGTGTGAATGCACACGAGTGTGAGTTTGTGAGTGTGCGAGAGGGTGTCAGGAAGTGTGCCTGTATGTGAGTGTGTATGTGAGTGAATGAAGGTGCTCCTGTGTGGGCGCACGTGTTAGGTAGGATGTGTGTACACCAGCGAGGGACTGTCTGTGAATGAATGCACGCACGCGTGGGTGACTGAGCGTGTGTGTGCTGCGGTGAGGACTGAAGGAGACGGGAAAAAGTAGCAGGAAGCACATGACCTGGGCTGTGCTGTCCGGGGTGGACGGGCCACCTCACCTGAGAGCCACAGCAGTGAGGCCAGGCCCAGCTTCTAGGTTTGTCCGGGGATCCTCAGATGTGTGACCCCCAGAGAGGAGGTCTACGTGGCTGACTGGGGAGGGGTCTCCACCACCATGGAGCCCCCCGGAGGCCAGCAGAGGGACGTCTGGAACTGGGTGGGTTGCATTCTGATGGCCGCGTGTCTGGGGAGGACTCTGCATTTGGTGGAAAGAGGCTAGTCCCGTCCAATAGGCCAGTGGAGGCTGGGGCCTGAAGCCCCCATCTTTAAGTGCCTTCCCTGGATGCTGGGACATGGGCCCCGCCTTTGGGGCTGCAAACTGTGTCTGTGTGCAAACCCAGTGTGCAGGCAACCCACCCGACCCCCATCAGCTTCTCCAAGTGCGAACATCCATGAACCTGGGGACACACACTGGGAGTCGGGTCACCTCTCCTGGCTCTATCTCACCCGCATCTTCCCGGACCCACCTGAAAGGAGGGTGGGGCTGGCCCCGGGCGCTGGGAAGGGCTGGGGAGGGAGGAAAACGGGGCTTTTCTTCAAAGGGGCCGGCCCTCCCCTCTGCACTGAGCAGGCCCTTCCTGGGGGGAGTCACCCCCAAAGTGATAAGGCCTCTCCACAGGGGGGCTGGCCCCCAGCTCCAATCCGGCTTTGAAGTCGGCCCCCCAGTGCTGGGAGGCCTTTGCAGGATGCTGCAGCCCCTTGGTGGGGAAGCCTTTGAAGTGTCTGGTGAGACAGGCAGGGAGGGGAGGGGAGGGGGAGACTGACAGCTCCTTGTCTGCGGTCGAGCCGGAGCTGAAACGAGCCAGAGGAGAGCCCTCTGCAGGTCCCTGTCCCCGTCCTGGTGGGCGGAGCGCCCTGACAGCTGATCCCCAAGACCCTGGGGAGGCCGAGGCCCCACCTGCCATCAGGGCGGGGACCTGTCCCCGCGGCCCACTGACCTCAACCCAGCCGCTGGGCCTGGGCCCAGCGCCCAGCGTCCCTCTGTCTTGTACAGAGAAAACCACTGCAGGGGTGGGGTTCCCACCAGTCAGACGCTGGGCTCCACCTGGGCCTCCACCCCAGGCCTCCTAACAAGGACCCCCATGAGCACGGTCAAGGTTGAGGAGCACTGTTCCACGGGGATAAATAACCAGTAACCCTCTTGCCTCTCTCTGCAATACAGCTGCAGTGGGGGAGGGGAGTAAAGGGGGCGTTCACGGGCACAGGACAAACGCTGTTTTACAAAACACCTCGAGCCTCAGGACTGTGAATGAGAGTTAATATCATGAGTCCTGCCGTTTTGGAGACAAGGAAATTCATCTGGGCTTGTGCAGGGAAAGGGCTACAGATGGGTAAACTGAGGCACAGATGTAGGACTGGAGCTCGGGCCTCCTCTCCCTAGATGCCACCTTTTTACCTGGGCAACCATTTAACTGGCCTGACCCCATGGAAGGACGTTGGACGGGATGGGGAGTCCGGAATCCTGAGGTTTATCTCCATTCGGCCTGGGCTTGGCTGTGTGACCTTGGTCAGGTGGCTTAACCTTTCTGGGGGTCTTAGGCCACATGCTCTCAAAGAATACTTTCTGCTCTGCAATGAAGAATTCACCAGAGGATGTTCTCTTTGTAGATTTTAGAAGGTGACTCAAGAAGGTCAATAAGAAGGTGACTTATTAAAATTCTTTTTACATCCATCCATTCCGTAAAACAGGGCACTTATTTTATGCGAATGAGGCTTAGACTCTGGTTTCAAGTATCATTAACGGGGAGGTGCCGGGCACTAAATGCAAAGCAAGGTCAGGAAGAAGCTGGACCTGAGGAAAGGCGGTCTCACAGGTACCACGGGTTCACCCTGTGGCAACTACCTAAAATAAACATCGCAGGTGGGAGGGAAGGCTCATCTCGCCTCTCCTGCTTCTGTGGCTTTTGTCTCTGTGTCCTGCTCTTAAATTTTAAATTAATAGATTTTATTCTTTAGAGCAATTTTAGATTTACCAAAAAAAAAAAAAAGAAAGTGGAAACTACAAAGAATTCTCCTATTACTCTCCCTCCACCACTGTTTCCCTTATTATTAATATTTTGCATTAGTGTGATACATGTGTTATACTCGGTGAGCCAGTAACAATGCAATATTATTTATTTATTTATTTTTTTTTTTTTTGCGGTACGCAGGCCTCTCACTGTTGTGCCTCTCCCGTTGCGGAGCACAGGCTCCGGACGCGCAGGCTCAGTGGCCGTGGCTCACGGGCCCAGCCGCTCCGCGGCATGTGGGATCTTCCCGGACCGGGGCACGAACCCGTGTCCCCTGCATCGGCAGGCGGACTCTCAACCACTGCGCCACCAGGGAAGTCCTCAATGCAATATTATTAACTAAAATCTATAGTTTACGTCAGAGTTTGCTCTTGGTGGTGAACGTTCTGTAGTTCTGGACAAACGTCTAATGACATGTGTCCACCCTGATAGTATCACATGGTAGTTTCACTGCCCTAAAAATCCTCTGTGCCCCACCTGTTCCTCCCTCCCCTAACCCCTGATCCCTGGCAACCCCTGATGCTCCCACTGTTTCCATAGTTTGGCCTTTTCCAGAAGGTCATAGAGTTGGAATCACACAGTAGGCAGCCTTTTCAGACTGGCTTCTTTCACTTAGGAATCTGCCTTTACGTTTCTTCCATGTCTTCTTGGAGTTGCTAAGACCCTTTCTTTCCAGCACCGACCCTGTGACCTGACATGAGGCAGGAGATGCTGCAGGCTGGGTCAGCATCTTCCCGGAGGCCCCCCCCCCCAGAGCCTGGCAGCACAGAATGGTAGTACACAGCGCAGGCCGGGAGCCCGCCCCTCCACCAGGCATGCCAAGAACATGGATGGGGGGCAGGCTATCGCTAGCTCCCACCCCAGACAGGTGGGCGTGGCTCCGGAGAGCCCTGCAGACGGTCCCTGGCTTCCTCAGGTGCGTCGCTGCCCTCCCTGCGGGGAACACAGGCCATCACCTGAATAGGGGCTGCTGAGTGGCGGCAAGGTGACCACTTACCACCTCGCTGCACACCCCGCCCAATCCCGCCCCCCACCCGGGCAAGGAAAGACGATTCTGGGAGGAAAACGTTCACCTTCCCCCTAGCCAGGAAAGCCACCGGCCGTCTCCTGCCCCGTCCACGGGGGAGGGGGGGTCCGAGGAACCAGACCGCCCCCCAAACTCGCCCAACAGACGCAAAGTCGGCTGGGTCTCGTCCGTCTGCCCCCCTCCTGGGCCAAGACGGAAGTGTCTCCCTGTGTCTGACACCGGACCCGAATCTCACCCCTGCGGTCCCGTCAATGACTCCCAACCTTCTGGGCCGCCTTCCTAGCTTTCTTCCTGGCCTGGCATCATTTAACCCCGCAAAAATGAACAGAGGAACGAACTCCTCACTCTGGCTTCCCCCTCTACCAGAAGGATTCATGCAAAGTTTTGCAAAACTCGGCCACCCTCAAGCGGCCACCCTTGAGGTCTTGCCTTGAATCTCGGTGAATTTCTGCATGAGGGATGGGGGCGGGGTGGTAGGTGCTGGAGAAGAAACACGGAGCATACGGACCATCCCCCAAAGGAGAAAAAGCCCTGTAAACAGCCTCAGACACTTCCTCCGTACAGGGCTTCACGGAGCTGTTCTGAAGGGCTGCATTGCACCACACGGGGTACCCAGGCCTGTGTGTCTCAGGCATCGTGTGTGAGGCAAGGGCTACAAAGATCTCTGATATTTCTTCTCGCGGACTTTTTTTTTCCCCACAATAGGACCTTTTTTTCCCCAAGGTCCCCCACTTTCCAGTGAACTCTCTTCCGTCTCTTTTCTTGCTGAAGCTGCAGATGCCCTCGATGGCGGTGTGGAAAAGCTAATTAAACTGCGCAGGCTCGGCGGGGGGTGGGCGAGGCCCCGCCGCGCGCACGGCGAGATTGATTTGCGCTGTCACACGGCCCTGCTGGGTGTCAGAACTTGGTGACAAATCAAGGCTTCCGGAGGCCCAGAGGAACCGGCTCCCTTGTTGTCCCGCAGACATCAAAGCAGCTGGGCGTGTCAGTGTTTCACATAAGCAGTTAAGTCAGGAGTAGCTTACGGTTTAGAGTTTGTGTACAACTCAAGGTGTCGGGGCGTGGGGGTGAAGGGAAGCACAACCCCCCCGCCAAAAAAAATGATTCGTGGGGTGAAAAAAGATAAGAAAACCAAAGCAAAGCAAATGCGAAGGAGGCTGCGTGGCAGGAGCACATCCTTAGCAGGGCTGTTGGAGAGTTCGCCTTATTTGTCTAAGCCACACAGAGGTCTGCGGGCACGAGGCACACCTTCTGGAAATTAGGTTTTCTGCGGGGGGGAAGTGACTATACATGCTACAGGCCTGGGGGCTTCCTGAGCAAAGGGCTTTATTTTCATCAGCGCAGGAGGAGGCTGGGAGGGTCACGAGGATGTGTTTGAGGGTGAATATCGTTTTTTCCCAACAATTAGGGTCACGAAATGTTTGGGGCACGCACCGTATCTTGAACGTGCACAGATCCCTGAAGACGGTTGCGGTCGATGCCGGGTATTGACCTTTAGCAAGAGAGCACAGACCTGGAAATCAGAGCAAAGTGCGGAAGCTGCAATCCAGGCTTTCTCTCAATCCCTGGTTTCCCCAGGGCTAGGACTGAGCCCCTTGAGGACACTGCTGAGGCCTCTGACAAGGCTGGGGGCCAGTTCTGAGCAGATGTAGCCCCCCGGACAGGGAGAAGCTCTGCCGCAGTCACACGTGGACGCCGCAGGTGCACGGCTCAACACCCAGCCCACGTGGCGTGGGAGAGGAGCGAAGGCCCGGCTCTGCTGTGTGGCTCTGGGCAAGTCTGTCAACCTCTCTCGGCCTCTGTTTCTTCATCCTGCGGGATGGGAAATAATCCTTTCTTCCTCACTCAGTGGGCTGTGAAAATCTATTCAGCAACGCTGATGAAAATATTTCACAAATTCCCAAGCATTAGGCACATCGATCAGGAAGTGGAAGCAGGGAACGGAGCCATTTTCCCTCGTGCTTCGGGAAGTTGACACGGGTGAAGGAAGGCTATCGTGGTGTCACCCACGTGGGCGCCCCCGGACCAGTGGGAATCTCCAGAAGCGTTCACTTTGGTCTACACTGTACAGAACACCCATTTGCAGTCAACAATGGCCTTGATTTTCTTTCGTGTGTACGTATGAGTCTAGGCATTCCTATCTGCATCCTGATGGACAAAAACAAGAAAAGTAAAAATCATAGCAGTAGATTTAGTTTTCATTGTTATGAACAAATGGCTGCAGGGAGAAGAGGGTGAGGGTGCGGGAGGTGGGACTCTGCACACAGGGAGGCCCAAGCAGGTGGTTCACAGGGCAACACCCGTCGCACGTCATGGCCCCCAGAGCTGGGTCTTAGCCTGGTGGGCACCACAGTGAATTTTTGTCAGTGTGCTCAGGGGTCTGCTGGTGCCTCGAGCAAATTCATGCTGACTGAGCGGCCAGGGTGCCCGTCCAACGCGGAGACCCCTTTCCTCCTGAAAACTGGGCCCCAGCTCCTGCTTAGTGTGTGGGCAGCCCAACGGTAGCCAGCGTCCCCTGACTTTCTTTTTAGATCATAGACCAGCTCCTTCACCTTTTGGCATTATCTCTGACACATTGCAATTAAGTGCATCAGAGTTTATTCTCCTTGGGGTATTCTAGTCTTTGATAGAAGAAGTACTGCATTAATAAATACATCCTGCAGAGTGAGCTCCTTCTATATACGTCCAAGTGCATCCTGTTATATTGATTCTTATTTATTAAAATTGCACAATTACTTTAATAAACGGATAACTTCCTTTGTAATGATCACAGAAGTTGCTTGAGCGTCTCTAGACCTGGATTCTGCTTCTCCAACTACAGAGAGCTTTCTTCAGATGAAACCTCCTATGGAATAGAGCTCTGTCTTATCTAATAAAGTTGAATCTGGTCGTAACGCTCTGAGCCAGCAATGCCACTCCTCGATATATATCCTAGAGCCACTTCCACACGTGCCCCAGGAGACAAGGACAGGAATGGTCACTGCAGCGTTTTTCACAAAAGTCCAAGATGGAAAATTGCCTTAGTGTCTACTGGCAGCAGAAGAGACAAATTGCAGCATGTTAATATCAAGAAATGTTATTGGTTAGAGAAAATGACTGAACCATGGATGTGGGCATGAATGCGAATAAATCTGAAAAACATAAAAAATGATGAACAAAGAAATGCAAGTCACAGAGGACAGCATGGGCGTGATTTTGTTAATAAGAAGTGCCCAAACAGGCAACAAGCAATACGCTGATTAGGGACATACACGTAAGGGGAGAAACTGAAAGAGGAAAGAAGGAAGAAGGAAGGAGAAAGGGAGGGGAGGAAGTGGGGGAGGGGAGGAAGGGGAGGGGAGGAAGGGGGGGGGGGGAGGAGGGGGGGGGGGAGGAAGGGGGAGGGGAGGAAGAGGACGCTCTCACTTTTGAGAGTGAGGCTGTGTCCTCCTAGCTCAAGGAGACTCAGACAGGCAGTGTGTTGGGTTTGGGGGTAAAACGACTGAGATTATCTAGGATCTCAGAGTCTTTACTAGCACGATCAGATGATATTTAGATACATAGATAGTAGGTAGCAAGTGTTTATATACCAGAATGCTCACGTGATTGGCATATTTCCTTCTACAGTCTTCTGGAGAAACAAAAGAAGACAAAGGTAGCTCCCAGCAGGGATGTATTAAACACAAGTAGCATCCTGTATGTCTTCTTTAATGAGGTGTCTGTTCAGATCTTTTGCCCATTTTTAAATTGGGTTGCTTATTTCCTTATTGCTAAGTTTTAAGAGTTTTTTGTATCTTTTGTATATAACTCCTATATCAGATATTTTTGCAAATATTTCCCCTTAATCTGTGGCCTGTTTTTTCCTTCTCTATCACAGACTAGATATTTTAATTTTAATAAACTCTAATTTTCACAACAACAACAAATAGCATTTAGAATTCATAAAGAAGAACAATGGAATATTACTGAGCCATAAAAAAGAACAGACTAGTGCTATTTGCAGCAACATAGATGGACCTAGAGATGATCATACAAAGTGAAGTAAGTCAGACAGAGAAAGACAAATATCATATGATATCACTTATACGTGGAATCTAAAAAAATAATACAAGTGAACTTATTTACAAGACAAAAACAGACTCACAGGCATAGAAAACAAACTTATGGTTACCAAAGGGGGAAGAGGGAGGGATAAATTAGGAGCTTGGGATTAGCAGATACAAGCTACTATATATAAAACAGATAAACAACAAGGTCCTACTGTATAGCAGGGAACTATATTCAATATTTTGTAATAACCTGTAAGAGAAAAGAACCTGAGAAGGGTTATACACATATAACTAAATCACTTTCTGTACATCTGAAATGTTGTAAATCAGCTATACTTCAACAACAACAGAAAAGAAACAAATAGCATCTAGAAAATGGCCTAGGGCTGGCAGATCTCCAGCTCACATCACACACTTTCTGTAGTCAACACACTGCTCAGGAACTCCTCAGACGGGATGAGGGCCTTGTGGAGAGGCTAGGGGGCCTGAGCGGGTCTTAGTTCTGTTACAAGGAAGGGCGTGGGAGGGAACAGGAAGCGACCCAGATGGTGGGTGGTCTGAGTCTGCCCCCTTGACGCCACTTGTGAAGGTCAGTGTGTGACCGTGGAAGTGAGAGGAGAAATACACCTGGCGTCAGGGCAACTCTCAGCATCAAGTACCGTGAGATGCTGGCAGGTTGACAAAGATGGAAGCGGTTTGCAAGCTCCTCCTGTTTTTCGCCTTAAACGCCACCTCCTCAGAGGGACATGAGGATGACCACCCAGTCACTCGCCAACACTTCACTCTGCTTTAATTCTCTGCAGAGCACTTAATAGAATCGCCCAACTTGAGGATGTGTTGTTGCGTTTGTTTGTTGCTGCTCCCCTCCCTCAACCGTCCCTGGGGTCCCTGCCCCTGGGGAATAAGCTTTGCTCCCTTAACATTTGAGTTGATCAGAGTAGCATCCTTTGAAGGCTCCCTCCACCAGGGTAATATTCAGACATCCAACACCATAACCTCACACAGACCTGTAAGAAACAGCTTGTTCTAGTTACCCAGTGAGGGTACCTAAGATACTGGTACCTGTATTCTCTCCCTCTCTTTCTTTCCGTCTCTCCATCCCTCTCTTCATTAGCCAGAACAGGCATTTCAAACTGCCTCAGGTGCAGTGTCTCGGTCCTGACTAATGATGCTTCAAAGGCTCACCTTCAAGCCTCTCCTGTGCGTTTGGAATTTAGACAAAAGATGTGGATATTTTCTTAGATGTTTAGAAAACTTCCCTTTCTCTTCCCTGGAGGAGGCAGGAGAAATTTCTAGAGGAATCTTGGAAATGATCTGCTCGTCTGCACACAGCCCAGAGTGATGGCTGGACTTTTCAGGGCACTTGTTTGCTGGGACGGCGGGGCCGACCACTGCAGGATGAACACAAGCTTTCTCCTCTTACCTGCCGACGTCCCGCCGGGCACCCGGGCATCTCAGCAGGGCCTCCCCCCAGGGTGTCAGTGCCACCCCCCCACCCCCTCTTTGAACCAGGAAGAGCTTCACTCCCACAGGAGGGACCAGGTAGAAGGGGTGGCCCATCCCCCGGGCCAGCTGGCTGAGTTCCTCTCTCAGCTAAACCAGGAAGCTCATAAAAAGACTTATCTCTGGGTAACCTGTGCCTCCCCAGTTTCCACCCGCCTGGCGCCTGGGAAAGGACAACAAAGGGGTGTCGAGAACAATGCCCTTCTGTGAGGCTGAGCCTACAGCAGAGCCATGGGAACCCCAGGGTCTCCGTCCCCCCTCCCTTGGCCCCGTGCCCGGGTGGCCAGGCCTCCTCCTTGGTCGACCAGATGGCCCTGGCGGCCATTTGTGCTCCCGGCTTACAGCCTCACCCACACCCTTTCGTAAATGTTAGAGCTCTTCTAAAAGAGCCTGGTGGGCGGCCCGGTTTTCTCCTTTCATTTCTTAGAATACACCGGGTGCCATAACTCCAGAATAACGGTTCCATTTCGTTTCTTGCCTCCTCCCCCTGGACGGAGCTGAAGACCAGCCCCATCATAGGTCACATCCTGCCCCTCACCTCCATCATTCTTCCAAGGGGCCGCCCACCCACCCAGGTGGAACCCTCTGTCCAAAAGACCACCGCCCAGGGGTAGCAGGTGGCCATGGTCCACTCTGGCCTGCCCGTCAACACCCATCCATCGCATCATCTCTCCCACGAGAGCCGGTCCTGACAGACCCCCCGGCAGGTGCAGTGCCCAGGTGCTTCCCTAGGTTAGCCCCTACCTCTCCCCCCACCAGCCCCATCGCACCTCCGCTGAATTACCTGATGTTCTTTTCTTTACGTTTTCCGCCTGCCGTTTCATGGGTGTTTTGCCACCCGCCTGAGAAGTACACAGATACGTTTTTTTCTGTCTCCTTTATGGCCAAATGAACTGAGGTGCAGGCTTGTCTCAGGCCGTTATTGGTCACTGGCTGAGAGCGCCTCCTGTCCTGAGGCTGTTTCTGTTCTATTACTGTATCAGAAACACCTCACAAGGTTTCGGGCCCCGATCCATTGTGAATCCCCATCACAGATTATTAGAACTGAAAAGGGCATCGGGTGTATCCATGGCCCGTCCCCTCACAGGAAAGTGAGCTCCCAAGAGGGCCCCCAGGATTACACAGGTAGGGTGGCCCAGATTGGGTGACGTGTTTGGGCGGGCGCCCAGCTCGGTCTCACCCCAGCCCTTCCCCTGTTCCCAGCGCCCCCGGTGCTGGGAACCCAAAGCCCTTTCTCCCTAATTTCTCTCCTCCCTGCCCGGTGATCAGGCAGTCCCCGTGTCCCGGCTCTCACGTCCTTCTGCCTGGCTCTCATATCTGCCGGCATCCTCTGAGGAGGGCGGCCGCAGGAAGAGGGCTGAGGAACTCTTGCGCACAGACAGGATGGATGTGGAGAAGAGAGTGACATGAGAGAGGGAGAAGAAAAAGGCGAGAATCCCCGTCTCCAAGGACACGGGACCACAGGAAAATCCCCGTCGTTTATGCTGATTATGGATTCAGTCTGGGAGAACTAAAAAAGCGAGAAAAGAAAAAAAAAAGGTGTTGGTTCAGTAACGTCACCACAGATTACAGTTGATTAAGCAGAATGCTGTCACCTGGGTCTGATTACCACGTGTCTCCTTGACAACCCCGAGTGTCATCAGGAGTGTGGCAGAGACGGGACCTCGCTCCTCGTTACACTTTGTGAGGACAGGTGTCCTGTCTGCTCAGTCTGGGCAGTGTGGCCAGAGCTTCAGCGTTAGAAGGGACTCGAAAAGACCCCTATTTATGGCAAAACGAAAACATAATTGTTCTACAGGAAAGTTGTTAAGACAGTAAATCCAAAGGGTTCTCATCACGGGCAATAATACACTATTTTTCTTTCTCTTTTAGTTTGTGTGTATATGGTGATGGATGTTCACCACTAAATTTATTTTAATCATTTCATGACGTAGTTAAGTCACATCATTATGCTGTATGCCTTCAACCTATACAGTGCTGTAGGTCAACTATTTCTCAGTAAAACTGGAAGAAAACACACACACTCAAATGTAAAGTATAAAAGCACAAGCCATAGACTCAAAAAAAAAAAAAAAACCTAAAACAAGACAACTGTGTCTTAAGTCCTGCCCGTGGTCCCTCCGTTTCTGGTTTCTGATGTGAGGTCACACCAGATAGCCACGGGGCTGCTGAGGCAGCTGACCAGCCCTGGCCAAGCTCTAAAGAAGCTGGAGCGAGAAATGGGATGCTCACTGCACTTCCAGAACGAGAGTCGAGGGCCATGCTAAACCAGGCCACCGGGGACAGGAGCCCCCACCAGCCAGGGCAGCAACGCTGTGCAGCTGGGCACGTGCAGGAGGAGAGCTTCCGGCCTTTGGCTTGGAGGGTGCGGGTTTAGTGGAACTGTGGGCCTGGGATCTCCTGACCTCCCTCTGACGGTGGGTGTGAAGTTGACATCTCCCAATCTCCAGCGCTCTTCCCCAAAGCTCCCCAGTTATACCACCACGTAAACACACACACTTGTTTTGCAAACACAGCTTCAAAACACCCTCCAGCCTTCCCTTCTGCCAGAATGATGCCCCAAAGTTCCTCCCATATGGAAAACTGGGAGGAACCCCATAAGTAGTGAAACCTGTTTCCCTGTAGAGAGGGGAAAAAAACCCAACAAAATCTATGCATTAAAAAAAGCTAAACTTGGGGATTCCCTGGCGGTCCAGTGGTTAGGACTCGGTGCTCTCGCTGCCAAGGGCCCAGGTTCAATCCCTGGTCTGGGAACTAAAATCCCACAAGAAATGCGACGTGGCAAAAAAAAAAAAAAAAGCTAAACGTATGGTTGAACAGGGGTAGGGATAGATTCCGAGTTTGGGATTGCCATGTATACACCACTCTATTTAAAATAGATAACCAACAAGGACTTACTGTACAGCACAGGGATCTCTGCTCAATACTCTGTAATAACCAAAATGGGAAAAGAATTTGAAAAAGCATAGATACCTGTGTACGTATAACTGAATCACTTTGCTGTACACCTGAAACTAACACAACATTGTAAATCAACTACACCCCAATATAAAATAAAATTAAAAAAATAAAAGCTAAGCTAAACTAAATGGAAACACTTGAATGATTAACCGTGGTTATCTTTGGTTGGTGGGACAAAGCCTGATTTTTTTCTCATGTTCTTTTCTTCAACTTCCAAATGTGCTCTAATGCATGTACTGTATAGTCATTTTATGCTGAGAAAAATATGAACGAAAATCTTGAGAGACACTGTGGCCCTCGAAAGCAAGCTGCTTTGACTGTCCTCCACAAGGATCGGGTGGGCTACCTCTGTGCAGACAGAGTCCCCTGGAGGAAGCCCCGCCTCCACAGAGGGCAGGCTCCTGCACGAGCCCCAAGAAGACTTCTGCGGGCACCCCAGCTCTGGCCCCTCCAACCCTCCCTTAAAGAGCTCTGCATCAAAAAACAAAAACACACTAAACGGAAACAGACAGGGTCATGTGAAAAAGCCAAATCCCGGTATCCTCCAACTCAGCTAAATGGTGGGAAAATAGAGACACATCCAGGCATTCTGTGTTTCCCTTTGAAGTCTGAACCTGTGCTTCTGAGTCTCTTTCCGGGTCCCTTGTCTCTCCCTCCTGTCCTTCCCACCACATACAAAATACCTGCAGACTACAAATACATATCTTGTGAGACAGCTCAGCTACAGTAGACGGTTTTCACCATCAGTGCCTTTCACCAGCTCTGATCTTTGTGTCTTTAACACATTCAAAGCTTTCGTGACCACGTGAGCCAGCAATTCCACTCCTAGGAATAGACCTAAGAGAACTGAAAACACGTCCACACAAATGTTGGTCCATGAATGTTTATAGCACCATTATTCATAAAAGCCCAAGGATGAGAACAACCTAGATGTCTCTCAACTGATGAACGGATAAGGGAAGTGTGGTATATCCACACGATGGAATATTATTTGGCAATAAAAATAATGAAGTACATGACAACATGGACGAACCTTGAAAACACGATCCTGAGTGAAAGGAACCAGACACAAAAGCCACTTAACATATGATTTCCTTTATAGGAAATGTCCTGAATAGGGAGATCTATAAAGACACAGAGTAGATTAGCAGTTGCCAGGAGCTGGGGGCTGGGGGCTGGGGAGTTTCTTCTGGAGGTGATGAGAATGCTCTCAGATTAACTGTGCTGGTGGCTACACGGCTCTGTGAATGCACTAAACATCATTGAGCTGCTGGCTCTAAATGAGTGGATTGTATCGTATCTGAATTATATCTCAATAAGGTTGTTTTTGAAAACCTGTAGCTATTTTATTCATAAGTAAATCAATAAACCTCACACACGCACATACACGCAGATGGTGTGGCCGCTCTGGGCTGGGGCGAGGATGGAAGCCAAGGCTGAACCCAGCTTGGACACAGCCAGGCCTGCAATCCACGCGGAAGGCAAACATCCGGGTCGGGAGCGCCGGCGTCCGGACAGGACTGCCAGGAGGTGGGCGCAGGCTCAGGAGGGCCCTGCTGACCTCTGACCTCTGGTAACAGCCACTCGCTCAGGTGCCTGGGGACCAGAGGTCGTGGCGGGAGCTGGACTCCGCCCTCGGGGGGAAGCAGCTCAGTCCTCTCAAGCTGGGCTGGCCCCTCTTTTTCCCCTGCTGCAGCCCACCCCTGAGCTCACTGCCTGCTCCGGGGTTGTGCCCTGTGCCCTACCTTCCCGGCCGCCTGGGTGGCTTCCCTTTCCCCTAGGCTGCTGACACAGGAAGAAGGTAGAACTCTCCGATCACCTGGGTAGAGTTTTGTTAGCGAGGGTCTGCTTTCTGGACTCCGAGCCCTGTACTTTGGGACATTTTAGTCCTTGAACTAAATTGGAAGCAGGGACTGGAAGTCCTTTGTACCCGCCAGAGGCTAACCTGGAGAGTCCCTATTTTCCTTCAGAGAAAAGAAGGAACAGAATCCCCTAGTGCATCGCCTCTGCACACCAAACCACCTTGGCATGCAGGCAGCTGTGATGGGGGAAAAGGCCAAGGGTTAGGATGAACGCGAACACTGCTGTCTATGCTCTTTATCGATATTAACTTATCTGAGCCTCCTAATCGCTCCGTGAGCCTCCGTTACCTCACCTGTACGGTGGAAACTAGCCCCCAACTTACAAGTTATTTGAAAAAGTTAAGTGAGGTAATAATACCCGTGTGAGTTTCCAAAACTCTTAAAGCATCAGCTGTTTCGGGTCTTAGCATCATGACCATTCTTTTGTAAGCTCTTGTTGATGCTGTAAGCGTGCTCTCATTTAACCCTGGCTGGATGGTACTGTTATCCCCATTGTAAAGATAAGAAAACTGAGGTCAGGTAACCTGCCCACAACCGTACAGCAAATTGACGGATCATGGTATCAGCAACTCCTCACCTAGTGTCTCTCTCATCCCCAGGGTCTCAAAGTCTGGATGCACTTGAACCTCTCAGGCAAAGTCAGAGGCACAGAATCTACCCCAGACTCACAGAATCAAATTCCACAGGGCGGGGCCCAACCACGGACATTTTCAGTCGCCTTCAGGGGATTCGGGTGCACACCAGAGGTTGTGAATCTCTGCACTGAATCAAGAAGAGCTTGGAGCAAGGAAACCTAAAGGAAGAGGAGACATGTAACTAGAAAAATTAGAGGATAGAGAAAGAAACCAGAAAATACGACCGGCCTGTGTATTACGGCGACAGCTAACTTTTACAGAATGCTTACCTCGGGTAGGCACTGTAGTGAGTGCCTTTTACAGAATGTTTACCTCAGGTAGGCACTGTAGTGAGTGCCTTTTACACTTCCTAGTTCTTCGTTTGAATCTCGGAGCCACGTGAGATAGGGGCCATGGTTCTTCCCATTTCACAGATGAGAGAACTGAGGCTCAGAGAATTTAAATTGAATTTAAATTATTTGCCCAGTGTCACAGAGCTAGTAAAGAGAGCCAGGAGAGAATCTTCACCACCTTGAAATACTTTTAGAGAGGGAAATAGGCCAGGATAATGAAACAGAAAACACGGACAAGGCAAGAGGTACCACAGAACTCTCACGTGAAACAAAGCTGTCTCCAGGGTGCAGGAAGCCTCCTGCCTGAGTGTGCTGGCAACTCTGAGAAAGGAACTTGGGCACCTGTAGGAAAGTCCTCTGTATGTGGAGGTAAAGCCAGTCCAAACGCTTCCCTGCCCCTAGACAGCGCACCTCACACTGAGCGTAATGGGTGGAATGGTGGACACCCCCTCCCCCAAAGGATATGTGCAGGTCCTCATCCCTGGGACCTGTGAATGTGACCTTACTTGGAAAAAGGATCCTTGCAGATGTAATTAAGTTAAGGACCTTGATTTGAGATCATCCTGGATTATCCATGTGGGCCCTCAATCCAACAACAGGTGTCCTTATTAGAAGAGGGGCACCAGACAGAGAGGAGGAAAAGACCATGTAGAGACGGAGCAGAGTTGGGAGTAAGCGGCCACAAGTCATGGAAGGCCAACAGCCACCAGACGCTGGAAAGGGCAAGAAAAGGAATCTCTTCTAAAGCCTCCACAGGGAGCATGGCCCTGCTGACACCTTGATTTTGGACTTCTGGCCTCCAGGACTGTGAGAGAATAAGTTTCTGCTCTTTCAAGCCACCCAGGTTGTGGTAATTTTTTCCAGCTGCCCTAGGTAACTATACACTGGGGAATGGATGACCAGTTTAATGGACATACTGTTTAAGTCTGCTCAGCAGCCTTTTTTCTTTTACCCAGGTTACAACTCCTCCCTTCCTTTACAGACCTGCTCTCCCAGTCTCCTTCCATGTGCTTCTCATGGTCTATAGTAACCCCAGACACAGGGAAGTGCCTAGCGTCCAGAACTGACCAATCAGAGAGCCGCTTCTCCTCAGCTGCCAGTGATTGGTCCAGGAGTGGCTTGTGAGCCAAGCCTGACCAATCAGAGTCCTTCCCTAGATTTTTGTATTACTGAGCTGGTGAGAGTTACACTTCTCTTTCCACTGGGACTGCTAACTTGGTGCATGAAGAATCCAGGGCACAGAGGGACGTGTTCTTGCTGTGTGGAGAAAGAGCATGTGCAGTAGGAATGAGGCCAACGTGTGAAAGGAAATAGAAGCAAGAGGTCAAGTTCAGGAGTGAGGACATTCTGAGAGTGTTTAAATTTCTAGATCCAGTTGACCCTGGGGCCAGCTCCACTGTTCCTATGGTTTGTCATGTGAAGCTTAATCTCTCTGCCCAGGCTTAGCTGCAGTTGGGCTCTGGCCCTCGCAAGGGACAGAGCTCGAAGTACCACGAGAGATTTAGAGCACGTGCCACGTCCCCAGGCCGAGCCAAGCATCTAGGAACAGGCTTTACTGCATTGCTTGCATTTTCTCCATTTCAGCAAACACTTGAGGACAAGATCAAGGGCTAGCCGTGTCACGTGTTGAAGAAAAGAAGAGAAAGGCCCGTGCTTGAGAAAATGTGTCTCCTTGATCTTTGTAGCATCAGTTAGAATGTCCAAAGGACGCAGTGGAGACCGTTCCCAGCAGGAAAATGTTTATTCCTGTTTGGTGGAGCCTGGGGAAGAGAAGAAAAAGAAAAGATTCAGACAGGGAGCCAAGGTGGGGTGGGCACGGAGGCCCCAAGCCCCTGTCAGAACCACACGAAGCCGTGGATCCAGCCCAACGCTGATCCCGGATCACAGTGACACCTGAAATTTCCTAAGGCATTTCCTTCCCTTCAGGTCTTTTTGGGTTCTTCAGCCCATATGTTGCTGATTTTCCATCTTTTCAAAACTCTCCGTTGCATTTCAAGTCAGAAGGCATCTTATTCATTGCTTCTGAATTTGAGGGGGAGGAAATCACGGAGGTCAGCAGGCCTTTCAATACAGAAAATAAATGAGCCAAGCTGGGCACGAATGTGTGAGTGCATGTGAGCACACACGTGGCTTGTTCTTTCCTGCCGTCGTCTACGTTTCAGCTCCATTGTGCAAGATCACAGGAGAGACTTGAGCAGCACCTCTTAGAAAGGCTTCTCAGGTCTCCTTCGAGAAAGAAGCTTCTGCCCCCAAGTTGCCTTTTGTAGTTCACTGCGTCTGCTATGCAGCCCTCGACCGCGTTAATTACTGGTCAGCAAGTGGCGGCTCTGAACTGGTCGCCCACCAGAGGCTCTCTGAGGCTCCTGTTTGCTATGCGACTGTTTTCTTATGTTGCCTGTTGTGTGTCCAAGTGGCAGAGGGCTCCTCTCTTCCCTGAGGTGGAGCAGACAGGAGGCCTGGCCAATTAAAGCAGCACCAAAGAAATGGCGGAAGGCTGGTCTTCCAACAAAGTTCAACAGCAAAGCTCAAAGCTCATGAAGAAATTAAATTTGGCTGAAGGAAAAGGAGAAGCTGATTTAGAGAAAGAGAGAACGTGTGGGATGAGGGGAGCCGTTGGATTCCTTCCCGCGTCACCATGAGGTCTCCAACCTGTCACGGTCCCCAGGGAGTGGTGTGTAGGCTTGGAAATAGACATGGCTCCTACTCAAAAAAAGGTAGCTTAGCATGGGTGCTGGGAAAACAGAAAGGTAGCAGGGGTCATTCGTTTTCCTAAATAGGGCTTTTTTGAAGTAATACAGAAGAAGAGAAATAAATAACGGACCCCAAAGAGTTGGTGGTGCTCAGGTCCAAGCAAAGTTAACAAATTCATCATAAACATGACTTTAATTTCTGAACCCCAAACGGGGGCAAGTGGTCTTATGACCACTTGTGTACTTTCCATGAGTATACATGGAAACTATGCCTTAAATCTGACTGTCCCAGATATGATGAGATAGCAGTTTCTCAGCTGAGGGCAGTTTTGCCCTCCCCTCACTGAGGAAAATTGGCAATGGAGACGTTTTTTATTGTCATGACTCGGGGAGGTCATAGAGGGAGGGAAAGTGTGGTACCGGCATCTACTGGATAAGGGCCAGGGGTACTGCTACACATCCTACAATGTACACACAGGCTCCAGCAACAAAGAATCATTCAGTGTAAGGGTCAATAGTGCCACTGTTGAGAAACCCTGAGTATAAGTGATATAACTGGCACACCCACCGTCACCATCCTGGCCTACTTTAACCCATTGGCAGGTTAAAAGTGTTCCCCTTTCCTAAATTATGACTGCATATCTCACTGAGGAACGTGGATACCTCTTCTCTTAATAGGAATATTTCTCGCTACAAAATCTCCCTTCTGAAGTAAGGAAGGCAAGTCCATTTCAATCACGATTCGTCTCTATCTTCATTACAGCTTATTGGACTGGAAGTCAACAACTGACCAAAGCCGGGCTGCTCAGATTCTTCTCCCAGCAATTCATAGTTAAATAGGAAACAGTCTATTAGTCAGGAAAGGATAAGACATGACACAGCAATAAACAACTAGAATCTTTGCCGATTAAAAACAACAACAACGTATTCCTTGCTCACGTGCTCATTCCTAGCATTACGTGACCGTGTCTGTTGCCAGGGGCGGGGGTGGGGCAGGAGAATCCTCCGTTCCACGGAATCTCTCAGGCCCCAGGTTGGCAGAGGCTCACCCGTCATATGACAGAGGGTCACTGTCATCTCCACGCGAGGCTTTGGGGCTCACTAGGCAGGGGGAGGACCCCCTGAAGAGGCTCACACCGGCTTTTAAATGCTTTGACTGGAAGGCGACAATGGCTGGATTCCTCCCACAGCCAATTGGCCGGAACGAGTCACATGACCCTACCTGACCGCAGCTCATCGGGTGCATCTCACAGCCAGTTAGGTGTCAGAAGCTGGGCTGTAAGGCCACGGAGATCAGGGCTCCACGCGGCACTCGGACGGAGCCAGAGCTGACGTTACCAAGGGCAGATCTCAAGGGAAAACAGAGGAGGACGGCCAGAAAAAAGTGAGGCAGATGCGCAGAAGGAAGCAGCGGGTGGGAGGCTCCTTAGGGACTAGAAAGTAGGTGCCTGGGTCCTGGGCAGCTTCCGCCGCCCCAGGCGGCTCCACTGTGCTCTGTTGCCATGAGAACTTGGGGTCGGCACATCAAAACCCTGCTCCGCGCCGGTGTGAATGGATTTCTGTTCCTTGCTACCCAAAGAGCTTTGACTCATGCTTTGCCGGCTGTACTTCTTGAACGCGTAATTCCCTGTGAAGTTTGTGGAAGGAAGCTGGATTCTCAAACATGTGGAGCTGCCCCAAAGATAATAAATCTCCCAGGGTGAGCGCTTCAGAAGAGCCCAACTTTCCACCAGCCCCGACCCAACACGGCCAATGACGCAGGCTGGCCCGGGCGGGCAGGGCCGTGGATGCAACTTACAAGGCTCAGAAAGACCATCTCTATGTGTCCACGTGTCACCCAGCGATGCTGACACAGGGCGTCTGAACTGCTTTCGTGCCACGGAGTCCTTCTCAGAATAATGTTTTTAAATGCTTTAACTATTTTTAAAGGCAGAAAGTAAAATACATAGTATTGCAAAGGCAACCGATGACATTGAAGACCAGTCATCAAAATATTTTCAAAGGGAGACACAGTGCTCTGTGTACTTATTAGCTCCGTAAGACACTCTAGGGACAGGTTTAATACTTAACCATAATTTCAGAGTAGCGACGAGCACAAGTAACACTGAAAGGTACTTGCTACAACTATAACATGATATAAAAGTATCTATTCATTTTGTAGGCAGCAAAGTAACGGACACCACTAATACTACTATGGTTTTTGCCTACGTTTGTAACTGAAGGATGTGCCAAAGGTTTGTGAAAAGAAAGATATATTTTACTCTTTAGTAAAAATAAACACAGATTTTATCGTTAATGGAAATAAAAACATTTTTCCCAGCCGTGTTCATGGACCCCTTGAATTCTGTGATTTGCTCAGTGGTCCAATGACCACAGATTATGAGTCTTTGAGCACCAGGTCCCAGGCAGAACCCAATTAGGTTTCCTGAGTAGGAAAACAGCTGGCGAAGAGGAAGCAGAAATCTTGTATTTTTCTAAGGCTGAGCAATGGACAATGATACCTACTCAAGGCAAATGAGCTTATTGGCTTCGATCTTATTACTGTATAGCACCCAGAGCATGAAAAGAAGAGGCAGGTTTTGACAGAGAGCTCGACGTCTGAAGAGGGTACTGAGTCAGAAACACGAGCTTTGGCTCACTGGAGTGGAGCAGCCGGTGCCCAAGGGAGGAGCGGGGATGCAGAGGCTCTGTGGTCAGAGCAAAGGGAGAATTGGTCACCAACGCCCACTTGAGGGAAAGGTCTGAAACGGTCACCAGAGATTAAGCTGAGGACGGAGAAGAGAGGAAATGGGGGTCGGGATGGATGGAATTCAATTCGTGGAACAAAACTTGTGGGCGGGGCCAGGATCTGCTGTCAAATACCTCTGTTACTGTAACCCCGAATCCTAGGTTCTTCCTAGGGCTGAAGGTGCTTGAGAAAACAAAGGTCGTATGTGTTTGGAGCAGAACCACAATTGTCTAAACACGCTACGGTAGAAGCAGCAACGGATGAAGACCGCAGGCCCGGGTTCTCATCTCCCTTTTGCCTCACTAATCTGCTGGGCCGCCCAAACCAAGTTGCTTTATCTCTCTGGGCCTTGGGTTTCTCATCTTTAAAATGAGAGAGTTGGAGGAGATCATCTCATAAGCAAACATTTTACAAGGTCTGATCAGCCGTGAATACTCACACCGGCCCTGGGATTCCCAGTCCTGGCTGCACATCAGGATCTCCTGGAGAGCTCTAAAAAATACTGACGCCTGGGTTCTATCCCCAGAGTTTAAATGGTCTGTGGTTTGAGCCTTCAGAGTTTTCAAATCTCCCTCCAAGTGAGTCTAATATGCAGACAAGGTGGAGAACTACTGTTCTAGCACAAATTAGTTTTTTAAAAAAATATTTATTTGTTTGTTTGTTTTGGGCCCTGTTGGGTCTTAGTTGCGGCTCACAGACTTCTCTCTAGTTGTGGCACGAGGGCTTCGTTGCCCCCGCATGTGGGATCTCAGTTCCCCGACAAGGGATCGAACCCACGTACCCTGCATTGGAAGGTGGATTCTTAACCACTGGACCACCAGGGAAGTCCCACACAAATTAGCTGATCTGATTAGGGGATCAGATTCAATAGGACCTAAGAACTAAACATCAGAGAGCTGCCTCAGGCCATGGGAGGACCCAGGGAATGCGGTGGACATGGGGTAGGGGTGCGCAGGGAATGAGGTAGATTGGCCTGGAGTACAAGGAGGAATTCTCTCTTATTTGTTGGGAGAACTTGGGCCAGTCACTTCCCCTTTCTGAACCTCAGTCTTCTCATTTGTAAAATGAGTCCTGTGTAAAGGGAAGAGAAAGAAACCAATATGTACTGAATGCTCCGTAGGTGGCAGGTCCTACACGAGGCTCCATACACACGTTAACCGATTCCCTTCTCACACTGTACTTGACAGATGAGGAAACCGCTGTTTGAGGGGTGACCTACCCTCTCTTTCTCTACCTCACTGAGTTACACCAGGGCCCAAATGAGATCATGTGTCTGAGATAGAGCTCCTAGCGTTAGCAAATAAAAAGAAAGGGTGCCCAATTAAATTTGAATTTTAGATAAACAATAAACAAAATTTTCACTGTATGCCCCAAATATTGTTTTGACTGACAACCCCAAAATGAAACTCTTTTGTCAACCGTGAAGCCTGATACACACGTACAGCTTCATTGGGTTGTTTAGTTTCTTATTAGTAAAAGGTTTTTCTATATTAGGAGTGTTAACCCTCTGATGTGTGTCCTAAATAGTTTTCCTATTTGTGTTTTACTTTTTACTTTGTTTATGATGTTTGTCACACAGAAGTTTTTAAGTTTTATGCTGCCACATGTTTCAATCTGTTTCTTTACTGTTTATAGCATTTGTGTCATGCTTAGAAGTTTCCATCCAAAGATTTACAAATATTCACCCATGCTTTCTTCTAGTATTTTTATAGTTTTATTTTTTACATTTAAAGCCTCTGGAATTTATTGTGGGGGGGATGATGGCATTTTTTCCCCCCAAATGGCTAGCCAGTTGTACCAATAGCATTCAATAAATTATCTTTTCCCCATTTGTTAGAAAATGTCCTTTATCGTATTCTGAATTCTGAAATTTACATTGGTATACTCTGGAACCTCTAATCTGTCTCACTAATCTGTGTGTCTTTTCTTTTCCTAGTATGACGTGGTACATACATCACTATAATTGTATAATGTGCTGTATTATCTAGGAGGGCTATTGACCCTTTGATTCTTGTTTTCTTTTGAAGGATTTCCTGATTATTCTCATCTTTCTGTTCTTCCTCATGATTTAGAATTATTTATCAAGTACCCCAGACTCTTACTGAGATTTTAATTAGTGTTAAATTTTCAGAATAATTTAGGGAGAAAGGACTTCAGCAGTATTGTGTCCACGTGTCCAAGAACAAAGGATGTCTCTCCACTTAGTCATCCTCTTCACATTCTTCAGTAGAAGGTAAGCATTTTCCTCCTCTAAGTTCTGCACAGCTCTTATTAAATTTATCGCCAGCATTTCATATTTCACTGATATTCATTATATTTTCTATTTGATTATTGTTTGTATGAAGTATTTTATTTTTTTATTTTTTATTTTTTATAAATTTATTTATTTATTCATTTTTGGCTGCGTTGGGTCCTTGCTGCTACACGCGGGCTTTCTCTAGTTGCGGTGAGTGGGGGCCACTCTTCACTGCAGCGTGCGGGCTTCTCATTGCGGTGGCTTCTCCTGTTGCAGAGCATGGGCTCCAGGCATGCAGGCTTCGGTAGTTGTGGCACGCGGGCTCAGTAGTTGTGGTGCACGGGCTTAGTTGCTCCATGGCATGTGGGATCTTCCCGGACCAGGGCTCGAACCCGTGTCCCCTGCCTTGGCAGACAGATTCTCAACCACTGTGCCTCCGGGGAAGTCCCTGAAGTATTTTATTAAAAAGGATGAAGACAGGAGTAAAGGAGAGAGAAAGAGACAAAACCAAATTTGATCATCATGGTTTTCCCTGAACCTGTCTTCCTAAGAGATTCCAGAGAAGGGTCAGTTCATTATGGTGACGTCCCTAAAGGAAAAATCATATGATCAAGGACACCAATTTCAAGATAGGAGAGATGGAAGAAGCAGATACAACTCTCCCCACCATTCTAACTGACTGTTCTTCAGAGGACGTGAGACCTGGACCAAAGGACACTGGCCCCACCTTCAGGAAGTCCTCCTTCTTTGCCCGGGTAAGGCGAAGCCTCCCATTGGCTCTCAGGACAGGCCCCACCCCTTCCGGTGGGAGGGGCTTGCTGTTTGGAAATTGCTCTCTTCTGTTTTCCTCTCTGGCTATCTTTTATGATAATCTACTCCTCTGAAGGGGACCTGACAGCTCTCTGACACACACGTTTGCTTAAAGATTTACATTTTCCATCTCCTTGCCCATTTTCTGACTGCATAAAAGAGAATTGTAAATGTTTAGAAAAATCAAAGTTCTTCTTAGACACCTGCAGTTTCACAGAGATAGTAGTCTCTAATTCATGCCCAGAAGAGGCTGAAGAAATGAGGCAGGATCACCTGGCCATTTTCTTGCTGAAGCTTTATTTCCTCTCAGTCTTGGAGTAGCTTCGAGTTCTCAGGGCGGGTTGGAGGCTTGGGAGGCCGAGGCAGTGCAGGGAGCCCACGCTGGACTCAGCTCATGGAGAGAAGCGCTAGGGAAGGAAGGGCAAGGGCAGCAGACACTGCTGAGGGTAGGAGGACATCGGTCT
This sequence comes from Aethalodelphis obliquidens, assembly GCF_003676395.1. Classification (NCBI taxonomy): domain Eukaryota; kingdom Metazoa; phylum Chordata; class Mammalia; order Artiodactyla; family Delphinidae; genus Aethalodelphis; species Aethalodelphis obliquidens. The sequence goes on along the minus strand of NW_020837988.1, from coordinate 1,516,741 downwards.
GCCCGATGTCGGGGCCAGATGCTGCGCAGTTCACCAGACATTCCACTCCCCACCGCCCGCCACAGCACAGCCCTCTTTGCAGACCCAGCCTCTATCCTTCCATCCTTCTCTGCCTGTCCCCTCTTTTCTGTCTGTGAGGTGACCACGGCTCTGCATAGGTCATTCGGGGCTGAGGCTGCCAGCTTTTGACAAATAGCAAACGTTTAAGTGTTCATTAACTCACACCCAGAAAAGCATGACCTGTGTTATTGTTTCCTTTTTTTTTTTTTTTTTGAATGGGAAAAGGCAGATGCAAGGAATCTCAGGGCTATCCCTGAAATAAAATGTGGAAGTGGGGTGCACTTAATGATCACAAGTAGGGCCGGTCTAGACCCATGCTCTTGGCTCATTAGAAGAGAAACTTGCTATGTGATAGATGAAGACAGACTGCTAGGCTGAGTGATGTTTATCCATGGACCACTGGGGACCAGAGCCATAGATTCACATCAGCTGACCGCACAGTCCTTCACAGGTTCTCAGCCACTGACTTTCAAGTGACCCCAGCCAGATCGCTAAGAGAGTGGCCCTCCTAGGTTTCAAGTTCACATTTCTTTGCCTAAAGAAATCCATGCTGTTCCCATACCACACCCAACACTTGCCATTGGAAATGGAAAACTCTGTCCCATGAAACAGGTTCCATCTTTTAAATGCTCCACCAGACCCTTTCTGAACTGTCTAAACTATAAAGAATGAGATTTTTCCCGTCTCTCGCCTTCCAATTACAAGGCAGTGGGCCACATTCTGATCTCCCTAGAACTTATCTGACGCATTCCTATGTTTTGCCTTCTTTGTCAAGAGAGGACCCTAGATGGCCATCTTCATACTCTAGGATAGAAGAAAAGACCCTCCTCTCCGATTCTTCTCCCTGTTAGACACAGTCCTCTTGCCTGTTCCGAGAACGTATATGCCAGAAAGTCCTTTCGAAGAACTGACTTTGAACCCTGATTGCTTGTACTCTGAGAAGCTGCTGGCATCCTCAGCCGTAGGATTCATTGACCAGTTGCTCTCCGAGACCCTGAGCAAGGACCTGGGATGGGTTTGATTGTGTGGGGAGTTGGGTTGTGTGGTTTGGGATATAACAGGGTCTCACCAGGGCAGGAAGTTTGGAAACAGGACAGTGAAAGAGAAGGGAATTCTGGACAAGGTCTCAGCTCTCATTCCCGGGACAGTTCACAGAGCACTTCCTTTCTGGGCCACTGGCACACCATTCGCGGATCCCCATTTAGGGGTAGCTTCCGATCCTGCAACCCAGCCTATAAAAATGAGAACATCTGGGAATTCCAAGGTGGAGTGGTAGGGGACGCGACTTCACGGGCCCTCTCTCTCCCAACCTCGTAACCTTTTATTGCTTCACAGTTCATCGTCTCACTCTTCCCCCACCTCTCACCACCACCCTTTTGCTCGCACACGTCCTGTGGGAAACTTCCTGTGGGGAGGGCTTCGTGTGCTTTGGGAACGGCCGCTGGACGGGGATCATCTCCAAAACCACTCAGCTGGAACTATCAACGCCCACCGCCTGGAACATTCCTTTCTCTGGCTCAGTGTGGAGTGATTTCCAGCCTTGCCAGGGTGTGGGATCTTCCCTTGATTTCTGCTTCTCATCTATTGCACTCTTCCCGGAACCATCTGGGGTTGAGAGTCAGGTATAGAAACAATGCAGCGAGTTTCTGAGACCAAAAGATAATTGAAAAAACCCAGTAAGTCCGTTCCCTTTGGCCCCAAGTTCACATATGGTCAGCACATTAGGAACCTTGTCCTAAAGATCAGTTTGGGACACCAGGTGGGGGCCTGTCATTAACTCAGACTCCCATCCCCCAGGAATGGGGCAGTCAGCGCTGTGTACACCTCTGGTCTGTTTCAGGTTTGACCATGTCACTGGTTTTAACTCCAGCTGAAGTCCCTTCTAGAATGCTCTACACTCTAGCAGATAAAGCAGCTGTCTTCATGAGTGATTGCTTCCAGACCCAATGAAGAGAAACTCATGTGTTTGAAATGCCTGCCGTTCTTCTCCATTTCACCATAAAGTAGCCCGTTTAATTTTGCACAATACTGTTTGATAACAACCATGTGTGTGTCTTCCGTATTTGTATACTCAGGAAAGGACCTACTTGGTCAGTGTGAGATAAGTTCACAAGGAAAATGGAACCAGATGTGATTCCTTTTTATTTGACTCTTCAGACTCCAGCAATCTAGCTCTCAGGGTCAGTCTTTACTTGGGTTTTCAGTTACCTTGCAGAAGAGGATCCTTTTACACTGCAGTGTTTGCTTTTCCCAGGTACCTGACAAGCAGGAAGGAGCAAAAGATTTTGGGGAGTTGGTTCTCAGCTTAGCACTTTCCAACATTTCCAGACTAGAGATCCAGTGGGATGGAAGTTTCCTCGTTTGGAAGAGAACATGTCTGCCCAGTAGTAGGCTGATACACTTCAGTTAAACCATTCTTCCAACTACCCAGAATGTACAAGTACTTTGGGCCTGAAACCCAAGGTCAAATAGTGCTAAGATCACTCATTTGAAACTCCAGAGCAAAGGAATTGGGCAAGACTGACATTACAGAAGGGCAGATTTTTCTCTCTTTTCATCTTATTTCCTCTTTTTCTTTTATTTCCATCCCAATTTGTCACTAAGCCTGCCATGTACAGTGGTACAATTTGTGCACTGTGCAAAAGTACTTAGCCAAGGGAGCAAGTGGGGGCTGAAATCCTGTCCCCAAATGCTATGTTTGTTAAGTCATGGACCCCAGCGTGGTGTACATCTACCAAGAGGAAGAGACACCTTTTTTCCCCCATAAAAGGACTAACTGCTCGGGCTTCCCTGGTGGTGCAGCAGTTGAGAGTCCGCCTGCCGATGCAGGGGACGCAGGTTCGTGCCCCGGTCCGGGAAGATCCCACATGCCACGGAGCGGCTCGGCCCGTGAGCCATGGCTGCTGAGCCTGCGCGTCCGGAGCCTGTGCTCCGCAACGGGAGAGGCCGCAACAGTGAGAGGTCCGCATATCACAAAAAAAAAAAAAAAAAAAAAAGGACTAACTGCTCACCAAGTTGGTATCCCAAAGGCTGCATCTGTCCAGAAGAAGTACATGAAGTGCATTTTTCTAAGAAGCTGGATGTGCTACTGGTGCCCTTGCATGCATGATAGCCCAAAAAGATGAATATGGAAACGTCAGAGTGCGTGTGGTCTGTTCCTACCTGTGTGTATTAGTACTTTTCAGTAGGCCACATTCCGTGTTCCGCCCTGTCTTTGGGAGGCCCCAAGGCAAGTCATCAGAAGAAGCTTTAGACCCATAGTAGCTACGTGGCCCTTGTGCCACTGCTCTTCCTACGGCAGACATCGCTAATCAGTCCTGGAATTCTTTCACACTGAACCCTGATTGGTCTCACAATCCTTCTCCACTGAACGGAACACTCTCCTCAATCTCTACCACCTGAACGGAGCTGATGTACAAAAGGAAGCCTGTCTGTCTCAGCTAGCTATTGCCACAATAATGCTGCAAAACAAGCCACCCCAAGCTCAGCGGCTCGAAGCGAGAACCATTTATTCCCGTTCACCCACCTTGGAGGCATCTGGGATTCGGCCGGTCTAGGGTGAATCAGGCCAGCAGTGCTCTCTCCTTCAAGCTGAGGTCCGGGCCTGGCTTGTCACCCTGGGCTGGGCTCAGGTCTGTTCAGTGTGTGTCCATTCTGGGGCCTGCGCTGACCAGAGGTCACTCTTCTCATGTTGACAGCGGAGGCTCAGAAGGAGAGGTCAGCCACACGGGCACATTTTTAGTCTCTGTTTACGTCACATTCAGTAACGTTTCATCGGCCAAAGCGTGTGATGTAGCAAAGCCCCAAATCAAAGGGCAGGGAGGATGCCCCTCCCACACTAAGACCAGCACAGCACTGTGACCATGCACTCGAACTACCACATTGTCTCTGTCCTAGGCAGGGGGACGGGGGCCGTGTCAAACCACATCTGGTGCGATGTCCCCTGCTCGGCTGGTGCCCCTGTAATACCATCATTACATCCACCTTCCCTAGCCAGCCCATCCACCCGTTGTCCCAGGTGGGTGGAGAGAAGGGAGGGTTAAACTTCAGAGCCCAAGACGCAGGGAGAGGGTGGCTCTGTATACAGCCTGGCCAGTGAACCTGAAGATGAATCGTAGTCACGATGGACCCGAGGCAGACGCTGACTCGAGGGAATGGGCGCACGTCAACAGGTGACAGGTGGGTGGGGTCAAGGAGCCTGGGCTTCAAGACGGGTGATTTGGAAGAAACGAGAGAGTGACAGAGGACCAGCGGTGGTGGCGGATCAGGACAGAGGTACCCCAACTGGAAGTAACCACGGGCGTGGAAATCCCTGCTTTTCATTTTTTTTTGTTTTTTTTTTAGATACTGTATGGTATTATTTGTTTGTGGAATCTAAAATATAAAGCAAAGGAATGTATATAGCAAAACAGAAACAGACTCACAGATATAGAAAACAAACTAGTGGTTACCAGTCGGGAGAAGGAAGGGGGAGGGGCAAAATAGGAGTAGGGGATTAAGAGATACAAACTACTATGTATAAAATAAATACCTGCTTTTCGTTTTCACTCATCAATAGCAAAGCACCCCTTTAGGCCACAGCATCTTATCCCCACCATCAAAGGTGAACCCAGAAAATTACAGAGCCCGAGACTCTGCCCTCCAGGAGTTCACGATCTGAGACACACAGGCAACAACTCTAGGGAATAAAATATAAACAAAGAACCAAGATGGTGTGAAGCAGACAGGTGGCCAAGGGAGTTCCAACTGTAGTTAAAGGAAAGCAGAGATCAAGCCAGGCGGGCTCCCTGGAGGCGTGGGCGTTCAGGAGTTTCTTATGGAGGGGAGTACTGTCAACCTAGCCAAACGGCATGACTTCATGGAGGCTGTGGAAGTGGAAGTGGAGTGTGGGGAGAGAGGGCTTTGGCTGTGGGATAAGCTGAGGGGAGGGGAGGGCTGGGGGGTTGCACGGGAGCGTCTGTGAGTAGTCAGGCTTGTGCGGCTCCATGGACGGTTTAGAACGTTGCACCAGCTTGACAAGAAATCTTTAGAAAGTCTTGTAAGGGTTCCTCTTTAGAAAAGTATAGCAGCCTCTTTTTTTTTTCTTTTTTTAAACTTACAATCATGGGTGTAAAAAGAAAGAGGTGATGGGAATAATTGTGACCTCCCAATCACACATCTCAGTTCAGGGAATTAGGAAGAGGACGGGTCCCCAAGTCTGTGTGCTCCCCCCAGCTAAATCCAACTCACCTCCCCCGCCTGAGTCTCCAGTCCCGTGGCTGGAGCTCCTGCCAGGCCAGGCGCTGTAAGTCCTTCACGTAGGACGGCAAACCTGTGGAGTCAGGACTGTTATCAGCCCCTTTCCCAGAGGAGGAGACAGTGTTGATGAAGCTGAATTCCTCGTCCAAAGTCCTATGTTTAGAAAATGACAGAGCTGGACGTTGAACGCAGGCCTTCTGAGTTTAGAACCCACATCCTTCACCCCTTTGAGCTACTCTTTCTAAGAGGAGTCGCTAGCGTTAGAGACGCCACCGACATTCAGTTACTTTGGTCAGGCCCAGACAGTGACTCTGGGATTCATTGGCCAATCAGGCTATGAGGGCTTCAGCCATCCAGAAAATTGACGTGGCCTCATTTTCCACATCGTACCCGAGAGTATGTGTCCCAAAGCATCCAAGCCCCTTGGGAATGCTCTTTGATCAAGTGGGTCCCAGGATCTTCCCTCCGTGCATGTTTTCTTTTGGAGAGAAGTAGTGTTAGTGGCAGCCAAGGGGAGCCTGAGAGACGTGGGCTCTTCCCTTTCAAGCCAGGTTAACTGAGTGTGGCTTGTAGGCAGGTCAGCCATTGATTTCCTCTCTTCTCTGGAGAGCACTGCCATGGTTACATGGATGAAAGCCGAGGAATAAAGCCAGACTTGAATGGTCCAGGTTGAAAGGAGACTTTGAAAGAGGTTGGAAGATGCCAGTTGGGGGCGGGTTTGTAGTGGGAAATGCCTACTACCTGAGCAAGACGCCCGTGCGGTTCGGATGTGCTTGAGGAGGAGAGGGGGCAGTCTAATTACCACTCCTCCCAAAAGCCGAAAGGAAACCGCTTGCTGTTGTCTTCCTTTTCGTTTCTTGCGGCCTGCACCCGCTGCTCTGAGAGTTTGACTTTGAGCTTGGACTTTTCTAAAAGCATGTCAAGCTCAACACGGCCCACACTCAAATCGTGTTGATGCTAAGGCTTCAGTCTTGCAAAAACAAACAAACAAAAACTGGCTCAAAATCATCCCCTAAGGCCTATCAATGCTAGGACGGGTTGGTGGAAAGGCAGCAGCATTACCTGAACGTGTGACATAAGCCTGCCCTGCTCTGGGCCCCCCAGGGACCATTCCTGGAAGATTGTCTCCCAGTGGAAATCGGCCCAGAGGTTCAGGGATGGTAACTCCTCTTTGGTAAAAAAGAAAGTAGAGGAAAATGGCAGAATTGCAAAATAAGAAATTCACATCCACACATACTCTTTAAGCGCCTCTAACGTGCCAGCATGTATGCTGAATGATGGAAAGAACCATGTCCTTTTAGCCTTTTATTTCTAACCGAGACGTAACATCAGTGAAAGGAAAAAAAAAATTGGGCAAATGGGGCTCTTTTTCCAGGCCAGAGGACTAAAGGCCTTGAATAGGGTCCGTTAGGAGAAAGAGAATTCTATGTACAAAATCTTGTGACAGCTGATACACGCATCCTTGTAGCCCCGTGTAACTTCCGGAATAGACTTTCCAGTTCACTGGTACTGTCAAGATAAAGGTCATTCTAAGGACCTACCATCCACAGAGCCAGACTAGGAGCTGATTCTTCAACGTGGGAAAGGATTGAATGGAGCCACCAGTCTGTCTTGTGATAAACTGCAGCAATTTGCAAGGTGGGCGATTGAGCAAATTTAAAGGTTTAGTCTGAGCAAAACGATCCGGTCCATCTGGGCCAAGGCAACCCCTCCATCTCGGCCTCCTTAACACTGTTCTCTCCTGTTAACCAGCTCAGGCACTAGTTAACTCACTGTTTTTTTCTTCCAGGTTTCTTACCACATAAAAGGATTTTCACTCCTAGGTCTTTCTCACAAGCTCCGTCGTGACCCCCTTTTGGAAAATAACAACTCCTTTCCTGCCCTTACTGAGCTGGAGAGACTCAGCGATGTGTCCTAAATCACAAAGGTCCCTCAAGCTCAGCTTTCAAGACCATCTCACGGGTCAAGCCGAGTTTTAGGGGTGAGTGAAAATTAGAGCAACATGTGCGGCCAAATGTGTGCGGGGAGGGGGGCGGGCTTTGAGATACATGAGAGTCTCCAGGACCATCTGCCTGGTGTGGAAGGAAGGCCATCTGTGCTCTGCAGATGGTATGTCCACAGCAGCTCAAGAGCAAGAATCTTGTTTTTGTACTTTTCACCTGTAGCAGAGGCTACTAATAGCCTTTCTTGCCTACTTTCTCAGGCATAAGATCCTCTCCCCACCCCCTTTTAAACTGGGCTTGTAGCCTAAAGACTACATCCTCCCTTGCAGTTGGCTAAGGGTTAGTAAATGAGGTACAGGAAGTGATATGTGCTAATTCTGGGGACATCCTTAAAGGAAGAGACTAACTCTTATCCTTCCCCCACCCTTTTCTCCTTCCTCTGGCTGGAATGAAGATGTGATGGCCAGAACTAGAGCAACACTTTTGGTCCAAGAGGACAAAGGCCACACCATAGGGCAGTGGTCTTAAACTTTTGGGCCACAGGACCCCCTTTACACTCTTAAACAGTCTTAAAGATCACCCCAAAAGCTTTTAATTGTGTAAGTTATATTTCTTGATATTTACAGTATTTTAAATTAAAACAGAAACATTAAAAACACAAGTATACACAAGCATATAGTCCATTAGCCTTCAGAGAAACAACATCATCACACATCACGTAGCCTCTAGAACCCTCACCCTTGATAGAAGGAGAGTGAAAAGGCAAGTAACCACTTAGTATTATATAAAAATAGTTTTCATCTCAGAGATCTCCTGAAAGGGTCTTGGGGACCCCCTAAGGGATGGCAGAGAGTGAACTTAGAGGAATTTGTGGAGCAAGTGACCACTGTATCTGACATGAACAGTCAACCTCTATACTCTTCATGTGAGAAAAATAAAAGGAAGTTTCTCCATCGTGAAGATGCTGCTGTTTGGAACCTTTTGCCCCTTCGCGGGGACATTCTCCTTGAGGGTTTAGTGGGATGTTCTCTGTGACTCTGGTCCTATAGCCTCTGATTTTCCTCTCCCCAGAGGCTAAAAATAACCCTTGCTTTCTCATGCAATCTGAGCAATCGTGTGTGAAGGCCAGCATTTTCTGGAAGGCATTCCTCTTTCTCCTTTGTCAGTTTTATAGCGAAAATATTGTCCTTGCATTAACCTACACAATGAGGGGAGACATAAAGGAAAAGTCCGGACCATGGGCTCATCTTGACACTACTTTGTAAACATTCTTCCTGAATGTGAAAGCACAGAGCAGGTCAGAGTTAACATTGATCTCCCCAACACCCCAGTGAGATGTGTGTTATTATCTTCGTTCTGTGGATGAGGAAGCTGAAACATGAAAGAACTTGCCAATTATTATGATATAATGTTTTCCATTTTCAAAGCATCCTTGTTCATTAATTAGCACATCCACTCAATAAGCCTATAAGGTAGGTAAGTGCGCTTTGTATGCACATGCAAACATCCCTAAGTCCTTTATGGATCCTAAACTCATTAACATTCTTCCGACATCCCCTGAAGCTTGCTGTGTGTGTGGAAGAGAGAGCAGGTAGGTGGGGGAGGCAAACAGCTTCCTCAAATTAGAATGTCCAGCGGGGACCCTTTCTCCCCACACTTCCTGTGATATCAGTTATATTCAGGGCAGAATTCACTGCGGTTATGTCCTCTGGGGTGTGTCAAAAAGATCCAGGAAACGTGGCTGCCAGTCCCGGTAAGCTTCAAGCCTTGTCCTGTATTGCCGTGGAAGCACCCTTTCTGAAGAAGGACTAAGACCATTCGGTGGCCCCTCAACCTCTCAGCAGGTCTGATCTGGACCAAGAGGAGGAAGAGCTCTCAAGCTATGTCAACCCTTCTGTTGGCCCCAGATGGTCAGGAAAAGGACTGCCCCCCAAATCCAGTGCTGAATCCTGCTGCAGAACATGACCTGACACTTAGAGCATGCAACACACTGCCACGGGGAATGCTCAAGTGTTATCACCCCTGCGTGCAAGTTCACTTTTGTAACGTTGGTGGGAAAGAACGAGAAATAGGGCAGCCTTTGGGGGGCTGGGCCTGGTATTTACGGAAACATTTTATAAGTCTGTAAGTAATGAAATAGTCAAGTTAAAGATACCAAAATTGGTCATTTTCCAAGGGGAAATAAATAAAGTAGGCAAACAATTTTTCAGAATATAGAAAATTTTTTAAAAATAAATTTGTTTATTTATTTATTTTTGGCTGCGTTGGGTCTTCGTTGCTGCGCGCGGGCTTTCTCTAGTTGCAGCGGGCGGGGGCTACTCTTCGCTGCGGTGCGCGGGCTTCTCACTGCGGTGGCTTCTCTTGCTGTGGAGCACGGGCTCTAGAGCACACGGGCTTCAGTAGTTGTGGCGCGTGGGCTCAGTAGTCGTGGTTCGCGGGCTCTAAGCGCGCGGGCTTCAGTAGTTGTGGTGCACGGGCTTAGTTGCTCTGCATCGTGTGGAATCTTCCTGGACCAGGGCTCGAACACGTGTCCCCTGCATTAGCAGGCAGATTCTTAAACACTGTGCCACCAGGGAAGCCCTAGAATACATTTTAATGAGTATTGATTTTTCTCCCCCATATCACTACTCCACAGATAATTTCAGTAAGGCGAGGACTATTATTGAAGAACAAGCAAAGATAAACTTGGTATTTTGGCTTAAAATAATACATAGAATTTAGTCATTTTCAACGTGATATTAATACAAATAACATCATTCTTGCTCACACTTTTTTCCCTCATTCCTTTTCCTCTTTCTAATTAAAAAGAAGATGTGGTCTATATATACAATGGAATAAAAAAGAATTAAACAGTGCCATAAAAAAGAATGAAATGATGCCATTTGCTGCAACATGGATGGACCTAGAGATTATCATACTACATGACGTAAGTCAAAGACAAATAACATCTGATATCGCTTATATGTGGAATGTAAAACAAAAGTGATACAAATGAACTTATATACAAAACAGAAATAGACTCACAGACATAGAAAAAAAACTTATGGTTACCAAAGGGAAAGTGGGGGGAGGGATATATTAGGAGCATGGGATTAACAGATGCACACTACCATATACGAAATAGATAAACAAAGGTTTTACTGTAGAGTGCAGGGAACTATATTCAATATCTTGTAATAAACTATAATGGAAAAAAATTTACAAAGAATGTGTATATATATATATGTATATATATATACATATACATACATGTATATGTATAACCAAATTAATTCACTGTACACTTGAAACTAACACATTATTGTAAATCAACTATACTTCAATTAAAAGAAAGAAAAAATAAAAGAAAAAATAAATTTAAAAAATTATTCACGGGCAAAAGAAAAAAGAAAAACAGCTCTGCCAATCAAAATCACAACCCACGGGCTTCCCTGGTGGCGCAGCGGTTGAGAGTCCGCCTGCCGATGCAGGGGACGCGGGTTCGTGCCCCGGTCCGGGAAGATCCCACATGCCGCGGAGAGGCCGGGCCTGTGAGCCATGGCTGCTGAGCCTGTGCGTCCGGAGCCTGTGCTCCGCAATGGGAGAGGCCACAGCAGTGAGAGGCCTGCGTACCGCAAAAAAAAAAAAAAAAAAATCACAACCCACGAGCACTCATGATTCACAGTTGCCACAACTCTCCAGGATGCATCCGTAGTTATAACTCATGACTGGCTTAGAGCCCACACCAATCCATCGACAAGATGAAGAGCTGCTGTGCTCCCTACAATTACGACGGCCATCGCCATCAGCAACGCGGGCGTCTGTCTTACTGTAGGTAACCAAGTAACTGGTGACACGTAAAGTAATAATTCAAAGGTCTGGAATGCCTGCTGTAGACCAGGGCACTTAAAGTGTGGTCCCTGATCTGAAGTCGGTTCACGGACTGTTCCTACTTCTCCTGATGAGGTAAGTACAGATTTTGAGAGTGAGCATTCAGAAACTCTCAGAGCGATCTGACGTTGCCAAGACACCCGAGCACAAGATCAGTGGGCTTGTTTTACTAAACCGTGTATAGATGTTTCTGGAACTGCTCAACTCCCATGATGAGTCATGGTGGTGACAGCTGTCTGCTAGTCCTGTGCAGTAGGACTACATGCTGTTTTGTGATGGACTGAAAATTAAAACAAAACAGAGGGCTTCCCTGGTGGCACAGTGGTTGGGGGTCAGCCTGCCGATGCAGGGGACACGGGTTCGTGCCCCGGTCTGGGAGGATCCCACGTGCCGCGGAGCGGCTGGTCCCGTGAGCCATGGCCACTGGGCCTGTGTGTCCGGAGCCTGTGCTCCGCAACGGGAGAGGCCACAGCAGTGAGAGGCCCGCGTACCGCAAAAAAAAAACAGAAAAATAAAACTAACCACAGAAAGTTCGAGAAGCACCACTGTAGCCTATTTAGTTGTGGGACCAGCCCCAGTCGTTTATCTTCTATAAAGATGACTATTGTTGCTGCTGGACAGACTTGAGTGGAGAGGTTTGAATTCCTAATTTAAAAACCCTGTTGGGTGAACAAGTCCTTCCAACCTGGAAAGCAGGCATTTGGAGAGAATTGGAGTTGCTGGGGGAAGAGCAGGATATGAGCCTCTTGCCCTGGCGATTGCAGGTCAGCAACTAGAACATGAGTGGACTCCATCCCATGCACTGAACACTAGAGCTGACAAAGCTTCTTCTAATTCCTTAGCTGCACGCAGACCCCCAACTTCCCACTTCCAGAAAAGTCAATGCAAGGCCAAACCTCTCCCTTTACACAGCTCTTATGGGCACTGTATTTGATCAAGGAGTAGAATCAGTCAGTGTCACTGAGTTTCTCAAGACCATCCGTAACTGGCTTGTTCCCCTAGAACAAGTACCTGAGGTTCTTGATGATGCTATTGGTGTTGTGAGGATGGGCACGAGAAGATCCCCATCTTCCTGACCCCCATCTTAGTCAATGGATTTCTTTGATTATTTCCTAGGTTTACATTTTTAAAGGTGAGCTTTTGCCCATATGGTCCTCTGGAGAAAAAGTGACAAAAGGGTGTCCGGACACTGTCAGTGGCTGGAGGTGTGGTACCTGGTACCATTCTCCACCCCCTCCCTTGGCCTTTGCTTTCACCCCTGGGTCTCTGACCAGCCAAGTTGGAATCAAACACCCAAGAAAGAAATATTCTAAACCACAGTTCCAGAACGGTATGTCCATAATTAAGAAAAGGTTTTTTGATTCTTAAACTGAAAATCCAACCCATGTGAAATGCATGGAGAAACAGACCAAAGAAAGCTGAACACATGAAACGTCCCATTTTTGAAAGTATGCAGATTTCTAAGAAAATGTCCCTGCTGTGGGGACCTTAAATACTTTGCTTAATATGAATCGACAGTCATGTCAGAGTGAGAAGAACGGTCTGAGAAAGATTTCTTCGGCCAAAGCACTACACGCTGCTTTGTTCTTTCATACTTTTCAGTAATTGTGAAAGAACAGTTAAGTATCCCTCGGTTTTGAATCACAATGGAAAGAATCAAACTTCAAGAATTATCTTACAGGCAAAAGTTTGGACAGCTCTGCCTAGAAGTGGGGCTGACCCAGGAGATAGTAGCTCAGCGTCCTTCAAAGTTTAAACTCCCGGAACAACTAACTTTATTTATTTTTTTTTAACATCTTTACTGGAGTATCAGAATAACTAACTTTAGATGAAGGATAAGTCAACTGATTGATTCCGATAAGGTTAATTAAAAATGCTTTTCCTAAATGTTCTTTGAACTTGAGTGAAGTTTGCCAGACGCTTCCTTGGAATCACTTACCAGCGTGCAGGGCGACAGAAATTTCCTCCCCTCCCTCCTTCCCCCTTCCCTGTCCTTCTCTTCCCCATCTGTTTCCTTACCTTCTACTTTTTTTTTCTTCCTTTCTTTGTCTTTCCTGTTTCCTTCCCTTCCTTCCTTCTTTCACTTTTGCTTTTCTTTGCTACTGTCTTCACTCTTTCCTTTCATCTTTCTTGTCTCTGTCTTTGCACCCTACTTTCCCTCTGTTCCTCCTTTTTTAAAACTCTTCCTTCCTTCTTTCTTGTCTCTTGGCTTTCTTCTTTCCTTTTTGTTCTTTCTCCCTTTGTTTCTATTGTTCCTGCTTCTCTTGAAAAAAATTCTGTCTTTCTCACCTTCGTCTTTCTCTCTGTTTCTTTCTCATAAGTCTTTTTCTTTCTTCCTAATTGTCTTTCTTTTATTCTTTCTTCCCTAGTTTAATTAAAAAAGAATTCTAGGCATGTGGTCAAAACTCTTTTCCCAGATTATTTCCATCCATTCAGTACTTACTCATTAACGTTAAGTTCTGAAAATGAAGAAACACAGAAAGCTTACGATCGTTCCTCATTTCCAAGGCAATAAAATGTCTTGATAGAACATAACTTGGTAAAATGAGTACAAATGTTCAACTTTGCCCCCGACTAGTGTTTCCTTTGCAAAGTCGTTCTGTGCAAATGTCTTTAAAATCTCAGAAACATTAAATCCTCCTTAATAGAAGCTCAATGTATTTATGGTGTCAAAATATGTTTCAGAAAAGCCAAAAGCAACCGTTACACAAGTTGCCTCATTATCAATAATCTAGCATCACGCCTTTTGTGTGTCATTTCTTTACACAATATACTACCACCGATGACTTTCAGCAAATACATCATGGCAAAGGATTGCTCTCATCAGAGGCAGACTTTGGAAAGGATATGCTAATTTCTAGGGAGAAAGAAAACATCAAAACAGTACCAGCAAATAGCCAAGGGACTTTTATGTCTTAATATCCTTCAGAAGTGCTTTATCTCCTGGTGCAACATGTATCATAGTATAAACAGGAAATGAAACAGCCGCAGCATCAAAGAAGCACTGCCGTGGCTGTAATGTCAGATCAGGTTTAATAAAGGTTATCTACAGCAGGCTAATCAAACCAAAGTGTGCATGTTTGAAAGACCCATTTGATAATTTCCATTGAAGGCGCCCCATCCAAGCGACCCGACAATGTCCCACGTCTCCTGCTGACCTTCTGTACCTTCTTTCCAACGGGACCCCCTTCGTTAGTTGCAAGGCTGTTTTGATGTCCTAACTATGAGATGCTTCTAATTTGGAGGTGATCAGCTTATCAGAAGCTGGCCGACTTTCAGGCAGGCCTTGATTTCAAATATATATGTATAAACACAGGAATCCAACATGGAAAAGGGTCTGGAAAGGCACCCAGCCGTTCCATCCAGGTCTGCAGCAAACAGAGGCGAGTCTTCCTGCTCTGATTTGGCAAATGACCAAGTAAAGGAACCCAGTCTTCCCCCTACACGCTTCTGACAGTCATGAGCCTGGAGAGATACAGACAGGGAACAGAGGGCAGAGGCTTCAAGGGCAAACCCAGGCTGGTGCTGGGGGCCACTGACTTCCATGATGCAGCCCTGCGGCTCCGACACACCACCCTGGGGCTGTCCATCCCCTGTCCACACCCTTCACCTCCCAGCTGGGAGGAGACCACTCCCAACCTTTGCAAGTCAAGTGTAGCCACCTGACAAGTGTCTGTGCCCCTCCTTCTCACCAGGCAGGGAGGGGAAAGGTGACCGCCCAGCCACCGGGCCTCCCTTCAAGGCATTTTCGACAAAATTCAGTAAGTATCCGGCTGCGGGCGTGCTCGCAGTGTGCACTGCCCCGCCCTCTTCCCCAGGATCCCAGTTCCCCAGCTCCCAGCCCCTCCAGTGGGGAATTCCTGCCTTTCCCCAGGCCTTGACCCCAGGGTCCCCACAGACCCTGGGGAGAAGTGGGGAGGGGGCCCTCTGGCACATGGCCCCTGACCCATCCGTCTCAGCCCTGACAGGCAAGGCTGGGGCCGCGGCTCCCCCGACCTCCGCAGCTGCTGCCGTGACAGGCACTGGGGATGCAGGCGAGCCTGACGCCGGCGACCGGGGCGAGGAGGGTCAGAGCCGCGGCTGGGGCGATGCCATATGCCAAGGCCACCCCTCGGGGCGGGACCAGCCAGCAGTTGCCCAGCTCATCGTGGAAGCAGCTGGGGGGCGGAGGGCGCTCTGTGCTTTGTTGAGAGAGATCCTGCCTCTTTCATCTCTTCTCTGGTCCTCCGGCCCCCCCGCAGAGGCCCGGCTGCCCAGCCCAAGGGCACCGCATGGCTAGAGCCAGAGCTGCTACGTGAGAGGCGTGTGGATGAGCTCAAGCCGCACAGCTGGGTCCCCCGGTCCCCACGAAGGTCCACACCCCCCGCCCCTCCCAGACCCAGAATCCAGCCGCACCAGCAAAACTCCAGCTTGACAACTTGCCACAAGGCCAGCAACCCAACCCCTCCGAATTCCAAACCTGCCCTGTAATCTCTCCACCCTTATATTCTGTGTGTAGGAATCTGATAAAAGAAAAACTCCATCCCTCCCACGAATAATGCGGGCTGCACCGTCCATTCAGGAGAGCAGAACAAAGGCACCAAGGACAGGCAGAGTCGTAAACATCCATCTCAATCCCCCAAGACCCTTATCCATCGATCTGGACCCCCCCCATTCCAAGCCAAGGAGCACACGTGTCATGTGCAGACTCTGGGATGGCTTTCAGGACAAGCGTCATTCCCATCCGTGAAAGCCAGCCATGGGAAAAGTTCAAGGGAAAGCAAGCTTGTCCAAGTCCATTTGTAAAGGCTTGCCTGTAATTGGAGTTAAGCTTTCCGTTTTTTCCTTCCTTGTAACTTAACTTTTAGCCAATAGGGAGGTAGCCTGGCTAAACGGGCAAGGTTTGGGGGGCCATTAAAACCACAGGCCACTGCCTACTACTATTATTGTTAATTTCATTTACTCAGCGAGTGTTTATGGAGGGGCAGATAGACACCTAGCGGAGTTCAGAACCCACCTGCTTTATGTGAATATACTATTCTGCTCCCCAGATGGTTATATCGCCAGGTCAGTTTCTTTGGGAAGTCAAAGTGACCCAGGAGAACTTGGATAGACCAGGATTTGGGTTCAGCTCTTCCATTTATTAGCTGTGGGAGGCTTGACTTCCTCTGCTGTAACCCTCATAGGATTGCTCTGAGGATGAAGTTGTCGAAAACTATAATGGCGGGACTTCCCCGGCGGCCCAGTGGTTAGGACTCGGCGCTTTCACTGCCGGGGTCCAGGTTCGATCCCTGGTCAGGGAACTAAGATGCCGCAAGCCGTGCGGCACGGGCAAAAAATATATATCATAATGGTAAATTCACTGAGTACACGGTATAGACCAGGCACGGTGCTAGGAGCATACGCTTTTCTTATTTAATCCTCTCAACTACACTATCATCACTTACATTTTACAAATGAAGAAACTAAGGCACAGAGAGGTCAAGTAAGTTGTCCAAGGTCACACAGCTACCAGATGGTGCAATTGAGATTTGAACCCAGACAAACATGCATAAATATCAAATTATAATATGGAAGGGCAAGTAAAAAAAAAGCTAAACCCACGCTGTCCAGTACAGCATGGAGCCGCAGCCGCACATGGACAGCACACACAGAACATTCCCGCCGCTGCAGGAAACTCCACTGGACAGCACCAAGCGGCCGCTCTCAAGCACTTTCAGCCGTGGAATTATTTTTCTCTAATAAAATCTTGCGTGAAACCTCAACGTATCAAATAAATAAAAAGTACCATTGTAATTAAATTAGTATTAATGTATTTTCTAAAGTCAAATTAATAACATTAGCTAATTACACAATCAGTGAGAACCATCATGTTTTGTATGTGTCAATTTATATGTCATTTACTTTCAAACATTTTCGTTGTAAAGTGTTACCTATGGACACTCAAAGCAAAGGACATAAAGGTACAGTTTAATGAATAACTGCAGAATAGACACCCATGTAGCCACCACCCGGATCAAGAGCTTGAACTTGCCAGGATTTGAGACACCCCCTCCCCTTTCCGATCACATCCCCTTCTACCTCCCAGAGTTTACCACCGTCATGAGGCTGTTTCAATTGATGAAAGCAATATGAAATTGAGGGTTGTAGATAGGAGATTGGCTCATGAGTTGAGTGATTTCTACATTTTTAAATGGTTGGAAAAAATCAGAAGAACAGTATTTCATGACGTGAAAATACATGAAATTCAAATGTCAGGGCCCACACATAAAGCTTTATTAGAACAAAACCATGCTTCTTCTTCTCTTTATTATCTGTGGCCACTTTTGTGCTACAAGGCAGAGTTGAGCAATCGTGACAGAGGTTGTATGTCCCACAAACCCAAACAGATTTACGATCTGGCCTTTCACAGAAAAAGTTTGCCTGCCCCGATCTAGATGACGGTTCATTCTTAAGCCAGCCTCAGCGTCCAACGTGTAAATTACTTCCGCATTTTAGTTTGGGTTCTACAGTAACACGAAACTTGTGATTCACACAGATAAGAGGGTGACAGAGGTTTGTGTTTTTACACAACCCACCTTGCAATTTCAGAATACTGGTTTTTTTTTCTTATTGAATTCTTTCATTAATTTAAGGAAGAAATGATACAAATATTATATAAATTATTTCAGAGAATAGAGGAGGAAGAAACTTCCCAACTCATTTTTGATGCAATCATAACCTTAATGCCAAAACCTGACAAAGATTTTATTTTATTTTATTTTATTTGTTTTATTATTTACTTTATTTTTCAAAAGAAAAAAAATAATACAGTTATTTCTTATACACATCCATACAAGAAAACCTCTACAAATACTAGCAGATCAAATCTGGACATATATAAGAGGTATCATACTCTTGACCAAGTCTGATTTATTCATGATTGCAAAGTTTGTTCAACATTTGAAAACCAATGAATATAATTCACTCTATTAATAGCAGGAAGAAAAAATTATACAGATCATTTCAATAGATGCAGAAAAAGCATTCAGCAAAACTGAAACTCATCAGTACTTTTAACCAGAATACTCTATAATTAAACTAATCTGAAGACTCAAACGAGAGGTAGCTTGAAATCTTATTTCCAAGCTGAAATGCACGCAAGATCTAACCCTGGCTTCCATTCCTTACCGTAGATACAGACGTGAGAGAGGAAACACTCTCAACTTAGAGTACGTGCAAAAAAAAAATCTATAATATAACACTATCAGGATGACGTGTCATAAGTTTACTTATTGTTTGTGCAGCTGAAAATAAGGAAGTGTCAAGAACACACGCAGAGCAGACGTGGTTCAGTCCTGTCTCCATTCGCTGTGGCACAATTTTGTGTCAGCAATTTGCCAAGCCTGAAGTTAGAAAAAGACCAGTTCATCCTTTCTACTCTATGACACATTGACAAGAAGTTCAAATATATGCCCAGAGACAGTCAGCTAAGACACTGGTGGTTTCTGATATGTTACGATTTGGTAGGGAACGCCAGTGAGCAGACCTGTTGGTTTTAAGGATTTTTAAAACAGTCTTAATTCTTTTTTTAATTGAAATTGAATTAAATGGTTGGGGAACCCCCAATCCCTCACATACACTCCACTAGAGTGTTCCTAGGATTAGGGAAAGAGTTGGAATTTGTTGTTACTGATTCTTAAGCAGTAATTTGCAAAAAAGTACAAAGGTAGAAGTGGATCCGCACATTAGAACCGGGAAGGGACACATTCTACTCATAACGCGGATGACACAGAGTCAAGTCCAACAAAGCCCTGGTTTTTTCTCAACCGAAAAATGTTGAGAGGCTCTGCCCTGGGGTTGAGCCAGGCTGCAAGCTTAACCAAGACGGGATAAATTAGCACATGTGGGCAATGGTTTTTTCACCCTCCTCGAACCTTTGCGAGCAAATCTCAGCACTCTGTAGTCTTCCTCTTTCCCAGTGTCCATCACCGCCACTCTACCCTCTTTTAGCCACTACATCTCCCCAGACGTCCAGCTGCTCTTCCAGGTCTCCTCCCAGTGGGGTTGTGAGGATGGAGCCCTCGTGGATGGGATCAGGGCTCTCTCTTATAAAAGGGCTCCCAGGAGCTCTCCAGCCCTCTTTGGACTGCCAGAGGACAGGACACGAAGTCAGCAGTCTGCATCCTGGAAGAGGGCCTTCCCCAGAGCCTGACCATGCAGGCACCCTGACCTTGGACTTCCAGCCACCAGAACGGTGAGAAATCAATTTCTGTTGTTTATAAGTCACCTGCCTGTGGTCATTTGTTACAGCAGCCCAAACTAAGACAGGAGTCTTTGGTGGACGGTAGGTCCTTCTCACTGTAAGAAAAGTTCACCACATCCCACCCCTCCAGGAAGTGGACTCCTCTGTCCCAGCAGTCCAGGCAAAGCCAGAGAGTCACTCTGCTGCACTGGAGGAGTGCACACCCCAGCCCTGAACCCAATGGAGCGGGGGACCAGCGTGCAGGATGTGCAGGTTTGCTCAGCCCAGGGCAGTGCTGTCTGCCCAGCACCATGTGGACGACGGAGACCAAGGGATTTGGGGAAGGGAGGGGAGATGGAAGGTGCGGGCATCGGCTGCACAGCAATGGCATCATGGTCCGCACTAATTAGCAAACTCTAGATTATTAAACTCAAAGGCACCAGGGGTCTCCTACGGGTATCACAAACCACAACCCCCGTGATGGGTGCAGCCGGCCCGCGGGGAGGCTGCTGTGTTCCAGGGAGCGCGCCCGGCCAGAGCAAGCAGACCTTGCTCTCGGCCCTGGGCAAGGGCTGCCACCAGAGACTGTGGGCCCAGGGGTGCCAGACTTTCTGAGATTTCAAGAGCAGCCGGAAATCTGGACTTTTGTATGAAACTTTCCCTTCTGAAATGTCGGAAACAACTTCAAACTGCTTGGGATAATACACGAGCCAAACAACCCTCATCTGTGGGCCAGATGCAGCCCTGGAGCGCCCGTTTGCAAACTCTGAGGCACACCCAACCCGCGATTTTACAGAAGGGGAAGCCGAGCTGTGCCAGGGACGGTCAGCGAGTTACCCAAAGTCACCAGTCAACGGCAGAGCCGGGACTGGACTCGGTCTTGCCGCCGCGGGCTGTTATATTTTCTGATCAATTGTGTTCACTCAGAGCCCACACCAGGGAGGACCAACTACAGCCCGCTGGCTAACTCCAGCTGACAGTGTTTCTGTAAATAAAGTTTTACTGGAACACAGCCATGTGCGTTTGTTTACATACTGTCGTGGCCGCTTTCCCGCTACAAGGGCGGAATTGAGGTGTTCGGCCCACAAAGCTGAAAAGATTTACTCTCTGATCTTTCACTGGGAAAGGTTGCCATCTCTGCTGTAGACCCTTGACATTGGCAGATGTCATATATCTTGTTGCAACTACTCATGAGCTATCCCAACAGTCCGAGCTATTATTTAGTAACACCTCTGAATCCTACTTGTGATGCTGCAGGCCCGGGACTGTGGTCCGGGGAGGATGGGGAGTGAGCCCAGCCGCGGGTGCCTATCTCATCCTGGGTGAGTTACTCCTGTGAGAAGATGATAAAGGAAGACCCCTACGTCCACCACTGCCAGCACCACCATCACCAGCTTCTGTTTGTGGGAAAGAGCCCTGAAACGAAAGGGGAATTAAGTGGACTTAAGAGGCCTAAGGATGTGAAGGTTCTTACAAGTGAATAGAAATTTTAGGTAAATGGTAGAATGCTGGCGATAGCCGTGGACAGGACACACACACACACCTCTCTGGGAACCAGAAAATGTGGTTTGTAAGCATTTTCAGAGACTGCTCCAAGTAGCATAAACATCGCCCATCCGATGAATGAGGCAGCCCTGATGTGTTTGGCAAGGCTGCTAACCCACGTGAGACTCAGCCAGGACTCCTGACACTCTTGGGAAATATGATCTCTGGAATATCTCAGAGGCCCTGTCAGAGGAGCCTGCAAGCCCCTGGCCTCATGCTCCCACTGGTGCGAGGTCCCGGCCTCTATTCCCACGTGCCTCATCCTGGCTGCAGGGCGGGCTGGTCTGATCAGTGTGACTGATCAGTGAGGACCTGGGATGCTCAGCTCAGCCTCCAGGGCTCCCCTTGGCCACAGATGGTCGTGGCGATGCATTCACATCATTTCTCTGCCACAAGGAAGTCTCTCAGCCGTGGCAGGAGGGAGTCCACTGCTCTGCCAGCGTCACAGTGGGTAGGGATGTCTCACTCAGGGGGAGCTCTTAGCAAGCCCATCATGGCCCTAGGGCCGAGCCACTCCTTCTAACCTGGCTTTCATCATTCCTCTCCTGCTCTCTGACTCTCCTCTCTCTCTCTCTCTCCCTCTCTCTCTCTCTCTCTCTCTCTCTGTCTCTCCATTTGGAACTTGGAAAAGAGAAAGAGGCGTTATTTATTCGAAGCTACTGGTGGTAAGATAGCAGTGTTGCTATTTTTACAATGCATGTTATAGGGGAATTATCTGCTATAACTAAAGTCACGTATTTGGGGATTTTGATGTTCCCTGCTCAGATGTCAAGCCATTCCTCTTCTCACTTGGGCCCTAGCAATCTTCTAGGACCTGTTTGCTCTCAGTGCAGGATAAGAAGCCCAGCCCACAAGATGTTTATCGTCTACCCAAGAGCCAGTAAGTGATCAGTAAGTGTGTTTAAGGTATATGTATTAAATACGTGATTGAACAAAACAGCGCAAAATTGTTTGGTACACTGAGGAGTACAGGCTAATCTCTATAACCTCTTAAATTCAGTGGATTGATGGGTCAGGCATTTGTTGTGTGTGATTTGAACCCCAATACAGCTACTGTCACATGTCTTTTCAGCAAGTTCCTTGGGAGCAAAGTGTTTCTCGGGTCTCACCAACCAAGGAATGAGATAACATTGCCTCAAAGGATAGGCGTGAAGGTGAACAACTAGAAAATAAGAGATACCTTAAAATACCTGCAGATTCCTTGGACATCAAGTCTTTCCTTGGCCAAAGGGCCATTCTTCACCTGGAGTCAAATTGTTAAAGCTCTCAGAAGCCACCACAACGCCTGGGAATTCTGGTCCTGATCATTCGAAAAGTTATTTCTTCTGGCTTTTCATTCTAAGGTTAACTGAAACCAGAGTTAGAAGACCCATCTGGAAGGATATCTCTGTGCATGCGCACGCACACACACATTTACATTTATATGATAAATATATACATATAAAACACACATAGATAGATAGATGATAGACAGATAGGATTTAATTTTTCTGAGCACAAATCAACTAACAGGAAGATGACCAGGCCTTTTCTGGATGGCCTAAAAGAAGTGGGCAGTATTATGGAGACGTGTAAATTAGCAGCCGACTGCAGGTATACGAGCTAGTTAAGTCTGTCAGGAGCACAAAGTAGCATTTTGCAGCAAGAGCCCTTACCGCGTTCGAAGGCTTGTCTCCAGTAGTATGCGTTCTAGGGCTCTAGGCTGAGCAAAGAATCAGGATGCAGGAATAGATGAACGTGCAAAAATGTTCACTGCCGCTTTCTTTGTAATGAAAAAAAGGGACTGACCTAAATGTCCAACAATTTCAATTTTTTATTTTTTCTGCGACACGTTCTAGTATCTAGTGACTGTATTGTACTTTGTTGTTAACTTAGATTTTCTGGGCTCCTTAATTGAATTTTTTGTCAGTTTGGACTAATACAGTCCTGAAGTAACAGTAATACCTGCATTCATGTAAACATCTTTGGAGAAATAGAAGTTTCAGCACCTTAACAGCTAGGAATAAAAGAAAATAGGAGTAATAATTAAGTTAAAAAAAATGAGCAGGAAATAAATCACAAAGCTGTAAGTTCTAGAGTGGCAAAAACATGTTTCAACACTGGTTGACATTTGACAATTGTATGACACACTATTATTTTCTGTACCGGTGAGGACAACACTTCCAACTGAACTATGATCCTTCATCAGTTGTAAGGTGCATACAGATTTCAGAGGTGTTCATATGTGAAAAAAAGAAGCATCTTAGAACTAAGGCCATTCAGTGGGTAGCATCGCGCACACTATGAAAGAAGCAAAGTGGTTTCAAAGTCTGTGCTGAACAGAGGACCAGGGCCTGGGAAGGCGAAAGCCCAGGCTGGGCGGAAGTTTGCAGCAGAAAGACAAGGGACCCTGGCTCGGACCCCACTCCCTGGTGGCCAAGGTGGGGAAGGAGCCACCTCCCCGCTGCATGGTCCCTCTCCAGAGGACACCCACTGACTGGGCAGGGAACTGTGATGTGTAATTGGCTAATGTCTGGAGGACACTTTGAAGATGAAAAGTGCCAGGTGGGTCTCATCACAGCCACTTCTTAAGATGATACTTGGAATAATAATACAGTTCTCCCCCACCGGGCCTTTCATCTGTGGATTTCAAAGCACTTAGCGAGCCTTAATTAAGTCTCCCAGCACCTCTATGAAGTAGGCACTAATAACCTCTTGCCTTAGATGGAGAGACAGAGGAGGGTAAGCGACTGGCCCAAGCCCTCAGAGAGGCAGGGGCAAGCCGCTCTGAAGGCATTCATTCAGCCGGCAAATGCGTGCCGAGTGTTCCCTCTGTGCTAGGACAAGTGCTGAGCTCCAGGGGACCCAGCTACAGCTGGGCTGTCCATCGTCACATTTGCAGGAATTCTGCAAACCCATTGTGAAACAAAGCCATTATTTAAGGTTTTTGTTAGGTTGGAGATAGGAGTATTCTTTTTTTTTTATTGAAGTGTACTTGATTTACCATGTTGTGTTAGTTTCAGGTGCACAGCACAATGATTCAGTTATACATAGACATATATTTTTTTTAATTCAGATTCTTTTCCCATATAGGTTATTACAAAATATTGAGCAGAGTTCCCTGTGCTGTACAGTAGGTCCTTGTTGGTTATCTGTTTTATATATAGGAGGGTGTGTATGTTAATCCCAAACTCCTAATTTATCCCTTCTTCCCCCTACTTAAGTTTAAATTATATAAACTTATCATTAAATAAATTTATATTGCAAACGGAGGTAATCAGAACTTAAAACACGTCTCTCCTATCTTACTTTTACTATTATTTGTGCTCTTGAGGTTATTTAACCTGTGGTAATAACCACAGGTGGAAATAGTATATAACAAGGTACGACTGTGCATTCCTCCCCAATTCCCTGTTCAGTGATGTCCCGTTGGTCCCTTGAAATCAGCCACCGTGGGAATGTTTTATGTCATGGAAATTAACAAGTGCTACAGACCAAGGCTTGACTTACTGTTTTCTTGACTATATAGAAATGATAGAGAAATGTTAAGAATGCAGGTTAAAGTTAAAAGGGTACCATTTCTGCAACCATTACACTGTGAGCAACACACCGAAAAATTGAGGAATTACTCTTCCAGCATTCAAAATCCATCATCCAGTTCAGCAGAGCAGTCACCCATATCGTGGACAAATGAATGGAATTTCTACACACACGTTCCTTGTTTCACTTTCATCTTACTCGTTACATACGTGAAAGTGTCAGTCAACTTTCATGTCAGAACTACACTTTCTTCAGTTGCGGCCATAGGTTGGCTGCAGACATAAGAGTTTGACAAAAACCAGTGAAGCATTCTAGGAGACTCAACTGGCAATATGGAATATACAATAAAAAGAATTTCTATTTTATTTGTACAGGTTCTATACATTTTATTATTATATATGCTTTTTTCCCCCAGAAAGCCTGTTAAACATTCTCCAGCACCCCCTTGGTAGACCCTTGGATGGGCATGGAAAGCACAGGCCCTGTCCTGGTGGACATGCCAGATCAACTGGTACTTTCAGTGTGAAGAGCTGTGACGGAGCTCAGCTAAGCCTGTGCACTACAACTACTGAGCCCACGCACCACAAGTACCGAGCCCGCACGCTACTACTGAAGCCCTCGCACCTAGTGCCCGCGCTCCGCAAGAAAAGGAGCCACCGCAATGAGAAGCCCGCGCACTGCAATGAAGAGTAGCCCCCGCTCGCCACAGCTAGAGAAAGCCCGCGCGCAGCAACGAAGACCCAACACAGCCAAAAATAAATAAATAAAATAAATAGATTTTTAAAAAATAAATAAATAAATAAAATGATTGTCATATGAAGAGACAATCAAAGAGTGGGCAGTTGAAAATGTAAGAAAAAAATGTTACAGAGGCGGGTTGGGACGCTAATGTAAAAATATGTAGTATTTGCCGGTTTTTACAGTTTATATTTTTGGATTTATTTAATCCTTCTACACAAATAGTTTCATGCCTAATTCTGTATTCATCGTTTGGATTATTTTTCTTAATCTCCCCAAATTTGTATCATTTCAGGAGCCACAAAACTGGGGAGAGCCCCCGGCTGGGGTACACGCAGGGTTGTTAGATGAGTCCCAGGGAGAGCTTAGTGGGGAAGATGCTGCCTGCCCTACCCAGAAACCTTAGGGATGAGGGGAAACTCAACAGGCGAAGAGGGAAATTGAGCAAAGATGGCTGACCTGTGTCTCTTCCGCATTCTCTCTCCTCAGCTGGGCTGTTGACGTACACACGGCATCTCTATGTGGTCTTTCCATCTGGGCTAGTCTGGGCTTCCTTGCGGCATGGCGCTGGGTTTCAAGAGTGCAAAGAGTGAGTGTCCTCAGGAAGCAAAGCAGAAATCCACGGCATCCTCACGCTCTAACCTCAGAAGTCACAGAGCATCACTTTGGTCATGCTCTGGAGGCTGAGGCAGTCACAGAGGGCTTCCCTGGTTTAGGGGAGAGGATGTGGAACCCCCCACCATGGGCTCCTCCATGGGAGGATCGTCAGTATAGGGGAACCACGTGGGATGGGGGACAGCGCCGTGGCCGTTTATGGACAGAACAGTTTACCACATGGAGGAAAAAAACGTGAACAGAAAGAACGTTAAAAGAGGCCTGAAGGGAAGCCTCCTGCACTGCTGGTGGGAATGCAAATTGATACAGCCACTATGGAGAACAGTATGGAGGTTCCTTAAAGAACTAAAAATAGAATTACCATAGGACCCAGCAATCCCACTCCTGGGCATGTACCCTGAGAAAACCATGATTCAAAAAGAGACATGTACCACAATGTTCATTGCAGCTCTATTTACAATAGCCAGGACATGGAAGCAACCTAAGTGTCCATTATCGGATGTATGCATAAAGATGATGTGGCACATATATACAATGGAATATTACTCAGCCATAAAAAGAAACAAAATTGAGTTACTTGTCGTGAGATAGATGGACCTAGAGTCTGTCCTACAGAGTGAAGTAAGTCAGAAAGAGAAAAACAAATACCGTATGCTAACACACATATATGGAATCTAAAAAAAAAAAAAAAAGGGTTCTGAAGAATCTAGGGGCAAGATAGGAATAAAGACTGGACGTAGAGAATGGACTTGAGGAAGGGTAAGCTGGGACGAAGTGAGAGAGTGACATGGACATATATACACTACCAAACGTAAAATAGATAGCTAGTGGGAAGCAGCCGCATAGCACAGGGAGATCAGCTCGGTGCTTTGTGACCACCTAGAGGGGTGGGATAGGGAGGGTGGGAGGGAGATGCAAGACGGAAGAGATATGGGAACATATGTATATGTATAACTGATTCACTTTGTTATAAAGCAGAAACTAACACACCATTGTAAAGCAATTATACTCCAATAAAGATGTTAAAAAAAAAGAGGCCTGACTCTATCAGATACTCTGTTCCCAGAGCTACTGACCTCATCATTTGGTCGGGGGTGGGGTCCCTATTCTGATCTTGCAGATGAGGAAACTAGCGCTCAGACAGGTTCGGATACTTTCCATTGCCCAGAAAGTGGTTCTCAAACTTTAGTGAGAGCACTGTTGAACACCACTGCCCCCCAGAGATTCTGATTCAGTGAATCTGGGAGGGAGACCCAGGAATCTGCATCTCTAACAGGTCCCTCAGCGGCTCTGAGGTGCTGGCCCAGTGGCCACACTCTGAGAACTGTCGGCGTACAGTCTTTGAATCTGCATCTGTGTGAACTTTCATCTCATCATGGAGCTTGCAGTGGAGAGAGATGATATTCCTCAACCAGCGTCAGAGAAACAGGATAATGACTTATAAGCATCGTGTCTTTTATTCCAAGAGAAAAGATTCCATGTGAATTAGGATAAGATTTCCTTTATCCCTTGCCCACTCCTCTTTCCCTCTCTCCACTCACTCCTGGAAGCCTTTAATAAAACAGACAATATGGGCAGCAACTTGGCCGTAGCATAGCGAAAACGGCTTGTCCCTGTTCCACAGTGTCTGATAACTCTGGTGGGGAAACTTTATCAGCAAAATAACCTACCAAAGGAACGCTATGAGAGGCTGTCAAAAAAGAGCAAAAGAAAGACGCATCTAAGTTGGAGATGCTTTACTCTGAAAAACCAGTGATGTCCTCTTCCATTAGTGCTGAAGGTTGGAAGTAAGAGATGTGCCTAAGGCTAGAAAGCCCACCCCGGAGCCTGCATGGAATGGGACCCCATGGAGAGACCGGAGGGGCCAGAAGAGAGGAAGGAATCCTGGGAGGAGGAGAGGATGCAGTCTTGAGGGCTTTTTACCCTAAATTTCCAGTTCTCCGACATCTAAGGTTGTGTTTTCTGACCCTTTGCTGTTGGGTGGGACCAGGTAGCTAGTTCTTGCCAATTACTCCAAGACGAAGTGGACATTGCTTGCACGTGGGAGCGTTGACCTGCCAATGAGAGATCCTCGTCCTGCAGAGCTCTCCTTTTCCTCTGCCCCAGGGGCTGGTGACGTTCACGATGGCGGCTGCCAGCTGCACCTGGAGCAGAACACCTACCAACCCGCGATGGGCAAGTGGAGTGAGCGAGAAACACACATCTGCTATTTTTAGCCACTGAGATTTGCGGGTGCTGTGTTACCACAGCGCGAGCTAGCCTTTCCTAACTGATCCCCGAGAAACGAGAGAGAAGGGGCATTCAGGCACCTCTCCCAGGAGCATCATGAACAGGCCAAAATGAGACAGACTGGGAAAAATAAATAAATCTGTGTACCATTCTCTGGCCACTGTGAAATCCGTGATGCTCTGATGGTTATTTTCCTCTACATGTCTTCCAGATTCTGCAGGCTTCTCTCGGGGAATTTGGGCTGTAGGCCCTCTGTCGTTCCCCAGCCCCACCACTTTGCTTTAACCCATTCCAGGCAGATCTATTCCCTCTCACATGGATCTGGTATGAAGGGTAACTTCGATCCAGTGGCCTGTAGCCAGATTCCAGTCTCAGATGCCAAGACTCCCTCCCCTCACTTACGCCCAGCTCCAGCAACATGCTCTGTCTTCTGCAGGTTTGGCGAAGATGCCAAGGCTTTGTCAGTGCGATGCCATCAGTATCCCCACCACCTACTCCCTGACCACCCTTTGGAAGGTGCCCGGGCGTTCAGCGCCGGCATTCATGGCATCCCTGCCAGTGTGTCCCGCCAGGCAGGAAGGAGGGGAGGCTTGGTGCTGTGGGGTTCCCAGCTCCCAGCACCCCATCAACCACCAAGAGACCCAGTCTGGGCCATTGTCTTGCCTGATGGAAGCAGAGGGACTGAGTTCCTGCAGAAGCATCTGAGACCCAAGCCTGCGTGGTGGGAGCCCGAGCTACCCTAAGTCCCCACCCTGCACCCCACCATCTGCTCCTCAGTGTTTTTATTGCTGTCTGGTTTTTAAAAATAAGTTCAAGAGGAAAAACAAAGCAAACTGGTAAAAAAAAAACAACGTGAAGGATTGAAACAATTTATATTTAGACTCTGTAAAAAAAATAGTATATTTTCACCATCTTTAGCTCTATAGTCCTATGTTTTTCATTAAACTTTGGAAAAGAGAACGCCCCCCCCCCGAAAAAAATCATGGCTTGCTCTTCGTGCACTTGGGGCTCTAGGGGTCTCTGCTTAGTCCCTCCGTGTCTTCCTAACATCATCTCAAATCCCACCCCAGGCTCCTAACAGACCTGAAACTTCCTGTATGGACAGTAACCCCCCCTTTTTTTTAAAAGCCACCCACTACCTTTGAGCGTACTCCCTATATTTGGGTTATTTCCCCCTAAGTGATCTGCATTTCCCCAAGATAGAAGCCAGATACTTACTCTCCCATCGTTCTTGCCAGGAAGGGCCCGGTCGCGTGACGTAGGCTCAGCCAATCGGAAACACCTTCGTGGGATATGGATTCGGGAGTAACTCCAAGAATGAGGCACCACACAGAATCCAGTTACTGGAAGATGGCTGTGTGAATATCTGGTTTCCAGGGTAGAACCGAGCTGCCAGACAGAGGCTGGATCTGCAGTGGGGTCCTGGGCTCTGCCCGGTGTCATCCGAGGAGTGGCCAGGGCGTTGTCTGGAGCAGTGCTGAGGGTCATTTGGACCTTGTGTCAGGCTGCAGAGGCCCCGGCCTGGCTCTCTGGATCCCTCCAGGTTTTATGAATATCCTTTAGTAAATTCCTTTTCTGGGTGAATTTTGTTGGTTACAACTATGAACACTGATTAATACAGTAGATCACACAGAACCCCACCACCACCCAAGATGCATGTTTCCCCTTACATTTCAAGCTTCACAGCAAAGAGAAAGATGTTTTTCCAAGGCTCTCCTGTCCTCTCCGATTCTGGTCCAGTCCAGCAAAGCATCTGAATTTGGACACTTGGGAAACTTTACGGGTGGATAAATTCCTTCATGCAAAAAATAGTAATCGAGTGCCTGCTATGTTCCAGGCAGGACATGATAGGTCCCTGCCCTCAGGGGGCTTACAGTATAGCCAAGGAGACAGACCTCAACCAAATAATCACACAAACAAATATAAAATTGCAATTGTAATAACAAGTGCTGCAAAGAAGAGAAAAGAAGAGCAAACAGGTGTGTCAGGAGGTGACAAAAGGCTTGCCTGAGGAATGACACTTACGGTGGACACAATGCTGCAAGGTCATCAGGCCTTTGTTTTCCTCCCAAACACAGATGACTTCGTTTTCTGGCCTTTCTCGCTTCTAGGAGGGCCCACGTGACTAGGCTTTGGCCAATGGAATAAACGCAGAGATGGGGTGAGCCATTTCCAGGCCTGGCCATCCGACATCCTCTGTGCAACCTTCTACACTCTTAACTTCCCCAATTCCAAGATGGCAGAGCCAGACGATGGAAGATCCTGGATCCCTGAGTGACTTCTTGAAGGAGTCACCAGGGAGAGCTGGAGACATGTCAGACTTTAATGGTTGTAGGAAACAGACTTTTATTGTATTTAAACCATTGAGTCTTCAAGGGCTTATTGTTACTGCAGCTTAGCCCATTCCACCCTAGCTGATACACAGGTGGGCAGAGAGCTGAAGGATGAAGAGAGGTTAAATGTATAAAGAGAGAGGAAGTGAAAGCATCCCAGGCAGAGAGAACCGCCCTATGCAAAGGCTTTGCGGTGGGAAAGCATGAATAAAGTGAGAGGCAGTGGGATTCAAGATAGGGCCGTGGACGTCGGCAGAGGTTATGAGACAGGCTGGGGCCTGGGGCCCTTTGCTGCAGGGCGTGCACCTGGACGAACGTCTCCTGGACGAACGTCTCCTCGGTTGACAAAATACAAAGAAACTGTAAGGAACTAAAAATAACTGCGTGCGTGTGCAGTTGGGGCAAAAGGTACAACAAGACCAAAAAACCCAATTGCCACTTCTGAAGAGCTCGGAGCAAAAGCAGGGATTCGGGAGCAACGGCAGAGTCCTGGGCAGGCCCCGTGCACTCAACACCACCAAGGGGTGGGCAGCCCACCTCAGCCACCACTCCTGCCCGACCCCTGGACCTGCGCCTACCCTCACCCCATACAAGGAACCCTCGCCCCCGCTTCGGGGAGCGAGCAAGGGGACCTGTTACTTGTTTTCTCTCCCCCGCTGCTGCAGCAGGGGCCCCAATAAAGCCTTGCCTGAATTTCTGGACTGTCCTCTGATCAATTTCTATTGATTGGTTATGGAGGCCAAGAACCCCGGTTGGTATCAGTTAGACTGTATGAGCCACGTAGGGACAAAGGGAAGGAGTTAGGTCGTCAAGATTCCGGCTTGCTCACGTCCCCACTGCCCGGAGACTCAGGCTGGGGGCCTGCCTGTTTGTTTTCAAGCCAGAGACCCTGGAGTTCTCCACTCTTAGCCCCGCCTCACTCCCAGATGAGGAAGGCTTTGAGAAGAAACTGTACCTTTCCCTACAGTAAGCAGCCCAAGAAGCCACAGGCATTCGGGGAGTCGTGGGTCAGATACTTAATTATTCTAATTATTCGAATCTAGAAGTCTCTTCTCCCCGCACTGCCAAGAACAGAAAGTTCCTTTTTTGAAAAATAGCGTAGTTTGTTGGAAGGGTTGAATCTCATCCTTGATCCACAAAGCTCTCAGACTCACCTCCAGACCTCCAGAGCTTGAGAATACCCAGACACGCTCCCTCCCCACGACCATGGACAGAGCAGGAGGGGATGGAGAGGGTGGGGTCAGGTGTATGCCATTCTCATTTATTTTTAAGAAAAGCCACCTTTCAAATGGGGAGATTAGGGTGGACTTGTACTTCTAAACAACTGTGATATCATCGCTCTGATATCATCAGATAAAGAAATTACTCTAAAAGTATTGCCTCATCTACAAAGCTTAGGACATTTTTTTCCCTTTTGCTCTCTCTCTTTTTTTAATCTTTGAGAAAGATAATGAAAGAGGAAGTTTGAAACCCCATTTCTATTGATGTTCGAACACACAACTGCTGGATTTAAGAACCAGGGGAGATCAAAGGGAATGGGTCCCATTTTGATAAAATTACAGCATCGCTGGCAGAGGGTGTGGGGCTCATTTAGGAACTCGGAGGCAAGGAGTTGTTAACACACCTTCCTTCGAGCCAAAGACAGAAGGAGAAATGCCTGAGATTCCAAGGGATTCATTAGGAGTGCGGCTAATAAGGTTACAGCAGCTGCACGCACATTCCGCTGACGCGTTTGCCTCGGCAAAACCTGCCAGACCCCAGAGTCAGTACCAGCCAAAGGAGAAACAGGTGATGCTGACTCTACCCTGGTCCCAAATTTAACTGGTCGGGCATTCGATCTGCTCTTATTGGGATCTGGGGTGAGAGTCTGGGAGAGATGAATAGAGCTGGAGATAGAGCAGCAGGTAAGGAACGAAAAACTTTTCATCTCCTCTGGGACTGAGCCTCTTACTGCTTTCCTCTAAAAATGGACATTCTGGTGGGTTTCCATCCGCTTTCCACCCACCAGTCCACGACTCCAGCTGCCGTTCCCATTATGACTAGCTTCTGCCCCAGTCCCTTCCTCCCTCAGTCCCGGTCTTGTGCAAGCAACCACCATCCAGGCATCCTGCCCAGCGACCTGAGAGCCATCCTTGTCTTTTCAGCATTTGGTCCTACCCGCACCGAAGGCGCCACCGCACTCCATGGACTTTAATTCCATTCTCCCTCACACGTGTCCCCTCCTCCCCTCCTCCAATGCCCACACTTGGACCTTCTAATAACAGACTAGAGGAATGTGAAGAAATCACCGATGAGAGCCTGAGAGATGTTAAAATAGCATTTATAAATGAAAACCACTTGAAGCAAAGCCAGAGAACTGCACGGGTTTAAAAATCCCCCATTACGGGCAGGAGGAAGAAAAAAAAACCTAATAAATTTCGTTTTGAAAATGTGAAGTCTCACCCCCGTCCCTGTTGAGACATACTTACGCATCTCTTAGGGATACGAAAATTGATACAGTCATTTTGGAAAATAATTTGGCCACATATATCAAGAGTCATAAAAACGTTCGTCTCCTTTGACCCAGTAATGCCACTCCCGGGAATTTACTGGAGGGAAATAATTCAAAACGAGGAAAAAAAGGAGGGGAGCTAGTTCTATATAGATGTTTATTACCTCCTTGTAATAAGAAGAATCTAAAAGTAAAAGAAATGTCCGATTATTGTGGAACATGAAGTAAATTTCAGTGTAATTAACTCAGTTTTCTATTAGGTCATTGCAAAAATAATAAATATGGGCACGAGGTAGAACTGGGGGAAAATATACAGGAAATAATGCTGAATGAGATACATGTGCTCCACTACTGCAACTGCAGAAAAACATACACCTTTACAGACGGGAAAACGGAAGGGGCATTGAAGACGTAAATAATGGATATGATTGACTAGTGGGATTATGGACATGGCCTCTTTGATGCTTTCGAGTTAGATGGAAATTTTTCAAGCCCCTTTGAAGCGCCCTAATCAGGGGAGTGGCCGTGGCTGTGATGGGGGGGGGGTCTCCGGCCCCAGCTCCGTGGAGGGAGGGGGCTCCCTGCTGCCTGCGGTACCCCACGGAGGAGGGTGGCCAGCCCCCGAGCTGGGGCCATGGCTGCCCTACGTAGGGACAAGCTGGCAGAACCCTGGGGGCCTCCCCAGCCTGAAGGCAGATGCAACCCCATGTCCCCTTAGGTGAGCAGCCTGGGGTCTGGGTCATAGACGGAGAGCAGTCAGGGTCAGGGTTTGGGTACCGACCCTCCCCTAAGGATAGAGCGTGTCCAAGGTCCAAACAGCGAAGTTAAGTCTTCCAGCCGAGGTAAGGAGCAGGGGTCGGGATTCTGCAGAGGACAGGAGGAGGGTTAGAGAGACGGATGGAAGCGCTAAAGGGTGGGCTCAAACGCCAGGGGGCACGCCCTTGGCCTCAGCAGCCAGTGCGACCCAGGCTGCTTCGGGGCAGCCTCAAACCCACTAACCCGGCCACCCCGCGTGGCACGGCCCCCTCCTGCTCTCTTCTGCCCCTTTCCCTCCCTCTGACCCTCCTCTTTCCTCCTTTCCTCAGCCCCAGGCCTGTCAATGGCACCCAAGGGCACGGTTCAGTTCCCCAGGGGCACCCAGCACTCCCCGACGCTGGCCTCGGGATGGGTCGCTGTACGTGCGGGGCCGTCAGTCTTGTCCCAGTTCCAGATCCGGCCGCTCGCTGGAGGCCTGGCCAAGGCGCTCCTGTGCCGTCCTGTGCGGAAACCCCCTTTCCTCACAAACGGGCTGCTTTCCGCAGGCCTGGCTGCCGTCCGGCTGCACGCAGAGGGGACGGAGCACCGGGGCTCTGGCTGGTGGACACCCAGAGGGCAGCAGGCCAGCAGGAGCTCCTCGCCCCGACGCACCATCATGGACTTCCCGCCCAAGCAGCTGCTTCGGGATTTGGAAGCAGCATTTGTTCTGGGGGTGGCGGGTTTTTCCAGGACGGACGCTGGACTCAGAGGAGTCTGAGACGGGGCGGCGCAGAAGCATGATGCCTCCTGCCTCTGTTCTCTTGGCAGGTGCCGTCCATCCACGAGGAGAGGGGCAGAGCCGGCTTCTGAGAGACTCACGGAGGAGAGGCCAGGATCAGTTAGCAAGAAGATGTTGTTATCAATGGTTTCCCTAGAAATGCACTTGCTGCTTTCAAGCCCAAAGGTAAGTCAAGCCAGGCTAATCCAGGGTAGACTAGTAAGAATCTGTTTCAAGGAGGACAAAAATAGGGACTTCCCTGGCAGTCCAGTGGTTGGGACTTCTCACTTCCACTGCAGGAGGCCCGGGTTTGATCCCTGGTCGGGGAACTAAGATCCCACATGCTGCCCAGCACAACCAAGAGAAAAAAGAGAGAGGGGACCGAAGTATGATGCGCTTCTGCTCATCCCCTGTACATCAGTAGGTCCCCCAAGTGCCCGAGGGCCTTTAGAGACTAAAAGGCAGTTTTCAATATTCCACTCTCCCTCCGAGATTTCGCAGCGCTGCGGTGGTTGTCACTGGTGACTGGGCACTCCTGACACTGGGGTGGCCCGTCCTTTGCTGCGGGGAGGACCTGTGCGTCACAGGATGTTTAGCAGCGTCCCTGGCCTCTGCCCACTCGCTGCCAGCAGCACCCCGAGTTGTGACAGCCAAAAATGTCCCCGGACACTGCAGGGGGAGGAGGGGGAAAGAAGGAGGATGTTTGCTAATCCAAAGTGACATTCAACCCGGCTCCTGCACAGATGATCCGTTTCTCGTGAAGAGACAGGTCTTTACGAATAAGATTTTGCTGTTCTCTAGGGTGGAACCTGGCTAGAAAGATCAAGTTTCTGGTGCTGTCATATCTAGAAAGGAGAATGTGCTAGAAGAGGCCCACTGTTGGTCACATGGCACATTCGAGATGTCCCTGTGTCTACAATGGCCCTGTGTGGGCAGGGTGCTTCCAAGCTTAACCAACGAAGTGAGGAACATCTTTCTTTTAAGAAAAAAAACATTTGTCTCATGATTCCTTGAAATGAACCCTCTCAGAGCATTTCTAGTTGTGCTTCATGTTTTATTAACTTGACAGACTGCCTGGGCTGCAGAGAACCCTAGAAGATTAATCAGAAATGAAGAAAGCATTTCTTTTTTTTTTTTTTTTTGTGGTATTCGGGCCTCTCACTGCCGTGGTCTCTTCCGTTGCGGAGCACAGGCTCCGCACGCGCAGGCTCAGCGGCCATGGCTCACGGGCCCAGCCGCTCCGCGGCACGTGGGATCTTCCTGGACCGGAGCACGAACCCGTGTCCCCTGCATCGGCAGGCGGACTCTCAACCACTGCGCCACCAGGGCAGCCTGAAGAAAGCATTTCTGAAATTCTTACGTATGTCAATGTTGTGCAAAGTGATTATCTACCCTAATTGTTAGACTTGTGGCTTTTTACGCCACAGCTATCGGCGAAAACGAGGCTCACAAAAAAGTGATGGGGCTTCCCTGGTGGCGCAGTGGTTGGGAGTCCGCCTGCCGATGCAGGGGACACGGGTTCGTGCCCCGGTCCGAGAAGATCCCACATGCCGCGGAGCGGCTGGGCCCGTGAGCCATGGCCGCTGAGCCTGCGCGTCCGGAGCCTGTGCTCCGCAGCGGGAGAGGCCACAGCAGTGAGAGGCCCGCGTACCGCAAAAAAAAAAAAAAAAAAAAGTGATGATGAGCAATTCGAATTCTTCCCCAGGGAATTTGCAATATAGACTTATATTAACCATGACTACAAATCCTATCTTGTGTATTAACACATATATACAATGCTTCCTATGTACCATGCACTACCCTAATGGTTCATAATATTAATTCACTTAACATTCAAAACAGTTCTATGAAGTGAATACTATCATTGTCCCCACTTTACAGGTGGGAACACAGAGGCACAGAGACATTAAGTAGTTTGTCCAAGGATACACAGCTGGGAGGGGGCAGAGCCACTGTTGCTTTAGGGAATTTTAAAAAGCAGGTGAAAAGCTGGAACGAGGCTTCTTGTCCCACTTCTGTCGGTTTTGATTTGCCTTTACGCGGATTTCTCGGCTTGCTGGGCCCAGTTTCCCCCACTGTGAAAGGATGAGGTCAGATCAGGGTTTCCCAAAGTGTGCGGCAGCTACCAGTGGAATGAGAGATTATTTTCTGTAGTGTATGGGTAGAAGTTTTTTTCATAGTTAGATATTTATTTTCATGTATATTAGAAAAAAATATACATAGTAGATAGAACATTAAATGTGTGTGTGTGTATGTGTACAGACATAAAATTCCCCAAACCTGTGATATCAAGGATAATATTAGTTGGGATGAGGCCCAAGTGGGTAGCAGCACCATAGCTTGGAACCAAATTCAGGAAACAGAATCACGGCCATCATAGCCCTTGATACTCACATGTCCCTGCCCTGCCTGGGTCAACGTGGGTGGGGTGGGGATGACCGCATCCCCCATGCCCAGGTGGACACATGCCCCGGCCCAGCCTGCTCGTCCTAAGGGTGGGCATGTGATCCAGGAGGACCAGTGAGGCCTCCTGGGCTTTCGAGGGCACGATGGGGATGCCTGGCACTGCCAGGAACACCTTGCCACCACCGAGAGGGGATGTAGTCAAGATATAGGTGCAGAGAGAAGGCCTCAAGGCACCATCAGAGCCCCAGACCCGGCTGGCCAGTCCCCAGGTCTACCCCTGGCTCTTTCCATTACCCAAGGCACGTGTCTCTCTTCCAGTCTGAGTTTGGTTTCCGTCCCTTTCCAAGGTTCATTTATCACAGGTGTGAAACGTGATCTTGGGACTTAGTGAACAGCTGTTATTTCCAGTACCAGGTGATGACAGCATCACAGAAAAGGGCACGGCAGCCTGGGTGTGGAGAAAGGAGAGACACAGCAGTCACCTCCATGCTTCTTTTGGAAGCATGGCTGTCCTCTCTGCCATGTGTCAGGCAGCTTGGGGGGAAAGAAGAGGGGCAAACTTTGGTGTGGACTCCCCTGAGCCCTGGTTTTCTCATCTGTCAAATGGAAATCATCACAGCCCCTGGTAGGGTTGGCCTGGGGCTAAATGGCGTGACACCAGGAACCCATCTAATGAAACCAAAAATGGTAGCAATTACTACTGGGTGCCAGTGTTTTCTATAAATTATTGTATTGAATTAGATCTTCGCAACAATCCTATGCTTTAAAATCGTCATCCTTATTTTGCTCCGGCGATACTGACATTCAGAGAGGTCAGGTGACTTGTCCACAGTTAAATGAGCAATAAGGGACAGAGTGGCCTTTAAGTCATTCAAGCCAGATCTCAAACACCCCATCCAGAGTCTGGAAGCATGAACCCAAGAGCCGATCGCCAGAGGCGGAGCGACGTGAGGACCACTGGCGGCAGAAGGAAGGAAGGCAGACAAGACAGCAAGGCAAATACTCGGAGAGCTCTTCTCACATCCTGCCCACCTCGGAAGGTTCCTTGGAAAATCCTGGGGTTAAGGCTCAGAGGAAAA
Organism: Aethalodelphis obliquidens; assembly: GCF_003676395.1. NCBI lineage: Eukaryota > Metazoa > Chordata > Mammalia > Artiodactyla > Delphinidae > Aethalodelphis > Aethalodelphis obliquidens. The sequence goes on along the minus strand of NW_020837988.1, from coordinate 1,478,959 downwards.
TCAGCTTCATGGAACGAAGGTATAGAATAATCCAGAATAATCCAGCCAAGCGCCCAGTCCCGATGAACTGACATTCATACACCAGCACACACCCCAGATGTTGCGAGGGTTGGATTACACGGGCTTGGAAATTGCGGGCATGAAATGTCTGAATGATAACAATAGAAAACAGATCAAAAGCCCAAAGAAAGAGATCAGGAGAAATGAAAACCAGAAGGAACGGCAGGGGGAGATGAAAGGGGAGAATTACAATTGGACCAAAGCAGAGCCAGTGTTTACGGTTCTCCTGGCAGTTGACCCATACCCAGATGAGATTTTTGCAGCATTCATTGGAGGTATGAAATTACCCTCTTTGAGCAGCGTTGTAGACTTCTGGGACCTCAGGGTCGAAAGAGTTCCTTGACAGTCTCCGAGGCCCACTTTTAAAGAATCTAGAAGGTGATCAGTACCTGAATCTGCACAGACTCTGTCATTGTCAGCAACTCCATAAAGACCAGGGTGGTCAGTAAGGTATAAGAGGGATTGAAAATACAATCTCCCTGGCCGAAGTCACCTCATTGCACCACGGATCAGATCACTCTCAGTCTCAGTTCCGATCATACAGAACCCAGTTTACACAGACTTTAGCAAAAGAGGGAAGGTATTGGCTCAGATAACTGAAAAGTGAAAAGACACTCTAGCTTCAGGTATGGTTTGATCCAGGGGTTGGCAGCACTCAGTCTCTCTGATCTGCTCCACATTTGCTTTATTCTCAAGCTTCATATGGGGACATGATAGCAATTTTCAAGCCTATATCCTCCCAGGTTTGAGTCCAACAAACCTCTCTCCCAGAAAGTCTCAGCAAAATACTCATCAAGACCCACTTGCTCTAACAGGGTCATATGCCCATCCCAGTGGCCAGAGGGCTGTGATGCTGTGACTGGCCAGGCCTGAGTTACATGCCTGTACCTAGAACACGTAATAATGTCAACTCCATCTCCAGACTGAGAACTGAGAATAGGAGATGAATGTTTCCCCTGAAAAAGTGGGGTCCCAGCATTAGGAGAAGGTAAACAGATGCCAGAAATCAAAACCAACAGGTGTTCAGGGACTTCCCTGGTGGTGCAGTGGTTAAGACTCTGCACTCCCAATGCAGGGGGCCTGGGTTCAATCCCAGGTCGGGGAACTAGATCCCACATGCATGCTGCAACTAAGAGTTCACATGCCACAACTAAGGAGCCTGCATGCTGCAACGAAGGAGCCCGCCTGCTGCAACTAAGACCCAGCGCACCCAAATAAATATTTTAAAAACCAACAAACAATGGGTGTTCAGCATTCCCCATCCCAACGCTGTCCCCTAAATATGACTCCCTTTGCTTTTTTCTCACCTCACAACAGAATAGGAAGTAACAGCATTGTTACTTGGTCCCTAAACATCAATGCCATACGTCGTCCACGTAAGAACCACCCTCTGACACCTACTTTGACCATGCAGCATCCTACACACTGGCGTATCCAAAGGGAATCCAAGCCCTGGTCCTGATCACACTCTAGTAAGATGGGGGGTAGGGGGTGGGAATATTGGCCTAAAGGGAAAATTCTAATCTGAAAAAATCTCACGAAACGTCTTGGTTCTTTAGATAAGTCTCTTGGAAAGAGACCTGCCCTGCTCTCATCCCATCCTCCAAATGTTTACCAATAGCTCGGCAGTTAACAACAGACTTTCACATTTAATTTGTGAAGCTCCCACCGTCTCTAGGAGCTCTTCCTACTTCGTATTTGATGGATAAAGGGGGAAAGCTCAGAGACGTTGGTGATCTGCATGGGATCACACAGCTCGTAGGCAGTGATGCCCAAACTTCGGATCTTCTCCCCGACTCCCACTGGAAGCCACACGGACCTACGGGAAGCCACAGACTTTGTCGCTCAGGCTGGATACAAAGGAGGCCAGAGGTTGTGCTGAGACGGAACAGAGCCAATGCCCTGTCGTTAGGTTGTGTTCTGTCCTACACAAACCACACGTACGAAACTGTCGGCCCTCCTACAACTGAATTCATTCCATTGACAGCATTGGAGCGTTTGGCCTGTCGACTAGATGCCAGGTCCTGGACTAAGCCCTGGGATTCTGGAGACAAAACGGTCCCGGCCCTTCGGGAACATACATTTCGGGAAAGCAGAAGAGAATAACCAGGGGCAAAGCCACGTGACGGATGCAGCGGCTAAGACAGACCGTTCAGGAGGTCTGGAGGAGGGCCCCCGGGAAGGCTTCCAGGAAGAGGAGGCCGAGGAGAGAGAACGTGGGAATAAGAAAGAATGTCCACGTGAACCGGAAGTGGACAGGAAGGAAGGGAGTTGGGAAGCTGGAGATGCTGGGAAGAGCGACCTCTACCGGCCACAGGGCCTCCAAGGTGGATACGGACTTGAGTTCCCTGCGGCTGCGGCACAGAAGGTGGGTTGGCTGTCGGCAAGTCCGAAGGCAGAGAGGGGCTGGGACACTGCTAGAGTCACCCCGTGAGGACAGTGCCACCGGGGCTAAAGCGGTGCTGACAGAGGTGGGGCGACAGACTCGGGTTGGAGAGGGATTCAGGCAGAAGACGTGCCAGGGCGAGGAGGGTTGCAGAGGGAGGGGCCGGAGAGTGGAGGGTCGCAGGGGGCACCCGGGGTCCTGGCATCAGTATCTGTGCCTGGTCATGGTGGTCGGTGAGAGCAGCGTGGGGCAGGTGGGAGAAGGATGCTGAGATGTTTGAGCTGCGTCGAGATTGCGATGTTTCGAGAATGATACGGGAGATGTCCATGGGGCTGCAGGCTGTGCGGGGGTGGGGCTTGGGGACCACTCTGGGCTGGAAAGAGAGGCAGGGATCATCACGGAATAGCCACCGAAACGCCATGCGTGTGGGTGGTCGCTGGGGCTCTGGAATCGGATGCATTGCTCAGGAGGAGGTGATCGAATGAAAAACAGACCAAGTATAAAGTCCCAGAAGACGATACTTAGGGATAAAAAGAAAAGCAGGAGAGACAAGTATCCTGGGAGCCAAGGGAAGGGAAAGCTTTTTAAGGAGAGGCGAATAGTCAAAGGTGGCAGGACACCTGGAGAGATCAGTGCAAAACAGTGCTTATGGGATTTTGCAACAGAAAATTCCTTGGTCTCCTTGGCAAGTGTGTCAGTGGAATGCTGGGACCAGCTGCCAGCGTGTGGTCCATGAAGAGGTGGAGGGGAGGTGATGACACAGCTGCCGTGGCTGGGGACAGCTCTTTCAAGAAGCTTGGCGGGGAAGGGGTGGAGAGCGATGGGGCCATCGATGGAGAGAGGGTTTGGGGCCTGGGGGCTTAGGCTGCTGTTATTTCAAGATGATAAAAGGTTTGGGTGTGTTTATATGATACCTTAGGACCCTCAGCAGGTGGGTGGGGATGGGTTCAGGGTTCAGACAGCAGGACGAGCGTCTACTTTCTGAAGCTGCAGGGAACAAGACGGGGGAGAGTCATGACAGAGATAAATGCATCGGTGCGAAAACAAGACTTTGAGAGATGTCAGCCTGCTAACCTGGATTTTGTCAAAGAATTAGGGAGAAAGAGCATCTATGAAAAGTGAGGGGCCAGGCCTGGTTGGGCCAGGCTGGCCTTGAGAACGATGGCAAAGATTCTGGGCAGCACCAGAGGGGAACAAGAGAGGCAGCCCAGCAGTGGTGGGACCGCTGGACTCAGAAGCTTGAGGCCCTTGTGGTCCAGAGCAACCCAACCGTAGCAGATCAGATCAGATCTTCTGACCTAGAATTTACGGCAAGGTCAACCAGGCTGGGCTGAAATATTTTACTGATGCAGAAAGCATTAGCTAGACTATTAAAAACAATAAAATACAGTAAAGAGAAATTGTCTCATCTACTCCGGGGAACAACCTTTTCAAGCACGTTAGCAGTGCCTGTCTGCTGTCCAGGTGACGGGATGTTAGAAATAACACTGATCCATTTGTGAAGGTAGGTCCGCAGACTCCTTCCTTGACAGTGCTGCTTGGCGTGGACTGCTATACTAATGCGCTTGAAAGGAAAACCTTCCCAAACGCACCCTGACTTATATTTTTCAAAATTCAGACTGGGCAATGGGAATGAGTCAAAACACATATTTTAAAATTTAATGGCATTTTACATTTTGAAAAATGAATGCAAGAACAAAAACACCAGCATATTGGAACGATGTAAGGGACACGAGTGACACTTTGAGTATATGCCTCCAGCTTGGAGTGACAATGATCTTGGCGACGTCCCACTAGGAGGGATGGAGAGGGGGCGGGAATGGTTAGCCATGGTCCATCCTCCCAGCTTTTAGGAGTCATACATGCTGTGAGGGGCTGTGTGCTGGGGCGTAAAGGACAGAGACCACTGAAAGGGACCACTGTGCAGTGGCAGACACCGGGGTGGTGATACAAGGTACAAGACACAAGAGCTAATAGTTATTGGAGGTCCTCCTGGTCTGACTGCCCCGGAAGCTTTTCATGGACGGTCTCAGGTGACCCCATCAACAGCTTATGACACAGTTGCCATTAATTTTTTTTTAGTTTATTATTTTTTCCTTCCAGTTTTATTGAGGTATCGTTGACATACAGCACTATACAGAAGTTAAGGTGCACAGCCTCGTGATTTGACTTACATACGTCATGAAAGGAGGGCCACAACAATTTTACTGAACAGTCACCATCTCATATAGATACAAAAGAAAAGGAAAAAATAGTTTTTTTGCTTGCGGTGAGAACCCTTAAGATTTATTCTCCTCTCGACTTTCATGTGTAACGCCCAGCAGTGCTCATTCTACTTACCATGTGCACGTCACATCCCCAGCACTTATTTATCTTATAACTGGAAGTTTGTACCTTTTAACCGTCTTCACCCAATCCCCCCTCCCTCCACCCCTTGCTTCTGGTCACCACAAATCTGATCTCTTTTTCTATGAGTTTGTTTGTCTGCTTTTGGAGTATAATTGACCTAAAACACTATGTGAGTTCCTCACGCACAGCACAGGGATTTGCTATTGCTCTACGTTTCAGAATCATCACCACGGTTAAGTCTGGTTACCATCTGTTACCATACAAAGATATTACATAATTATTGACTACATTCCCACACTGTACATTTCATGCCCATGAATCATTTTGGACATAGTTAACATTATTATCATCTCTGTTTTGAGGATGGGAAAACTGAGACATATTGTCCAGAGTTGCCCAGCCCACAGCGGGCAGAGCCAGGATGGAAGCCCAGATGTGTCTGACTTGGGCCAGCGCTTTAAACCATAGTGCTTTCCTGCCCTATTTGTTGTTCAGCCTGCAGAGACGATGATTTCAAATCTAACACTTTATTTATTTATTTATTTTTTGGCTGCGTTGGGTCTTCGCAGCATGTGGGATCTTCCCGGACCAGGGCTCAAACCCATGTCCCCTGCATTGGCAGGCAGATTCTTAACCACTGAGCTACCAGGGAAGCCCCAAATATAACACTTAACCTGCTTGCATCTGCTAACAAATTCTTTTCAGCAGTTCTGATCTCCTGTGTATGTGTCTGTTCTTCAGATTCTCTTTTGAACAGGTTGTTACATCTTACTGGAGTTCCCTCATTAACTGACTCGCTGAATCAAATCTTTGCTGTGCCCATTTTATACCTGCTTGACTCTCACAATTTTACCTTTGTGAGAATCATCCATGAACAGTTGGCATGGAAAGATGTTCATGCCACAGACCCAGGATTGGCAAACTATGGCTTGTGGACCAAATCTGACCTGCTGCCCGTCTTTATAAGTAAAGTTTTATTGGAACACAGACACACCAAGGGCAGAGTTGAGTAGTTGCCACAGAGACTGCACAGCACGCAAAGCAAAATGTTTACTCTCTGGCCCTTTACAGGAAAAGTTTGCACTGATCCCTGCGGTAAATGAAAGACTGTCCGCGAGTAGGATTCCAGAAGTGTCGTCTATACACATGTGTACACACACACAGACAGACAAAAGCAGAAGGGATTGTCGTAAGATGTTTAACATAATATCATTCATTCAGAAATTATTCACGCAGCTTGCACGGAGTGGTAGACTGTGAATAGGGTGACCAATTTGTCCTGATTTTCCTGGAAGTTTTCCCGGTTTTCAAACTAAAATTCCCACGTCCAAAGAATCCCTGAAGTCTCAGGCGAACCGGGATGATAGGTCACCCTACCTGGAAATCAGTCTATCCTGGCCTGGGTCCTGGATTCACTTCTTATTGGCCTCTTGGGAAGACCACTTACCCTCTCTCAGCCTTGCTTAGTTCAACTGCAAATACAAGACCCTCTGTTCTGCAGAGGATGGAACGAGGTTATGAACATGCGGTTAGTAAACCATGACAGTCAGCGCCAGGGGTTACATCGCTTTCTCTCCAAAGTGATGTTCCACACTGGCTAGATTTTGTGTGATCTTATAACATAAGCAGGATGAGAGAACAATTATCTGGAAGGTGGTCATATAATTATAAGGTGACCATAGAATTTGTTGTCCAAACCAGGACAGTAGTGCGCATGAAACGGAATTCTTAATAATTATACTGGGATAACAGTAGTAAACCAGGACACACTGTCACCTGGTCACAGACCACAGAGTGACTCGGGAGCAGCGGGGCGGGCCTCATGGGGTTGCCACCTGTGCCGTCATGCAGGCTCCCACGTTCAGAGGGTCCTGTGTGTGGGTTAAGGCTCTTGCTGTTGAAGCCTCGAGACTCTTAAAATTCTCAACTTTTGAACCCGGAACCCCACATTTTCATCTTGCGCTGGACCCAACATATCCCGTACCCGGTCTTGGCAGGGTCTTTCTGTGCAGCACGAAGAGACGGTGTGCCCTCTGAAACCCCTTCTAGAAGGCAGCTTAGCTTCCTGGCCCCGAGGAGAAAGTTGCAGTTTTAACCCCAGCGAATTCAAGTGGAAATAGCAGCACGTAATGAGGCAGAGGATGGAGCCTGGGGTCCCGAGCGACCTTAACCCTCGCCTCTGCCCCACTCAGAGCTGGTGGCGGCCAGCACGAGCTCGGGGTGCCCCCGGGAGCGACCTCCCGCCTCTTTGAACTCTGGCTTTGTCTTCGGTTCACATCCGCACAGCCCGGCAGAGGGGTGGGCAGCGCAGCGGTGCAGCGGCGTGGACCCTGGAGGGCATTTGATGTTACTCATCGTTCGAAGTGCAGCCTCCTGACGTGGTGCTCCCGTCCCTGCTAAGGGCTGCGAACGCCATTTATGGGCTTTTCAAGGGCAATCGCTGTAAAATCCAGTTCAGTGTCTTAACAAACCAGAACAAAGGTGGGTGGTGAGGCCAGAGGAGGGCGGCTGCTCCAACAGTGAATAAGAAGTGGATCCGAAACTTGGGTGAACCCCGGAAGCGACCCAAGAACCCAACCAAGCACAGCCTGTTCTAGCCTCGCTTCGGAGACGGGGCTGGGGCGGGGGAGGGGGGACCACTGTTTTCAGGTGGTACCTCCCAGGGCCCGACTGTGCCCATTGGGCCTGGCAGTTTCCCAGCCCCGGCACGACTGACATTTGGGCTGGATAATCCTTTGTCACGGGAGGCTGCTCTGTGCCTCGCAGCTGTTTAGCAGTATCCCCGCGTGCTACTCCATAGATGCACCCCGTCCCCCTGCAGCTGTGACAACCCCAAAATGTCCCCAGTCTTTGCCCAATGTCCCCTGGGGAGCAAAGTTGCCTCTAATTGAGAACCTGGGTTTATAGCATCAAAGAGGGTCCACATTTAGGGTGACGGTGAGGATCGGATGAGTTTATAATTGTTAACGAGCTTAGAATGATGCCTGGCAGGGTGAGCACTCTGTAAGAGAAGTATTTGTTAAATAAATAAAGTTGTTGCCCTCCCGCCCCCTGGTACCACGTGGAAGCTGTTAGTCCCACTGTAACCGACCAGGGTTCTTGGCCTCCTTGAGCAACAGAAATTGATCAGAGACCAGACAAGAGATTCAGGCAAGGCTTTACTGCTGCTGCAGCAGGGGGAGCGAGAACAAACAACAGGTCCCCTTGCTGGCTGGCTGAGGCGGGGGACAGCTGGCTCCTTACGTGGGGTGAGGGTAGGGGTGCGTCTGGGGGTCGGGCGGGAGTGGTGGCTGACGTGTTCTGCCCACCCCTTGGTGGTGTCGAGTGCGGGGGGCCTGCGCAGCACCCTGCTGTCGCTCCCGGCTCCTCGGAAGTGGCAGCTGGGTTCTTTGGGCCTTTTTGTATCCTGTCGTCCAGAATTTGCCCCAACTGGGCATGCACGCAGTTATTTTTAGCCCCTTCTGTCCAGGTGCGGGCACTGCAGCAAAGGGTCCCGGGTCCCAGGTCCCAGGCTGTCTCACCACTGCAGTGTAATTACACGGCGGGCTCTCCCTGCCCGCATAGCCTCCCACCCCAGGGTCCTGTCCCGCCTCTATCTGTGGCTCTGCCGCTTGCTACCAGAATAGTAGCACTGGGTCCTACTATCATACGCCCAGCTCCACTCACTCCAGATGCTGCGAAGGTAACCCTGAGTTTCTAGAAGCCTCCTCTCTGCAGATCTGGCCCCTGCAGCTCCTTCATGCGAGCCGGGACCGAGGAGGGGCTGCCCGATAGCAGGGTGAGCCAATGTCCAGGTTTGCCCAGGACTGACGAGTCTCCTGGGAGGCTAAAACCCAGAAAGTTCTGGGCCCGTCGGGGTGGGTTGGTCACCGTAGCTGAGCATTTGGGCTTCTCTTAGACTCCTGCCTGGGGCAGAGCTCCACTGGCCGAAATGGTCCGAACGTCTGTTCCCAGAGGGACACATAAAGTGGGAGAGTGAGAGACCCTCCCCCAAAGCAAGCCCTGGGCCCCCGGCTTCCCCAGGGCGGCAGGCGCCATGCCCGGCTCCTGTCCTGCTCCCTCTCTGCCCCTTCCTCACGCCTTGGGGCCTGGCAGGGGCAGCGGCCCCCGGCTGGGCCCATAGCCCGTCCCCGAGCGGCCCCAGGCCGCGGCCCCCCTCCCGCCGTGCTTGCACACAGAGCCTCTGCCTCCAGCTGGGTGGTCACTTCTTGAAAAGAACCCCTGGAACCAAACCTCAGCGACCTTCGCCTCCTTCCAAGCCTTCCAGAAGGTACACCTGTGGACAAGGCAGCAGTGAGCTTATCCTCCATGAAGGACCAGAAGAAATAAAACCCAGTGGCTGCTGTGGCTCGTCAGAGCCACTGTACACATTGAGACAGTGGGGCTGTGTTACCTTCCCTGGTCTGGAGGGGACGCAGAGGGGAGCTGGATGTGTACGTGCATAGGTAGGTGTGTATGTATGTGTACGTACACACATATGTATACGTGTATGTGGGTGTGTATATATATATATACAACTGTGCCACTTTTCACATTTACCACTCCAGACCTTTCTCCTAGAGGCAGAGAGCTCGGACCCCCTGGAAACAGTATAGCTCGGAAATGGGCCACAGGGAACCTACCTGGGTGAAAACCCCAGGTGGGACAGACCCCAAGCAGCACCTGCGGAAGCGAGGAGGGAGGCTGAGGGGTCCCTCTGCAGGAGGCTGCCGTGAGCCTGGAGTTCTAACTCATGCTGTTGAAACTGTGCCAAGTCCCCAAGGAAAAGGACAGAGAGCCTTCCACGACACCCCCCAACATATGCGTGCGCGCACACACACACACACACACACACACGGCCCTTGCCCCATCCACACAGTAAAAGGACCTGGGAAAAGTGAGGGGAAGAAATCCACATGGAGGAGAAGAGGCTGCCCAGAAATGGCTGCTTCTGTCAACTCGCATTTGTCTGCAGGTGAATGTGGTGTTGATGGAAAGCAAGTCTGTTCCGAGAGGGGGATCCCCCCTAGAAGAGTGAGCTTTGGAGCTCGTTCCTCTAGAGCCAGAAGGACCTTATGCAGCCCCAGCCTGCTCTTGTACTAGTTCTATAGATATAATCGTTCTAGAACCCTCAGAGCACACACCCCGCACCCTTAACAATGACTGAGTGCTTAATAAAGGCTCATGACACTTTTGCTGGAGATAGTTTACCTCTCATCGGAGCCTCTGCTTTTCAGGCATTTCTCTGCAATAGCTCTGGGCTTTTTTTTTTAAACTGAATCCATTAAACACTCACGCTCATTCTCCAAAACGCCTTAGATCAGTACCTAAAACTTGAAACTAGTTGTTTCCCCCCAGTGAAGAAATTACCTGGCCCTCATCCCGACTGGTCTTTCTTGCTCTCCTGGAATTGAAAAGTGCCCTTTGTGGGAGAATTTGAAAAATAATCACTACCAAATACTTCAGGTGGGATTCAGATAGGAGCCCTTTGCACACTTCATGCTGTCGTGACATCCTTGCTCAGGAATGAATCCCTTATGAAAGGTCTATTTTAAGTCGCACCTTCCAGGACTTTATTTTTGTCTCCGAAAGGGAAAGGCAGAGGCAGGAGCTGAAGTCTGCTGGCTCACCAGGAGCTCGCCCTGGCTCTCCGGAAGCCGGTGGGCTCTGAGCTGAGGGCTCTGGCTTCGCACTCAGGCCCTGCCGTTTCGGTCCATCAGGCTCTTTCACTCAGCGAAAAACACCACCCCACCGAGGACTCAAACACGCTTTCTCAGCTCTTCCCTGGAGGTGGAGAATCCCATCTGACCTTGGGCACCAACGGCCAACCAGTCAGGTTTCTCACTTTTGCCAGGGGACAGTCCCCTCCCAGTCCCCCACTAACACCCCTCGCAGCCCAAAGGCTGATTCTGGGCCCTGGCAGGGGACCCGGGGTTGTTTCTCCAGGTGTGGGGAAGGGTTTCCACGGAGCGTCTTCTGCCCACCCTTGTCTGTTCAGTCCATGGATTTTTACTAACTCCCGTTAAGAAGAAAGAATCCCAAATCTTGGAAATAAGGCAAATGGAGGACATGATGCTTTTTCAAAGGCGTCCCAGAGCACTGTTGTTGAACAAGCCCTCCCGTGCTGGACCGGACATGGACACCAGAGCCTAGAGGCGGTGCATGGGGGATGCTCTCCGGAGACACACCTGGAAGGTAGTAAGGAAGGAAGATGGCGAAGGAGAGGCTGACCTGCAGTGTGGCTGCTATTTGTGTGTCTCCTTTGGAGAAATATCTATTCAAGTCCTTTGCCCATTTTCTTCTGATTTAAGTTTTATCTTATATTGGAGTAGAGTTGATTTACAATGTTGTGTTAGTTTCAGGTGTACAGCAGAGATTCAGTTATACGTAGACATGTATTCATTCTTTTTCAGGTTCTTTTCCCGTGTAGGTCATTACAGAGTGTTGAGTCGAGCTCCCTGTGCTCCACAGTAGGTCCTTGTTGGTGATCGAGTTTATATACAGTAGTGTGTGTCTGTTAATCCCTTTGCCCCTTTTCTAATTAGGTTGTTTGGGGTTTTGCTGCTAAGTTGTAGGAGTACTAGCTATTCTCAAGAAGAAGAAAGCTAGCCTGTGTCCTCCCGACACACACACTCACCCGTGCACAAGCACACACGTGCGCTCCAGGCCACGCAGTAGAGTTAGGGTGATGGGACAGATCCCTGAACCACGGAGCAAACAAGTGCCGCAGCAGTGCACACAGGCTTGCCTGGAAATCAGCCACTCAGCGCAGCAGTGCCGGCTGCCCTCAAAGGCGGACACTCCAACCAGCCGTGGAGCAAGTGGGGCCACGGGCTTCACGAGGGCAGCTGCTCTAACTCGGGGAGATAAGAGGCCCACGGGCTAGTTTGTCTTCTTCGTAGTACGCTGAAGGTGAGGTATGGTGGGGAGAGAGGAGAGAAAAGGCTGCGCGATCCCCTACCCCTGCTCGGCCTGCTTTCTCTCCCGATCTCCCAGGAGAATAGGGCCCCCATTCTCGAACACAGCTTCTGTGGGTGATCAGCGATCCGCAAGCCAAGGAACACTTCTCCCGTCGGGCAGACGGTCTTCGACGGTTTGCTCAAGGCCAACAGCTCTGGGGCCACAGAGCCAGGATTTGAGTCTGCCGGGTTCCAAAGCCCCGGCTCTCCCCAAACCCATATGCAACCTCCCAAAGCCCTGGGTCCGTGCTGCTGTCAGAATATCTGTGCAGGCCCAGGCCGATCCTCAGGTTGTTCTGGGTAGCTGTGCACACAATCCAGGGACACAGGTGGCAGAAATAGGATGAGCTGCAGAGGTGAAAATCCCTGCCCCTCCCTGCGGCTGTGCGGCCCCTTCACATTCATTTCTTCCTACGTAAACAGCAAGAACACCCATCTTGTTGTAACTGACGGAGGGTTAATCTCCAAAATTTACAAGCAGCTCCTGCAGCTCAATATCAAAAAAACAAACAACCCAATCCCCAAATGGGCAGAAGACCTAAATAGACATTTCTCCAAAGAAGATATACAGATGGCCAAGAAACATATGAAAGAATGCTCAACATCATTAATCATTAGAGAAACGCAAATCAAAACTACAGTGAGATATCATCTCACACCAGTCAGAATGGCCATCATCAAAATATCTACAAACAATAAATGCTGGAGAGGGTGTGGAGAAAAGGGAACCCTCTTGCACTGTTGGTGGGAATGTAAATGGATAGAGCCACTATGGAGAACAGTATGGAGGTTCCTTAAAGAACTAAAAATAAAACTACCATACGACCCAGCAATCCCACTCCTGGGCATATACCCTGAGAAAATCATAATTCAAAAAGAGTCATGTACCACAATGTTCATTGCAGCTCTATTTACAATGACATGGAAGCCACCTAAGTGTCCATCGACAGACGAACGGATAAAGAAGATGTGGCACATATACACAATGGACTATTACTCAGCCTTAAAAAGGAACAAAATTGCATCATTTGTAGAGACATGGATGGACCTAGAGACTGCCATACAGAGTGAAGTAAGTCAGAAAGAGAAAGACAAATACCGTATGCTGACACATATATGGAATCTAAAAAAAAAAAAAAAAAGGTTATGAAGAACGTAGGGGCAGGACAGGAATAAAGACGCAGACGTACAGAATGGACTTGAGGACAGGGGGAGGGGGAAGGGTAAGCTGGGACGAAGTGAGAGAGTGGCATGGACATTTATACACTACCAAATGTAAAATAGATAGCTAGTGGGAAGCAGCCGCATAGCACAGGGAGATCAGCTCGGGGCTTTGTGACCACGTAGAGGGGTGGGATAGGGAGGGTGGGAGGGAGGGAGACACAAGAGGGAGGGGATATGGGGATATATGTATATGTATAACTGATTCACTTTGTTATAAAGCAGAAACTAACAGACCATTGTAAAGCAATTATACTCCAGTATAGATGTTAAAAAAAAAAACAAAACACCCATCTCAAGGGTTTCCCATGAGGACTCAATTGGAACCACTCTGATAACTTATGTAAAGTGTCTGGAAAAAGAAGGAGCTCAATACATATAAATAGTAACTCTCTTTCTTTAGTTTTATCTAGAAATCCTGCCTAGTAAGCAATGTGCAGACAGAAATGGGGCAAATCTAAAGCATCCCTCCAAGTCATCCCCGAGCCCCTCCCGCCTCTTCCCTGGCAGCCTGGTAACATCCACGGGGATGAGTCACAAGACCAGCAGCCAGTCCTGTCTTGGCCACTTGCTTGCTGGGTGACCTTGGGCAAGAACCATAACCTCTCTGAAGACCTAAGGAGGTGGCACCCATGGAAGAATTTGATCAATTATAAAGGGCTGGATAGAAACTAACACAAAATTGTAAAGCAACTATACTCTAATAAAAATTTTAAAAAATAAAAAAAAATAAAGGGCTGGGCAAACCAAGATCGCGGCCCAGAGCTCAGAGGCAGACTGGGTGCAGACAGAGGCCATCATTCCACAGGTTTTCTTTTCCGAGGACAAAGGACTCTCGTCCACGAAAGACTGGGGAAGGCGGTTGGCTAATGGTCTTTCACCCAGAGGCCAAAAGGTGAGAGGTCACAGGGAGGCCTTGTCTACCGGGGGATTCCGGCAGAGAGGCCTGGGGGCCGGCTGCCCTCGGGGGGCCCAGAGCAACTGGCTCTCCAACCAAAGAAAGGGACACTTTGTTCTCGAGATTCCAGGGAAGCTGAACGAGGAGGGGGGCGGTGGGCAAGACTGAGGCCGCCGGAGCTTCCCCCTTGCCTCCTGACCCACACGCTGGACACAGCAAAATCCAGTTGCTCTTTCAACGTCTCCCGTTACTGTGATTAACTAGCATCTGTTGAACAGGCTGTAACGCCGAGCCCCGGGCCAAGGAAGGAGGGCCCAAGGTAAGGTTGAGTTACATTTTTTTTCCTTTACTTTATATAGTTAATTTTTATTTAAAAACATTTCATATTGGGGTAGGGTTGATTTACAATGTTGTGTTAGTTTCAGGTGTACAGCAAAGTGATTAGTTATACATACACATGTATCTATTCTTTTCAGATTCTTTTCCCATATAGGTCATTACAGAGTATTGAGTAGAGTTCCCTGTGCTCTGCAGTAGGTCCTTGTGGATTACCCATTTTATACATAGGGCTGTGTATACGTCAATCCCAGCCTAAGTTTGAGTTACCTTTAGCATCCCATTCAGCCGATATGGTGACCAAGGTTCAAGGCATTCACCTGTGTGACCCAGAGTGCGTTCCATTCTCTCTGAGTGCCCCCTGTACAGCAAGCTGTGCTAGGGATGGGTTGGTGGGACACAAGTGACCCCAACAAGGTCCCCAGCTTGAAGCCCAGGGACTAGCAAAGGCTCAAGCAGAGGGAGGGCCGTACACAGATCTTGCGGAAGGAACACCAGCTCCAGCTCAGCAGGGGAACCTCCATCCACCTGGGATTTTAAGAACACAAGAATCAGGGTCTCCCTCATTCCCACCCCTACACCCAGCCACCGGTGCCGGCAGACCCGTCTGACCAGAGGTCAAGTTGCCAGTCCCGGGCTGGGAGTGACGGGGAGGCTTCATCCTCTGGGCCCCATCCCCGAGTGTTCTGAAGAAATCAGCGCAATTGTTGGTGAAAAGGGCTGGTTATTCCAAACACCACTGAGCAATGCAGGCTTCTCGGTTTGACCTTTGATCTCACTAGTTCTATTTCATCTTCTCAACAGCTCTGGGATGTGGTTCACGTCCCGACTCCACAGAGGAGGCATCTGGAGATCAGAGGAGGAGAAACTTGCCTAGGGTCACGCGGCGAGGGAGTGGGCGAGCCGGATGTTCCCAGCATGGGCCAGCGCACCATCTGGAGTGGGCAAGCCAGGTGTTCCCAGCATGGGCCAGCGCACCATCTGGATTTGCCAGGCTGGGAGAAGGAAGCGATGAGTGGTGCCTGGAAAGAAAAAGACGCTTCCAGAAAAGCTCGTGAGAGGAGGGGTATCTTGGACTTGGTCTACACGGAGTGTGGGCTTGGAAGTCAGGCAGCTTGGGTTCCAGTGTCATCTCCACACTCACTAGTCTCCTGACCTCAGCTTCTCCTGTAAAATGGAGGTGATAAGAGTACCCACCACTTGGGGTGGTTGTGAAAATTAAATAAGCTGTGAAGGGGAAGTACTGAGAACGATGTCTGCAGCACCGCAACCCGGGTGCTGTTCTATCATGTTGGGGTGATGACGCCACCCCCGCTAATATTACTGCCGAAGGATGACAATGACTCCTGAGTATCTGCTCTGTGCCAGGTACCACACCTGATGGTCTTACCTGCATCTTCACGACTCCTCACCACAACACTGCAAACACTGGTTTTTATGTCCCCCTTGAGGAAACAAAGCCAAAGAGGAGGCGGTAGCCGGGCTCCCAGGTGGCCCCGGCATCCCTCGCCTCCCGGTACCCACATCCCTCTGTAACCTCCCACGTGCAATAGGGCTGAGCTGTGTAAACAGTAGGATGCCATGGAAATGAGGTCGTGTGCCTTCTGAAGCCGAGTCACAAAGGACACGGCAGCGTCCACGCTCTCTTCGGGAGGGAAAGCTGGTCACCGTGTCCTGCGGACCCTCCAGCAGCCCTAAGCAGCGGCCGATGCGACAGGAGGCTGAGGCCTGCCAATGACCACTGATTCGCCAGCCTGTGAGCAGGCCGGGGGGTCACGCGTCCTCCGTGTCCAGCCGCCATCCTGACCGCACCCTCCCAAGACACCTGCAGCCAGGACCACCTGGGGTTCCCGCTGCCAAACTCCTATTCCACAGAAACCTGGAGATCAGAAAGGTTTTAAAGACTCTTATTTTGGGGGTAATGTGTTAGCCAGCAAATGGTCTCGAACACAGAGGATGAGCAACTGGCCTGTAGATTAACAAGATTAAACGCAGGGCTGCCTGGCTCCAGAGTCCGTGCCCATAGCCACCACCTCCCAGAGGAGGGATGTCCAAAGTGGACACGAAACAAGGATATTCTGGGTAGAGGTCTGGCCTCCCCACGCTGGAGCCTCCAAAGCGGAGGCCAGCGGGCTGGGGAGGAGCGGTGCCTACAGGTACCCTGCGGGATGCTAAAGCCACGCCAGGCTGGTGGCAGCAGGCTGGCTGCCTCGGTCTGTATTTGCTGAGGACCTGTGGGGAGGAAGGGGGTGGGGTGTTCAGCTTGTTTGGAAGCCCCGGACCTGGGCCACCGGCCGTGGCAACACTCAGCATTCAGAGCGTCCCCCAAGCCTGGCAACCGCCTGGGGACCCAGCGACTTGGGTCCGGCTGTGTCCGCCGGGATCCCAGGCTGGCACCTTCCTGCAGGCAGGGTCACCCCCAGGCTGGCAGAGCCGCCCCAGTGGGGGGGGTCCACTGCAGGAAGGCAGGAGCGTTTCCTGCCCCTCCACGCCCGGGGGCCTGGAATTCAGCCTCTGCCCTCTATCTCTCCAGGAAGGGCCTAGAACCCACCCGAAGCAAGGCCATTGCTCCCAGCTCCTTTTGTCCTGAGCCGTCCAGCGTCCCAGGCTGAGCAGGAGAGCCACAGAGTGCCCTGGTGCTAGGAAAGGGTCCAGAGAGCTTTTGATCCCCTGCAAAAAAAGAGAAAAAAGAAAGGCATTTATTATCAGAGACTGTTTGTTCCAGGTTTTAGTGTCCTCAAGAGACAAAGTGAATTTTCTCTGCAGTTTAAGGGGCTTCAAAGTAGAAAATCGGAGGGTGGAGGGGTAGGCCCGGGCCGGAAAGCAACATCCCTCACCCAGGAGGCCGGGGGGCAGGGGGCCAGTGTGGGTGCAGGGGCGCTGGAGGCGGGGCACAGCTGTGGAGGTGCCTCGGCCTCCTGCCCTCAGCCTTGGCGGCCGCGGTCTGCATGTCCCGATCTCCTGTCCTCACCCTCTGCACCCCCATCCATCCCTAGAGACCCTAGTCTTCACTGGGGCACAGAAACACCGGAGGCCGGTCCTTAGGCTCCAGCCCGCGTCCCCTGGCAGGAGGCGCAGCCCAGTTCCACCCAGAGCTTCTAAATCTGTTCCCCAGGTGAGTCTCACTGTGAAATAGAGGAAAACTGAGGGGCTTTGGGACCAAACACACTTGGGTTCAAATTCTGACTCTCCTGCTACGCAGGACTCTCTGGGGACCCTGCGTCGGGTCCCTGGTGCCCTCAGCCCCAGGGTGCTGTTGGAGGATTAAGTACCGACTGTGTGCAGCGCAAGGCCCGCGTGGAGTAGAAGCTCACAAACAATGGCTGTGATGAGGCAGGATGAGGGGAAAAGACTGCAGTCCAGAGAGGGTGGGTGACACCCCCAAGGTCACAGAGCACATCGGATGCAGAGCCCAGCCCAGGCCTCGGCCTCCAGATCCCCACTCACCTGGGTGTTTATTTCTCTAAGCCAGCGAGACATCTCCCGACCCCATCTATAAAACGGGGCTGGGGCTGTATCTATCTGTAGGGGATGTGTAGGGACAAAGGAGCAGAATGTGTGTGGACCCCAGAACCAAGGGCTTCAAATCCCAGCTCTCCGTCATGAACTCTGTGACCCTGGGTACGCTATCCGCATCGGGGCACCTCAGTTCTCCCATCTGTAAACTGGACCTAATAAGGACTTAACCGCATAAGCTTGTTGGGAGGATTCAATGGGTTCAGAGTCAGTAAACATCCCTCAACGCACAGAACGATTATTCTGAGGCCCCCGGCCTGGGGGTGCCCACGCCACAGAGCTCAAGGCTCACCAAGCCCAGGGCAGGCTTCTGGAAGCAGGAAGGAGCTGGCCGCCGCCCTGACCCCACAGAGGGCTTGGCAGGACAAGGACAGGGGTTGCCAGGCCCTGACCAGACTGGCCTGGGACGGGACAGAAGACCAGGAGCCCTCCCCCCCCGCACTGCCACCAGCCAGGCATGACCCGAGGAGGTCCTCCTGTCCAGCTCAGGGGAGCCGTGGGCACGCGGGCCAAACCCTTGGGGAACCGGGTTTTGAGCGATTCTCTAAAACAGCCCAAAGTCCCCCAGGAGCCCGAGTCGGTGGCTGCCTTACGTCCTCCAGGTTCGATCTCGTTGTTAAAGACAGTCATCAATCAGCCTCCATTCTATTTTTAGACAACTCATGCCTAGCCGTCTGCCAGACTGGCTCCTCTCCCAGGCCGGACTCTGTGTTCTGTGTTCTTGTTTTTTTTAAACTAGAACCGAAGCGATTTCTTAACACTCCCTTCAGGAGGGGAAATATACAGAGGTCGGTTCTCGGCGTTTCAGCAGCTTTTGCAAACTAGGGAAAATCAGGGCTTGTTTTTCTGCCACACTGAGACAAAATTAGCCGTCCTGCTGACAGTGTGTTTGTTCCTTTTGGGCTTTTCACCCTGTCTGGTGATTGCGTCCTCAGGAGGTGGCTTCCTCTGTCAGATTGCGAAGGAATGGAGTTTTACTCCCTCCCGGCTGTCATGAGTTTTTACGGGTTCCCAGCGGCTGGCGCAGTGCCCAGAGGCAAGGGTCTCCGTGAACTTTGCCGCGTGAATGCTGCTTCTTGCCACTCTCACACCCCCGCCCTTCGGCTCGGTACGTGGCTCACGGCGGGGGCGCTGGGGGACGGGTGTTCACCCGCCCAGGTCGCTTTCCGCTCCTGCTTCTGATACAGACCCCTCTTTCCACTCGGGACCCAGCTCACGCGGTTGAGATGAGATGAATCTTGCCTGTGGGGTCAGACGTGCGACCCAAACCCAGGCAGAGGTCCCATCTCTGCAGATGGTTGGTTGGGGTATGGGTGGGCCTGTGAGCTAAGAAGAGCCCATCCGAGCATCCCCAAGAGGGCGAGACCACTGTCCAATACAGCAGCCCCCTGCCACGTGAGGCTACTTAAATTTAAATTAATTAAAGCTAAGTAAAATTAAAAACACATGTCCCCAGTCACACCAGCCACATCTCAAGTGTTCAATAGCCACACGTGGATCGTGGCTGCTGTGCTGTACGTCCCCACATAGAACCGTTCATAAAAGGCAATACAGGGACTTCCCTGGTGGCAGAGTGGTTAAGAATCGGCCTGCCAACGCAGGGGACACGGGTTCGAGCCCTGGTCCGGGAAGATCCCACATGCCGCGGAGCAGCTAAGCCCGTGCACCACAACTACTGAGCCTGCGCTCTAGAGCCCACGAGCCACAACTACTGAAGCCCGCGTGCCACAACTACTGAGCCCGCGTGCCTAGAGCCCGTGCTCCACAACGAGAAGCCACCGCAATGAGAAGCCCATGCATCACAATGAAGAGTAGCCCCCACTCACCGCAACTAGAAAAAAAAAAACAAAAAAATAAAAAACGGCAATACAGCCTTCACATGGCTCTACCTCCTGGGACACTCATCCATGGAACCCAGGCACCATGCTGGGAAACAGACCCACAGGGAGAGGCCCAGGTGGAGAAGAACCATGGCCTTCATCCTCAGCTCCAGCTGAGCGCCCAGTGAGAGCTGGCACCAGCATGCCAACCGTCTGAGCACGCCGTCTTGAAAGTGGATCCTCCAGGCCCCAGTGAAACCCAGCCAGCTGACACCACATGGCCAAGGGATGGGACTTCCCCACCGGGCCCCATGGAAACTGCAGCTGCAGAACAGTAAGTGACTACTACTGTTGTTCAAAGCCAGTAAGTTTGGGGGTGGTTTGTTCTGCAACCGTAGGTCGTTAGAACGAGATTCTGCCTTTGATTTGCAGAAAGATAGCCCTGTGTCCTTAGAGCAAAGCCCCCTGTTGTCTTAAGCTACTTCGCGTGGGTTTATCTGACTTGTAACTGAAGAATGAAAGCTGCCGAAGGCCTCTTTTCCGTTTTAGACGGGAGTGGGGTGAAGGAAAGTAAGTGAAGGCCGTCTTTCCGATTGGCACCCTCCACGTGTTTCCACACAGAATCCTGAGTCTTTTCCACATGTATGTGTGCATTCGTGCAGCTGGAACATCAGGCTTTTTCTCCCCCCTTCAGAACTTGTTATGAGACGTTGCACGTGATGGACTCAACCCCAGACGTGACCATCAGCCCCAGGGTAGTCACGAAACCGAAGGTGGCTTCGATTGAGAACAATGGGCCTTGTGAGCACACGGGCTGCCCCTCCAGCAATCTGCATCACTGTGCAGGTCCCACACTGCAGCCACCCACCAACCGGTCAGAAGAGAAAACAAAGACCTAAAGTCTGGGGGACGTGGTTGCTTGTGCCCTTGGAGGTCAGATTCTGAACCGTGGCCGGGACACTCACGGCTCCTAGGTACCCTTGGGGAGCTGGGCCTTGAGCCACAGGACCTTGGGATCCATCATCAGGACAGCGATAAGCAATAGTCCATTAAGAAGTTTCAGTCGATCAGGACGTGCCCATCACGTATGGTCACCACAAACCCCATCGCAACAAGACCTTGGTGTCATGTAAAGATTTCCAGGACGTGTTGGCAAGAACCAACGCTGGATTCATGCAATCCACGAAGAGCAACAGGGCCTTGATGTCTGAGGCAATGAGACTTGATCCAGCATCATCTCCAGGGATGGGGAAGTGTCGGCAGCAAAGCGGGAGAAGATGCAGCCCTTGCTCTGCACGTCCCCTCACCTGGCTGTGGAAGAAGGACTGAAATGAAGGCCCAGTATGATGTGCTGCCTTGACACTGGGAAACTGGGAGGGCGTTGAATGTCCTGCCTGTAAATTCCACCCCCCCAAGCTGCTCCCATGGGGGAGGTCCCTTAGCCACAAAACCCTCCCCATCAAGGAACCAGCCGCACTTCCTGCTTGTCCCTGAGTGGTGCCTTTCAGTCTGCTGTGCACCCATGGAGTTACTCAAAGGAGCCAATGTATCCTTCCAGGGGAGCCAGGGGGCGTCTTGCCCTCTTGCTACTACAAAGCCCACCCACCTCCCAGAAAACCTTGGTCACTCAGGCTGTGCCCCCGTGACCCTGCATCGTGTGCAGTGTCCTCCCCTCCTGGGGTGAGGCTGTGTGACCCATGAGCAGTTGGTCTCATCTGTCAGGTGGTACGAATTCCTCCATCGCATAGCCCTAGGACATCGCGTAACCCTAGGCCAGGGATCCCTCCCTCCCCGATGGGATGAACAGGAGGCAGTTAAAACACTGGTCTCTAGAGAAGGTTCTGGGGTCTCCTCAGAAGCAGCCTTGGTGGTGCTGGGAATATCAGTGCTCATCTGCTCTGTGGTCGGGCACCTTTGCTCGTCTTGGCCCCGGACCCCAGCTGCCCTTCTCCTCATGAAGCTCTTGGACGTGGCCACCTCCCCTCTCCCAAGAGCTCCACATGTCTTCTCATCCACTCTCCCAGCAGCCCAAGGAGGCAGGAGGGAAAGGTAAGCACCAGGTGAGGGCCTTGGGCTTGAAGAAGACTGTGGTCTTGGTGGAGGTCACACCCGTGACCTGGAGGAACTGGCCGTGTCGTCCAGTGTTGGCTCTGGGGACCCTTCATTGGCTCCCGAAGGGCATTTGGAGTTCAAGGCCAAGACAATCATTCACTAATTCTTTCCCTGTGGCTGCTCTCGGGGAATAAAGTCAGAGAATCTCACCCTCCTCTTCTTTGCAAAGTTCCCAGCCTTCCAGAGCGGAGGAAAGACTCAGGATTAGAACGTGTTGAAGCTAAAGCGTGGCTCCCGGTACCTTACTCTGTTCCGTTTACGTTGTGTCTTAGCTTCCTAGGGTGGCTGGAACAATCACAAAGTGGGCGGCTTGAAACAGCAGAAATGTGTTCGTTCATAGTTCTGGAAGGCAGAAGTCTGAAGTCAACGTGTGGGCAGGGCCGTGCTCTCCGAAGGCTCTAGAGGAGCATCGTCCCTGTCTCTGGCAGCTTCTGGCGGCCCCCGCGGTCCGTGGCGTCTCTTGGCTCTCAGCGCATCACTCCAGTCCCTGCCTGTTCTCTCTGTGTCTCGCTGTGTAGCCAGTCGTTGGATTCAGGGCCCATCCTGATCCAGTGTGACTTCGTCTTAATGCATTACATCTGCAAAGACCCTAATTCCAAATCAGATCGCATCCCGAGGTTCTGGGCGGACGCGAGTTTCGCGGGGGACACCCTTCAACCCACTGCCCGTTGTCCTTGTCGGTGAGGTTGGTCAGCAGCTCTTGGGTCACCCCCACTGACTCCAGCCGATCCTGCAAGTGGGGTGCTGTTCCTAGTTCCCTGAGAACATTCTCATCTCAACACTCCTAAACCCACCCTCTTCCTTCACGAGCTGCCCCGTCTCCTGCGTCCCCTAGGTTGGCCCATAGCGCAGCCATGTATCCAGATATGACTCGTGCCAAAAACTTGGAGGTCAGTCTCAACAGCTCGTACCCCTCACTCCCTCTGCCTCCAAACCTAAAAGCCACACAATCTCCTATGTGTTTATTCGCACACCTCTCACCTCCTCTCCACGCGTCTCATTTCTGCTTTCTGTCGTCATCACCTTTCACCTGGACCCTACGAACATTTCTCACCCCCATCCACCCTGCACTGGAATCAGCTAAAATATAAAACTGGCCGGGGCATTCCCAACACCCCTTTGAAAATCCCTTGAAAGTGATGGACCCTCAGCTTCGGAAGAAGCGCACATAGACGTGTATCACACAACTTCACACGGAATTTCAAGGGCCTCACAAGATCCCGTTACCCACAGGGCAAAGCTTCTGAAACCTTACATCACCTGGGGATCTGGGGAAGACGCTGGTTCCATCTCCACGCAGCTGGGCAGGCCCAAGAGTCTGCATTTCTCCCAGCTCCCGCTGAGGCAGATGTCGGTGGTTCTCGGACCACAATTTGAGTGGGTGCGTGACTACCATAGTGACCCGTTATTGTATCATCTTTAATCCCTCCAGCAACGCTCTACGGGCGGCATTATTAGGTTAAAAAACTGAGTTTTACAGACTTAGGGTTACCAAAGGGGAAAGGGTCTGGGGCATAAATTAGGAGTGTGGGATTAACAGATCCATGCTACTATATACTAAAATAGAATAGATAAACAACGAAGATTTACTGTAGAGCACAGGGAACTATATTCAATAACTTGTAATAACTTATAATGGAAAAGAATCTGAAAAAATATGTTTATATAACTGACTCACTTTGCGGTACACTTGAAACGAACACAAAATTGTAAATCAGCTATGCTTAAATTTAAAAAAAACTCGGAACAAAATGGGTTTTAGCCAGAGTAAGTAAACTGCCTAAGATCGTACCACCGCCACGAGCAGAGCCCGGATCTGTCCATCTCTAGGTTCTCTGCCTTTAACCCCTCACGAAAATGCCCCACAAACCTTTCCCGTCTCTTGTCACCGAGGCAGATGGACTGTCCTCTCCTTGGGTGCCTCTGGGCCAAGAACTTCCTTAAAGGCACCTGTAAGGTTTTCAGCATGATGATCTGTTTACACGTCTGTCTTCTGCGGCTTTGAACTCCAGCCCTTGACTGGGGCTCCACAAAGCTTTGAGTGACTGGGTTGGTCTTGCCCCCCCTGACCCGACCCCAGGCTGGGCACCCCCTCTGGAAACTCAGCCTGAGACTGCCTTTACCTTCTTGTTAGGTCAGCGGGCACCCCCTGGCTGCAGGAGCCCGGAGAGGAGAGGCCGGGCGCACTCCATCCCGCCAGAGGTAATTGTGTCTCTCGGCCGAGAGCCGGGCCCCTGCTCCTTGCCAACCATTCACGGGGGAGAAATGATGGAAAAGCTGGAGACACTGACTCGTGAGGAAATAAGAAAAACGCGCAACAGTCCCCAACTGTGTTTAGCTTGGCTCGCACACAAAGCGGGGGATGTGATAAGGGCTCCAAGTCAGAGGACGGCTACGTGGGAGAATCGTGAGAGTGTGGCTGGGAGGGACCCTGCGTGGGGGGCGGGAAGCGGGACGGAGGGGACCAAGCTCGGGATCTGAGCTCCAGGGGACCAGAGCCTAAGGCTCCCACACGCCCCTCCATGCTTCCTGCACGGCGGTTCTGGCCAGGGGAGTAAGCGTCCTCCCTCCAGCAAACTCTCCAGCGCCCACCCTGGACCCGGCACCCGCACCAGGCTGGAGGGGCAGCCGGTGAGGAAGCCAGGGTCCGCTCTCAGGCAGCTTCTAGTGCACCAGCAAGAAGCGGTTCCTGAGGCCTCTGTGCTGGCCCTTCCCTCTTTCTAGAATGTTCTTCCCCAGATATCCAGATGGTCAACTCACCACCGTCGTGTTGGGATGACACCGACTTTATAACCGACCCTCTTTTTAACATGGTCAACCGCACAAAGCCCCCCCGACTGCGGCCCCCCAAACCCCACTCCTCCGTTCCGCCCATGTGCTCTGCGCTCCGGAGCGCTTGGCACTTTCGAACACACGTGTAGCTACTTGTTTGTTTTGTCTATTGTGTGTTTCCTGACTCGTCCCCCTGGGAAGGACCGGGGCCCTCTCACTGTCCCCTGAGGCTGGGGGTCTGCGGAGCCCTCAAGGCGACAGGACCACGTGGACCAAGGCTCTGGCTCGGGGGTCCCTCTGGGGGTCCAAACACCCCTTCGCATCTCTTCCATCCTGAGTCACCTCCTCTGAGCCTCCTTTCCTCCAGCTGCCCGTCAGGCGGGCTGGGTTGCCCACTACTGTAAAGAAAGAATTAGAAATCATCCGGCTACTGGGGAGGAGATGACTGTGGGGGCTCCCCGCCACGTGACCAGCCGCCCACACTGAGTTATCGTGGGAATGACGCAAACACCAGTCTCTCCCCTGAGCGGGAACATGTGTCCGTCGTGTAGCAGCTGCTGCAAATGCCCCATCGGGGGTTTCACACTCTACCGAGAACAGAGGGGGCCCGAGAGGCCCAGGCTTCACCCGGAGTGAGTAGTGTTTTAAAAAGGAGCAATAAGGGCTTCCCTGGTGGCGCAGTGGTTGAGAGTCCGCCTGCCGATGCAGGGGACGCGGGTTCGTGCCCCGGTCCGGGAAGATCCCACGTGCCGCAGAGCGGCTGGGCCCGTGAGCCATGGCCGCTGAGCCTGCGCGTCCGGAGCCTGTGCTCCGCAACGGGAGAGGCCACAGCAGTGAGAGGCCCGCGTACTGCAAAATAAATAAATACAAAATGGAGCAACAAAACCAATTAAATAAGCACGAATCACCAGCAGGGGGTCAGTGTGAGTTCTAGGGGCAAAAACTCAGGAGGTCAAATCCCAACAGCCTCTCAGGTCTCTGTGACCTCAGTTGAGTTGTTTAAAGACGCTGAGCCTCCGTTTTCTCATCTGAAAATGGGTTCATGACAGGACCGTCCTCACTGGCCGGCGTGAAGCTCAGAAACGAGTGTCAAGCGCTGAGCACGACGCAGGCGTCGGGAGCGCAGCTGCACGGAGCGGCACGGAGAAGAGGAGGGTGGGAACGACGGGCACTGCTACCGGGGGCTCAGTGAGTGGTTGGGAAGACAAGGCAGGGCCCAGGGGCTTTGGGGGTTGCTGCCCCCCGCGTCAGGGTACCCACCTCCTGATTTGGTCTTTGAGTCAGTCAGTGGCCTTCTCCAGCCCACTGAGAAGAGTCCCCCCAGCCCCTCCCTGCTTCACCGCGTCTGGACGGCCTTTCTCTTCCTCTGGGGCAGGAACCTCGTCTCATTCACGTCCCCCAGATCCTGTTCCAAAACCAGCACTGTGGCCAGCAAGCACCCACTGTGTGCGTGTTAACGTAAAATGAGACCCGTGTAGACAGCTCGTACGTACCACCAAAGCTGAGCGCTTCGTCATAGACGGAGGCCAGCTGAGGCCCCTGCAGGTTACGGGCCCAGCCCAGGGCCGCCCACCCGTTCATCAGCAGAGCCAGCCTTGGCATGAGCCCCCTGACGCCTGGCTGCAGCCTCACCCACCAGCTTCTGAGGTCCGCACTGGAAGGGTTCTGCTGGCCGTATGCCCCGGCACCCAGAAACCCAAGTATGCTGGGTTGTCAGGAGGACGGAAGGATGGGGTTTACCGTGAAGGAGACCAGAGCTCAGTGGGAAAGGATCTACTGTCCTCTGAGCAAGAGAAACAGAAGAGAGAATTCTAGAGAACCCGGAAGTTCAGAACAAGAATGAACCGTTCGAGTCCTGGTAAATGCTGCGTGTCACCATCCGGGCCGGGACTTCTGAGGCCTCAGGGGTTTTCCAGGGGCAGGTGGGGGGTGGGAGGGGGGACAGGAGTGTGTGGGAAGGAGGGGGTCCCGGTAGGGAGGCCTCCAGGCTCCCTCCACCCCTGCGCTAGCTTTAATCTGAGGGCTCTGCCTTTATCGGCTTTATTTGTGTATATTTCTGGGTACAATTTCCTTTGAACAAAGGGATCTGTGACTCAGAGAATGTTTGAAAACCACTTACTATTTCCAGTACAAGATCAAGGCGAAGAGCAATCGGGAATGGCTGGGAGAGACGGGGCAGGCTTCCAGGAGGGAGAGCTGGAATTCGGACAAGGAGAGGGGCCCTGGGTCAGGCCGATGACGATAGGATGGGGCGTGGGGACCAGCCAGGTGACCGCGGGATAGCCAGGGGCCTTCTCGGATAAGAGCAAGAGGTGTGTGGGTAAGCGGCCGAGTGGGGAGGGTTAGGGGGGCTGGGGTGAGGGCCGCCCCCTCTCTCTTTTGTTAGGTACCCTGAGTAGCAGGCCCAGGTTTCAAGGTCTAGGGCAGCAATTCCCGAAACCTGGTTCTAGAACGTTCTAGGCATCTCCCACCATCTTCATGAAGTCTACAGCACACGGTGTCATTGGAGAACTTCCAGCAGAGCCCAGTGCTCAGAAATGTCTCCCTCCCCTGCTGTGTCTGACCCCCTTGCTCCTGGGTTTCACGGCCTCTGGTTTCAAAGGCATCGGTCCATGTTCACATACAAACGTCCAACCCAGCAGCGGTACCCTTGGGTGTTCAACCCAGAGACGTGAGACTCACGTTCACCCAAAAACCTGCACACGGAAGTCCCTAGCAGATGTGGTTGTAACAATGCAAAACTGGAAACCACCCAAATGTCCTTCAGTGGGTGAGCTGTGGTACCTCCATTGCCTGGAATACAACTCGGTGATAAAGAGGAATGAATGATTGATGTGCAAACATCTTGGACGCATCTCTAGGGAATTATGCTGAATAGAAAACCCCCAGTTTTAATAGGTTACATACTATGATTCCGTTTACATGACACTCTTGATATAACAAAGTTACAGAGATGGGGAACAGATCACTGGCTGACAGGAGTTAGGTATGGGGAAGAGGGTTAGCCTGGCCATAAAGGGGTCGGGGGAACACCAGAAAGCCTTGTGCTCCAACAGGAGCCGTCCTGTGTCTTGGTGGAGCTGGTGGCTATACCAGCCTACACATGTGATAAAAGTGCACAGAACTACACATGCACAAAATGAATGCATGTGAAACTGGCAAAATCTGAATAAGCTTTAAGAATTGTACCAACGTCACTTTTCTCGTTTTGATATTGCACTATAGTTATCCCAGATGTGGTCATTGGGGAAAACGGGGTGAAGGGTACACAGGCCCTCCTGTGGATTCCTTTCTTTCTTTCTCTTTCTTTCTTTCTTTCTTCCTTCCTTTCTTTCTTCTTTCTTTCTTTTTCTTTCTTTCTTTCTTCTTTCTTTTTCATTCTTTCTTTCTTCTTTCTTTGTTTCTTTTCTTTTTTTGGGCAAGTTCTTCTGGATCTGTAATTATTTCAAAGTAGAAAGTTAAACAAACAGAGACCCCAAATATCACTGGGAGGGGTCTCTTGCGCTTCAGTTAAGTTGTTCGACAGCAGAGGAGGTGGCCGGGAAGGGGGGGCCGCTGAACCTCAGCCTGCATCTCACCTGTTTGCCCTGGCTCCAAAGCAAATGTCAGGTTGCAAAATTAAAGCCAAACAGAACAACACCAACAGGATGTATCCTTGAAAAAGAAAGGTCCAGTGGTGTGCTGGGGCAGTCTGGTTGCACTTCTCCTCCATTTCATGTTCCTTGAGTCATGCTGTGGCTTAAAATCAGCCACGGTGGGAGTATTTACACCACAGAAATTGGCAAACACTACAAATCAGGTTTGTTTTGTTTTTAATGCAGGAGGCCAGTTGTTAAATACTCACCAGCACCCCCCTGAGAATCCCTGGCCAGAACTGTCTTAGACACGAAAGGACACGTACCAGCATCTACAGAGAGGCCCTGAGGCAGGGTGTCCAGGACTGGCTAGTGTGGTCAGCTGAATAACGGCCCTCTGAATATACTTGCATCTGTGACTGTTGTAGTCACGTGAGCTGTGTGAACTGGCACTGGACGCTTCATCCTCTGAACCCCCGTTTCCCTTTCTGGAAATAGGTATGGTGCTAATGCTGGCTGCCCTGCCTGCTGATGGCTCACTGGAATGAGATAAGAGGTGTGGAAATGAAAGGGCTCTGTGAACGGGCGGAGACTCTGCTCCAAAATAGACCATCAGCACCCGATGCTCTGCTGGTCCCACGCAGCTGGCGTGTTTACGAGTGTGTCCCTGAAGATGAAGGGCGGGGCAGATACTCCCCGCTGACGTTAAAAGCCACCCTCTAGAGATCCTAGGTATCAACTCACCGAAGAGGCCATAATGCAGGTGTAACCCATTTGGTCTACGTGACGCTGGCAAATCGTCTCCTGTCTCCAGACTCAGTTTCCCCACGTGCCAAATAAAGGCGTTAGTTGGCTGACGTACTTCTGTGAGTACTGAGAGACACAAACCATGACGTCTACACTCGCAACCCCGTCTGAGCACCACTGAATTGTCCCTGCGAGCGCTGCGCTCTGCCCTTAACCTGCTTCAACTCCAGTGTCCTCACAACAACCTATTTCACAGGTGAGGCATGAGAAGCTCAGAGAAGTTAACGTTCCCGAGGCCGCAGGTCACAGACCCCTGGGCCAGGACTTGAACTTGGGCCTACTTGCTCTGACACCTATGTGACTTCCACTTTGCAAACTTGCCATGAGATATCTTCATGTTGTTTTGTAGGGAAACCAGATATATTTTCAAAACACTTGAGAGGGTCAAGACTGTGGTCATATAACAGGGTGAAGAGTGAATCCCCCACAAACAACACCCTATGCGTAAACTGCCTCTAC
The DNA here is from genome assembly GCF_003676395.1 of Aethalodelphis obliquidens. Taxonomy (NCBI): domain Eukaryota; kingdom Metazoa; phylum Chordata; class Mammalia; order Artiodactyla; family Delphinidae; genus Aethalodelphis; species Aethalodelphis obliquidens. Next base: position 1,449,710 of record NW_020837988.1, on the reverse strand, counting down.
CATCCAGGCCTTTCCAGGGGGAGGGGGAGGGGCCTCGGGGAGGACGGACAGACACCCAGTGGCTCCTGCCAGGCCGGTGAAAGACACAGAGGTGGAAGAAGAAAGAGTAGGAAAGAGGTTTCTTCCCCGCTCAGGTTAGAAAGTGGGGAGAGACAGAGACAGACCTCGAAAACCACTGGAAGTTCCCTCCTGTCAACCTCTCCCGGTCTTAATTAAGCAGCCAGTCCACCCCCCCCCCCCCCCAAAACTGCTTTGCACTCAGCAGGAGCCGCTGCCCAGCAGGCCCCAGCTAAGCCTTCAAAGGCCAACTGCCTCAGGAAATGCCAGCAGCCCACAGGTGTGGGCAGGGGGGCCCTTCCCGCTCTCCTGCACCAGGCAGAACAGCCGTAAGGTGGCCTGAGAAGCTGCGAGAACATTCCCCAGACCCTCCCCCACGGGCTGGGACCCCCAACAGCATCCCACCGACTGTGACCACCCCTAGGGGGAAATGCATTGACCAGGGAAGCCCGGCCTACACCTGCGAGCACCCACACGGGTAAAACTCAAACAAAACCTCCTATACTTAGCACTGTGATGTGCAACGCACACGTGTTTTCTACGCTCTTTTTTTAAAGCTGGTGGCAGCCTTCGACATTCATTTTACTGCTCATGGATGGCTTTTGAGTTTCTTTTTTTTTTGGCTGCATTGGGTCTTCCTTGCAGCACACGGGCTTTCTCTAGTTGAGGCGAGCGGGGGCTACTCTTCGATGTGGTGCGCAGGCTTCTCACTGCGGTGGCTTCTCTTGTTGCAGAGCACGGGCTCTAGGCACGTGGGCTTCAGTAGTTGTGGTGCACGGGCTTAGTTGCTCCGCGGCATGTGGGATCTTCCTGGACCAGGGCTCGAACCCGTGTCCCCTGCACTGGCAGGTGGACTCTCAACCACTGCGCCACCAGGGCAGCCCCTTGAGTCTCATTTTTGAAAACCCAGCCCACTGGATGGAGGGACCAAGTCCTTTCTTTCTTTTCTTTTCTTTTCTTTTTGTTAAATATAATTTTTATTTTTAAAAAATTCAACAGCTATATTTATTTTAAAATTGCACCTAAGTTTGATTCTAAAAAAAGTTTCAGTTATGTGTACTTCCTTTTAACAAGCCAATCTGTAACTTGTTTTTAAAACTTATGTATACATTCTTTTTTTATACATTCTTTTCCATTATGGTTCATCCCAGGAGATTGAATCTAGTCCCCTGTGCTCTACAGTAGGACTTGCTGTTTCTCCATCCTGTATATAATAGCTTACATCTGCTGACCCCAAACTCCCACTCCATCCCTCCCCCACCCCCTCCCCCTTGGCAACCACAGTCTGTTCTCTGTGTCTGTGAGTCTGTTTCTGCTTCATAGACAGGTTCACTTGTGCCATGTTTTAGGTTCCACACGTAGGAGGCGCCCAGGCCTTTCGAGGAGGCCTGGCCCGGTCCCCAGGCTCACCGCTCCATTCCAGGGGCCCCGTGCTCCTGCAAACCCTGGTGGTTCCTGAATGTCTCCAGTCCTTCCACACGTCCGGGCCTTTGCCCACGCTCGTTGCTGAGCCTGGATGCCCGTCCTTCTGTCTGCTGATGTGTACAGTTGCGACCACCTTGATGAACCTTTCCTGAAGTTCTCATCTGTGTCATGGGCCGTGTGCAAGCGCCTCTGTTCTCCCCTGATCACACGAGGTGTGGTCATCCTATGGGGCCCAGGCGTGAGCCCTCTGGGACCTGTTCCTCCTGCCTGGCCAGCATCCCACAGATCAAAGTTTCTCCATTAACATTTGTGAATGAGAGAGAGTGGCAGGTTGCAGAGGGAGGGCCGGAGGGGTAGGATTCGGACCTCCTCCAACGGCAGGCCCAGCTCCTAAGGAAGGAGAGCAGGATTTATGGGTTCATCGCTGTGTCACGGACAGCGCCCACCTCTGTCTCCAGGTGGGGGCATGAGTCATCCTGCAGGTAAAACGTTTAAGAAAACCCTTAGAGATGCTTTGACAAACCTTCTTAGAAGAGAAAAGCACAACCCCTTGACTTAATCCAGAAAGGCAGGAATGAGGTAGAGATAGGGAGATTTGGGGGCGGGGGGCAGTGGGAGGGAGGAGAGAGGGGGCCCATTTCTAGAGCAGTGATGCCTGACCTTGACTCTAAAGCCCCTCCCCCATGCCCACCCCGCCGACAGACCCAGCCTTTAGTGTCAGTGTCCTTCAGGGGACAGAAGGGAGATGGAAGGGAGACCTTCCCCACCGGCACGTGACGATAATAATAGGACCCATCTCACAGGGTTTTGTGAGGACCCAGGGCGTTAACAGAAATAAAGCACTTAGAAAATGGCCTAGCGTGGAGAAAGTGTTCGGTTCCTTGTATTTCATCATCACGTCAACACTTCAAAGTGAATATTATTATTCTCAGTTTATAGAGAAGGAAACTAAAGCAGGGAAGTTCTCCAGGAGAATCAGCTCAAGGAGAAATACATCACAGAACCAACTCAGCGAAGAGGATTTCGTGAGCCTCTCTCACATGAAGGGCCCTGGGAGGGTTCCAGGAAACTAAAGGTCCTCCCTGCCCTGAAGGGCAGAGAAAACCCTGAGGGGAGGAAGGGGCCCGTGGCTGTCAGGGAGAGCTTGGCAGGAGCGACCACACTTGGAAAGTTCTAATCAGGGTGTGTGATTAGGTGGAGAGAAAAAACCATCAACAGCTCAGAGGCGGGGAGATGCTTTAGTTAGCTTTACCTCCTCCACCCTCCAGCCCTGCACGAGAAGGTGCTGATTACAGAAGATGAAATTGCTCTGCGTGAGAGCAGGTCACAGGACCCACTTATCATGAGCCTCAAAGTAGGCTTTTGATCTCCAAGTGAGGATGCTACCCCACCTCACTCCACCAGGGTGGAAAAAAGCACCCACCCTCCATCCTCACCATTAAAGGTAAAGCCCTTCAACCTTGGGGGCACATTAGAATCCCCTGGGGGAGTCCCGCCTCCCAGCTCAATTAAGTCTGAATCCCCGGGGGTGGTGCGCAGGTATCAGCAGGGCTGACACCCATGGCTGCTCCAAAAGCAAGTTTGCAGCTCTGTTTCTTTGGCTTATTATTATTATTAATTATTATTTTTAATGGAAGTGGCCAGAGCCTCTTTCCAGGTGAAGAACAGAAAGCAGGGAAGAACGGCTTCTCCTTGTGACCTGCGTCCAAACCTCTTTTTCTCTTGCTGAGGGACTCTTCCCAGCAACCTCCAAGCCACTGGCCGAGAGACGCTGCCCTGCGTTTTCGGTCCTCAGCTATAGAACGAAGAACGCTTAGAGGCTTAGTGAGAAGCTGCTCAGCACTCCGGCCCCTGGGCTAGTAAGATCTAGAGTGAGAATCGGGTGGCCCCTTCTAGGACAGAGCAAGCCCAGAACAGGGCTGGAGGACTGCAGAGGCGGCAGCATCTCTGCCACTACCTGCTGCCCACCTGTCCCAACCTTCAAGGGAAGCCTCAGCAAAACACGGGGCTGCAGGATACAACAGCCTCAGGCAGCGGGCCACACCCCGAACCCCATCCCTTAAATCCACTTGAATTCGACTGGTTAGTGGGAATCTCTGTCAACGGACTATCTCCCAAGGCCCCTGCTCCCGAGCTTTGTTCCTCGGGGACGTGACTGCAAGCTCGTCTGAAGTGGTCCTGACCCACCTCGTGTTGGGGGTGGGAGGCTAGGCAGTGAGCGCTGAAAAGGACTTGGGTCACGTGAATGAGGCGAGGGGTGGAGGGGACATTGCGCCCACATTTTCACTCTCCCCAGGAGATGCTGTGTGGCAGGTGGACCTCTCTGAGCCCTAGCGTGGGACCTGCCAGTCACACCTTCTCACCCCTGCGGTTTCCACAGTTCACTGTTACCTGGGTCCTCTGCGTTTAGCTTTGTGAACATTTGTGTCTCTCCAGGGTCATCCTGCCGGCACCCACATCTCCTCCCGCCTCCCTTGCTCTTTCGGGGTCTTCACCTTCTGCTCCCTCCCAGTCCTTCCGCTGGACTGGTCCCATCGGATGACTTCCCAGACCTAGTCCACTCCTTTTGCCCAACGTCTCACGGCCTTGGGTATTGCTGACCACACAATGTAGCTGTGGTGGTAGGGTGAAAATGACGATCTTGATAGATGGATGGACAGACAGATAGATAGATAGATAGTTGATAGATAGATGGTAGATAGATAGGTAAATAGATAATAGATGGATAGACAGATGATAAATAGGCAGATAGATAATTGATAGATGGATGGATAGAGAGAGAGATGGTAGGTAGATAGATCATAGATAATCAATAGATGGTAGATAGATGATAAATAAATGATAGATAGATAATAGATGGATGGATAGATGGATATAGGTAGATAGAAAGATAGCTAGTTAGCTAGATAGATAATAGATAGATGGTAGGTAGATGATAGATAGATGATAAGTGATTGATAGATAACAGATGGATGGATAGATAGATATAGGTAGATAGAAAGATAGATGGTAGATAGATGATAAATAAATGCTTGATTGATAGATAATAGATGGATGGATAGATAGATATAGGTAGATAGATAGATGATAAATAAATGATTGGTAGAAAGATAGATAATGGATGGATAGATAGATATAGGTAGATAGAAATATAGATGATAGAGATAGATAGATATAGGTAGATAGATAGATAATAGATGGATGGATAAGTAGGTATAGGTAGATAGAAAGATAGATGGATAAGTAGGTATAGGTAGATAGATACAGATAGATAGATGATAGATAGATAGATAGAGATATCACCTAGTGCTTAAAGCACGTTTGCTCTTTTCCGCCATTTCTGCCCCCCTCTTGAGGGTTTACGGTGCTGAGTTTACCTGGGGGGCTGCTGCTCTGTGGGTCAGCAGTGGCTGGAGGGGCTACAGGGAGGAAGGTGTTCAGAGACGACAAATCACTGGTCTGAGGCCCATGGAAGTGGCCATCCCCAGCCTTCTGGGGCCGCCATCCCTGGAGTGGAGAGAGTTAGTGAGATGGTCCCTGCCTCACCTTCCCATAGAAGCAGCACGACAGGAGGTGGGACGCGCTTGCGACGGAAGCAGCTACAGCCCCGGCTTCTCCCGCGGCTGCGCTAATAAGGAGGCAATCTTTCTTTTCCTCTGTCCTTTGAAGATCTGGGTCTAATTTGCAAGGGAGCTGCTAGCCTGATTGTTCCATTTTAAGGACGTGTAGCCCTGGAGGAAAACACCAACTAAGAAAACGGATTATCTTAAAGAGGCAGACAAAGGAAAGAGAAGAAATGGAGAAATTTATAATTTTTTAAAATTTGGTAAGAGAAACAGGAAAAATATTTGTGAATAGTTATGAGGTCAGGTAGGGAAGCATTTCTAAGCATACACATATTAAGAACATATAGGACTTCCCTGGTGGCACAGTGGTTAAGAATCCGTCTGCCAATGCAGGGGCACGGGTTCGAGCCCTGGTCCAGGAAGATCCCACACGCCGCAGAGCAGCTAAGCCCATGCGCCACAACTACTAAGCCTGCACTCTAGAGCCCATGAGCCACAACTACTGAGCCCGCGTACCTAGAGCCCACGAGCCACAACCACTGAGCCCGTAAGCCACAACTACTGAAGCCTGTGTGCCTAGAGCCCGTGCTCTGCAACAAGAGAAGCCACCACAATGAGAAGCTCACACACCACAACGAAGAGTAGCCCCCAATTGCCGCTGCTAGAGAAAGCCTGTGCACAGCAATGAAGACCCGACACAGCCAAAAAGAAAATAAATAAATAAATAAAATATACATATTTAAAAAAAAGAACATATAATGGAAGGAGTGAAAGATTTGAATACTTTTTTTAAATGTAAAATTTCTCTATGTGAAACAGAACAATTTCTATAGGTAAAAAGAAAAATGTGTACAATTATAAATTATATAGGTTAACAAACAAAATATTAGAACATATATGACAAAGTAAATGCCCTTCATATATAAAGAGCTCTTAAAAGTGAATAAGGAAAAAATGGAAAATTCCAGTTAAAGTTCAATGAACATGTAATTTACAAATGAAGACATACAAGAATACAAAGTATATCCTGTCTAGTAATAAAAAAATACAAACTAAAATAACAGTGAAATTCTATTTTTTTCACTTAAATAAATACTCAGTGTTGCTAAGAGTATGGGAAACAGGAATTCTGATTCAAAACTACCAAAAATATAAATACATTTCTGGGGGCAGTTTGCTAATATGAATTAAACTCTTCACATCCCTTCACTTAGTCACTCTCACTTTTAGGAATGTTGCTTAAGAAAATAAATATGAAGATTTGCATATGAAGATGTTAACCACAGAGTTCTTCATGATGATTTTATTTATTTTTTAAAAATTTGTATTGGAGTATAGTTGATTTACAATGTTGTGCTGGTTTCAGGTGTACAGCAAAGTGAATCAGTTATACTTATATGTCCGCTCTTTTTTAGATTCTTTTCCCATATAGGCCATTACAGAGTATTGAGTAGAGTTCCCTGTGTTCTACAGTAGGTCCATGAAGATCTTAAAATTAAGAACAACCTAAATGTCTGAAAATAGGAAATTGATTTAATATAGTTTAGCATAAATATATTGGATAAAATACAATACAGTTAACAAAACCCTATTTTCAAAGAATATTTAGGGATACACAAAAATGCTCACAATATAGTATTAAAGTTTTTAAAAGGCTACACTGACTTCCCTGGTGTTCCAGTGGTAAAGAATCCGCCTTCCAATGCAGGGGACACGTTTCCCTGGTCAGGGAACTAAGATCCCACATGCCGCAGAGCAACTAAGCCCGTGCGCCACAGCTACAGAGAAGCCCACGCACCACAACAAAGATCTCGCATGCTGCAACGAAGACCCGACACAACAAGAAATAAATAAAATAAATAAATAATACATCTTTTTAAAAAAATTGAAAAGTAAATTAAAAAGGCAGGCTACACACTTTGTATGCATTCGAAGGCAAATATGCCTTTTTAAGAAAACAAAAAAAAACAAGCTAAAGGAGTTTGGGAAGCTCTGTGTAACCCTGAGCCAAGCACGGGGCCAGATAAACTGAGTGAGTGAGTGTTCCGCCTGGACCCCTTACCCACGTCTTTTTCAGGGGAGGAAGAGCCCTGGATCGGCAGCTCACCAGAGTCACATGGAGCCGGGCAAGGAGATTCCCCACGGGAGGGACTTGGGGAATACAGATATAGCCATCCTGCCTACAATGACATTGACTGTGATGATGGCAGTGGTGAGAGGGGGAGGGGCTAGAGGGGCACTGAAGGGATGCCACCTGCCGTGCTGGGGTTCCCAGGGGCAGTCTAAGCATGTACTTGGTCACTGACAAAGCCGGGCACCAAAAACTAATTTTTAAATGTTTCCCAAAAGCTTTGAACTAGAGAAAGACCAGAAATGATTGATTTCTTTATATTTATTTTGTAGCTATTATATTGAATTTGCCCTTGAGTATTGTTTTTCTTTTGAATTAAATAGGGCAGGGAGAGGAGTGGGGCTCGTCTGGCCCTCATTATCACTCTGTGTCACCACCAGACTGCTGGGAGGGGTCTGATCTCCAGCCCACCCAGAGGAGGGGGGCTACTGGCTGCAGGACTGTGGCCCCTCCTGCCTGGGAAATGGGAGGCTGGAACCAGAGACAAGGTCAGGGGAGCCTGCTGGTGGGCACCAAGGCTCCCAGACCAGAACTCAGCGCAGACCCTACTCACTGCATAAGACAATTGTGCACCTAGAAGATATTCAGGAAGCTAAGAGAAGTGAGCGAGTTCTGCAAGAGCACAGGATATGAGGGCCAAATTAATACTCAATTATTGAGACTTCCCTGTGGTCCAGTGGTTAAGACTTCACCTTCCAATGCAAGGCGTGAGGGTTTGATCCTCGGTCGGGGAGCTAAGATCCCACATGCCTTGCAGCCAAAAAACTAAAACATAAAACAGAAGCAGTATTGTAACAAATTCAATAAAGACTTTAAAAATGGTCCACACCAAAAAATCTTAAAAAAAAAAACTCAGTTATTATCTATAGACTATCAAAGAACAATTGGAAAGTAACATTTTAAAATGCCATTTATAATAGCATTTAAAAAAAAACCAAGAAATACCTAGGAGTATATTTAACAAAATATATCCAAAATATGAAATACGAGTGTTTTGAAAACAACAAAACATTACTGAGAAAAATTAAAGACCTTAACAAATGGTAAATTATGCTGTGTTCATGGGTTGGAAGACTCAGAGTTGTTAAGATGTTAGTTTTACCCAAACTGATCTATGGATTCAACTCAGTCCCAATCAAAATCCCAGAGTCTCCGGTCAGAAATTCACAAGCTGATTATAAAATGTGTATAGAAATGTAAAGGACCTAAACTAGTCAAGAATATTTGAAAGAAGAATAAATTGGGAAGACAAACCATCTGATTCCAAGACATTATAAAGCTACAGTAACCAAGACAGTGTGGGACTGGCATTAAAGAAAGACACATTTATCAATAGAACAGACTAGAGAATCCAAAAATACACCCACAAATCGATGGTCAGTTGATTTTTCAGTGAGTATGCTGGAAAAACGTCAACAGGGAAAGGAGAGCTTTGGAAAAGCTGGGGATCCACATGAGGAAAAAAGAAGTGACGCGTAACTCTAAACTTACACCATAGACAAAAATTAAGCCAACGTCAATCAGAGAGCTAAACTTTATAAAAGCTAAACCATAAAAATGTTTGGAGGAAAAAGTCGTTTTGACTTTGGCGTAGGCAAAGATTTTTTTTTAGAAAAAACACAAAAAGCACTATCAAAAAAGGATAAATGGGGCTTCCCTGGTGGCGCAGTGGTTGGGAGTCCGCCTGCCGATGTAGGGGACGTGGGTTTGTGCCCCGGTCCGGGAAGATCCCACATGCCGCGGAGCGGCTGGGCCCGTGAGCCGTGGCCGCTGAGCCTGCGCGTCCGGAGCCTGTGCTCCGCAACGGGAGGGGCCACAACGGTGAGAGGCCCGCGTACTGCAAAAAAAAAAAAAAAAAGAATAAATGGATGTTTGACTGCATCAAAGTAAATACCTGGTCTTCAAAGATATTTCTTATTTTTCATTAAAGAATTGAAAACGAAAGCCACAGACTGGTAGAAAATATTTGAAATACAAACATCTGACAAAGGACTTGTATCCAGAATATATGAAGAGCTCTTTTAACTCAATAATAAGAAAACAAATGACCTAATTTTAAAAATAGATAAAAGGTGCTATCAGATATTTCCCCAAAGAAGATGCATTGATAACCAATAAGCAGACTAAAAGCTGATCGATGTCATTAGCTGTCAGAGAAATACGACGGGACATACTATACAGGCGCTAGAAGACTGAGAATTAAAAAGCCTCATCACTCCAAATGGTAGAGAGGACAGGGAACTCTCACACATTTTCATCCATTGTTAGTAGAAATATAAAATGACAAGACCACTGTGGAAAACAGTTTGGCCTTCTCTTATATGGTTAAAAACATACCTATATAAACTAACGCAACATTTTAAATCAACTATAATCCAATATAAAATAAAATTTTTTAAAAAGGGAAATTTAAAAAAAATATACAACTCAATGATTTCACTCCTTACTTAAGTGAAAACATATGTTCACACAACTTATCAATGGATATTGAAAGGAGACGTATGCATAATGTCCTCACACTGACAACAACTCAAATGTCCATCAACAAGTGAATGGACACACAAGTTGTGGTACGTCCATACAAGGACTAAGACTCAGCAACAAAAAGAACGAACTAGACACATAACAGGGATAAATCCTCAAAACTACCATGAGCAAAACAAGCGGACACAAAAGAGTACTTCCTGGGTGATTCATTTATCTGAAATTGTGGAATTGTCAACTGTGGATGAATTTGTGCTCCCAGGGGACATTTAGAAAGATCCGGAAACATTTTTGGTCTGTCTCAAGTTGGTGTATGCTACTGGCATCTGGCGAGTAGAGGCTAGGGTGTGCTAAACATCTTAAAATGCAAAGAATTATCTGACCCCAAATGCCCAAAGAAACCCGGGCAAAACCAACCTATAGTGACAGAAAGTGGATTGCTGATTGCTCCTGGCTGGGCAGTGGGAGAGTGAAGACTGACTGCAAAGAGTAAAGAGAATGTTTTCTATCTTGATTGCAGTAAACGGAAGCATTTCATTTTATGCAAATTATACCTCAATAAAACTGATTTTTAAAAATGACCCTTGGGCTTCCCTGGTGGCGCAGTGGTTGAGGGTCCGCCGGCCGATGCAGGGGACATGGGTTCGTGCCCCGGTCCGGGAAGATCCCACATGCCGCGGAGCGGCTGGGCCCGTGAGCCATAGGCCCGTGTATGGCAAAAAAAAAAAAAAAAAAAAAAATGACCCTTAACACTACCTTGAAATCCTTTTCTGTTGTTCTCATGCACCAGGTCACTAAAAATGCCTGGTTCTAAGTGGAAAGTACCCTGAGCGACCTCTTAGTTCTGAAGATACGCCTCCCATCCTACAAAACGGAACCTATGTTTCCTAACTAGAATTTGAGGAGGGTGAAACCAGGAGGAGAAGCAAGAACAAAGACGTCTGCGGTCAATCCATCGTATTATAATATTCGATTATTACACACACACATAGATGCGGATAGGGACACATCCATTTCCACAAATGCCGTTTGCATGGTGCCTGACATCAGGAAAATATATGTGTTAATAACCTTTGCTGCAACCCCACATTCTTTATGCTTTGATCTCTCCATCCATGGATGTTTTCATAAAGCCAAAAGACGCTTTAACCTTCTGGTGAGGGGCAGGCTTTGGGAATGGAGGCAGGTGAGGAGAAAGCAGTTCTACGATCATCATCTCAGAAACGTTCATCTTGGAACCCTTTTCCGTGGTGTCCTGGGACCAGCTCACAGAGGCTTGTGAAAGCTGACCTCAGGTTTCAGTCTCGAAGCAACCGTGGTGGGAGCATTTACACCACGGAAACTGGCCGATGCTACAAATCAGGGTTGACTCCCCGGAGAGCTGGTTGGTACACGTCTGCTGGCACGCCACTGCCTCTGACTCAGAAAGAAATGAAATTCATACCCAAAAGAGGATGCCCATGGGGTGTGAACATGGACATTGCGGTTTGGAATCTTTTGCCTCTTAGGTCATAAAGACAGTTGCAACCGCGCTGAAGATGCATCTTCCTGTAAGACAGAGGGTGGGAGTGGGAGGTAGGGAGGAGCCTGGACCACATTCCATGCAGAGGTTTAAGTGAAAACTGTACTTGGTAGCATGGGGGCTTCTGGTTAAGCAGAACCCCGTGTTTATTCTACAGACCTGTTCTTTGTACTGCACTGAAGCTGGATGCGGCACAGAGTCGGGTGGGATCTTGGCCGTGACCTCAACGCGAGGGCAGAGAAGCCCTCATCTAGGGAGGGTCCCACCACAGCCTCTGCTCACTGTGTTTCCCGACGGTTCATGATCCTGCAGGGAGGCCGAGGAGCCACGCGGTGAGCCCCAGGCAGAGCTGAGGCGCCCTGCGGGGCTTCTGGGGCCTGACTCACTGTCTGCTTTTCCACGCGAGCAAGGCCAGGAAGGAGAGAGCATCCCCAGGGAGCAGCTTCTGGGGAGCTGTGGCTCTGCCTCTGGCTTTCTGGGTGCCAGCCTGGCCCACGCGGAGAAGTTCGTTTCTTCCTGGTGCGGGGAGCAGCGCGATGACCAGACGAGATCCCAAGTCCGCGCGGTCAGTGGCAGCCAACGGCGGCCTTGGGGGCGGCGTCCATGCAGTCCTGTGGCTTGAGGGCCCTCTTAGCATGTACTTAAATCACCTTGAAAACAGGACCTCTATTTGTTTTTCATCAAGGAGCAGTTTGGGGTCCCGGCAAGATACTGGCCCATGTCCCTGGGCTTGGAAATCAGACCTGGAAAGCTGAAGACCTTCCTGCCCTTCTGAGGGCAGATGCCAGGGCCAGGTCCCCTCCGTCATGCTGGGACACAAGGAGGAGCGGAGGGAGGCGGAGACGCCCACCACCAGCAGCCCCGCTGGGCCACCGGAGCTGGGCACAGAGTCTAGGCTGCCCCCCTGGCCTCCTAAAGGACCCTGGGCTACTCGGGCTCCCGTGGGACCTGGGATGGGGGGTGGGGAGTCTTCAGCTCCGTCCCCACCCTCCCAGCAGAACAGGATGGCAGGGCAACCTGCTCTCCTGGGTGAAACTGTGGGAGAAGACCCCCCAACCTGTCTGCCGCTCTCTGCCTCTGATAGCGGGATCTTAAAAACTTGATAAAAAGAAAAAGAAGAAGAAAGCAAGCATAAAGGATTGCAGGGGGGCAGGGGAGGCAGTTTGAGGAGTGGGGAGACCCTAGGTAGAAATCAATGAAGGCTTGAAATCTTCTGCACTGAAAAAGCCTGCCCTTCTCTGTTGTCTTTGGGAAGCCGCGGAATGGCTGGGAAACTGTTTTTAATAAACAAGAGTTCAAACGCTGGGGCTCCATCACCAACAGTCACGTCTTAAACTCTAAACTTTACATGAAACTCTCGCGGTCCCTTTGAACTGGCCTCCCCTCTCCGGCAAGCATTCCAGTGTTTATGCATTTTTCGAGATTGCTGGCAGGATCTCGGGCGCTTTGAATACTTGCTCTCTCTTTGGCAATCACCTGCTCTCAGAACCCATTACTGCTCCACTCAGCAGCACCAAGGTATTGCTTTGAAGTCCCTTCTGGCTACAGGCCTCTCACACTCTTTGGTTACTGTGCAATCAAATAATTAAATGGATTCTCAGGGAAAAAAAAAATCATTCTTTTCCTTGGTAATTAAACACTCCGGGTTGGACAGGAGCGCCGGCTTGCCAAGGAAGCGAGGCTCTGTAAAGACGCGGAGCCCAGCAGTCTTTTCTCGTGGTCCCTGGGGAGAAAAATAATCACAAGCACTCAGCTCGGTTCTCACTTCCCTTCTGCACGAGCGGCTTCCCTGGGCTCCGGGCTCTGGTCTCAGGACCGCCCTTCCAGGGCTGGGGGCGCGGGGATCCCCGCCGGGAGGCTCCCTTTGGGGGTGGGGGATGGCTGGGGTTGTGGGAGGGGCATCTAGAGGCCAAAATGGGCCTGTGAGAGATGGTAGGTGCAGGAGGGCAGGGACCGGGGCTGCTCCAACCCCCCTGTGAGTACTGGGAGGGGGAGACAGAAAGAGGAAGGGGAGAGGGGATGGGGGAGGGGAGGGAGAGGGGAGGGGGAGGGGAGGGGGAGGGGGAGGGGGGAGAAGGGGGAGGGGGAGAAGGGGGAGGGGAAGCAGGGCACGGGGGCAGAAGAAGGCTGCTGCCACCGGTTCTGTGTCTCCATCTTCTGTCTCCATCCCCTGTCTTCCAGCCTCCACCAGGGTTAGCTTCTCCCAGAACCATCAACCCCCCATCTTTGATGGGGGTAGAGCCCCAACCTGGAAGACCCCAAGGTCCCCTTCATCACCTGCTCCACCTCTAGACCCTCCATTCTCACTTCTGTCCCACCTGCTGGCCTTGGCCAAAGTGGTCCCCTCTCCCATGACCACCCTCCCACTCTTTTCCTGATCAATTCCTAAGCCCCAGTAAGTCCCAGCCCCGAAGTGACCTTCCTCTGGGGAGGCCAAGCCAAGGTGCCCTCCTCTGCGCCTCCAGACAAGCTTCGTTCAGGCGACACCTCACCCCGAATCACATCAGAACCAGGCCCTCCTCTAGGGCAGGGACCATGTCTTCACTGTCTGTGTTCCCCCATCGCAGTACAGGCACACAGTGGTTCTCACTAGGTGCCGGTGATGCTGGCGATGAGGAGGTCCAGCAGAAAAGAGCCAGAGTGGGCTTAGGTCCAAGAGTCACTTTAAAAAAAGGCCATTACATACCCGAAGCCTCTGGTTGCAAGCATGTAAAAGTGGCATCCTCTAGAACTTGAACTTGAGATATCTCTTCATCACTCCATCCTGTTTCTCAAAGTGGCAAGCGTCCCCCCTCCAACCTCTCTCTCCCCACTTCGGACCATGTGGTGTGTGTTCTTGGTCTTGAGAACACATCCGCCCACTCCAGGCACAGGAGCTGTACTATTAGTCAGAAGTCTTCTGGTTGAGTAAAACAAAACCCAAGTCAAATTGAGTTAAGACAGAAAAGGGATGACAGGATTTACTGGCTCCCAAGGCCAAGTTTGGGGGCCGTTGAATCTGAGGATACAAGTGATGTCATGGAAGTTGGTCAGTCTTTCTCTCTGCCCCCCATCCCTTCCTCTGTGGCTCTGAGTTCTTCTTTGTTGGTTTCAACCCTGGGGGTGGGGTTGGGTCACTCTGCACACTGTGGTCTCCAGGAGGTGGAGGATTCTGCGCCCATTGCAGAAGCCCAGCAGAAGGAGAGCGTTCTCTGAATTCCTGGCACGAGCCCATGTCTGACTCTCACTGCATCCACGTTAGTCACGTGTCCGTCCTCGAACCCGTCATGATAGCCAGAGGGATGGAATGTATTAATTGCCCAGATCCTGTGCCGTTTGTACAGCTGAGGGGTGTTCCCCAAAGGAAAACCAAGGGACTATTATCAGGAGACAAAAACATGGACGCAGAGCCAGCTAAAATAACAGTGGGGACAAATGCAAGAAAAACATCTCACCGGTGTCATTTATGGAGATTCTCGCAAGGAAGTGGGGCCCAAAGGGTGGAAATCAGCCGGGATCAGAAACGAGACGTCATCAGATGTGGTACAAAGTGGGAGACGCAGAGCAGTGGAACCCGGCAAGCAGCGGATGAATCAAGCAGGTGTGATCCAGAAGGAGGACCTCCCAACAGGTGAGGGGCGGGGCGAGGCAGGCAGGTGTGATCCAGAAGGAGGACCTCCCAACAGGTGAGGGGCAGGGCGAGGCAGGCAGGAACCCCAAGCCATCCCTTCCCCGTCCAAAAGTGAATTCCACAACTCCTGGGGAGTCAGGAGCCTCTGCTGGGCTTAGCCTGCCGCCTGCCTCCGAGCAGGAGAGCCTGTGCGATGGGCTCTCGTTGGAAGAGGAGGTCCAGGTGGCTGGTCTTCACAGTGACGAGGGCGGTCTGCAGAATGGCCACAAAGTTTGCTTGCAGCAATACAAGCCTTCACACATGTAGGGATTTATCCTCAAAAACTGGGAGATGCTCAGAAGACTGAGCACGAGATCATGCCATATATTGGAAATATTATCCAAATATATGCCAAAATATTATCAGTTGGTGTCTATGGGTAGTGGGATTATAGATGGATTCGGAGGGTCTTTTCTTGTCATTCTATGTATTTTTCAAAATTTCTACCATGACTACTTATTTCTGTGGTTAGCAAAAAAAAAAGAAAAAATTTAAAGGAAAAATCTCTAAGTAACTCATATCAAATGTTCTATAAGCCAGACTTTTACTATCATAATCCACTCTCCCATTTAATTCATTTTCTCCCCATCTCTCTGTCCCTTGCCCTGGGACCGGCTATCCCTCAGTCTGGATAATTGGCCTCCGGCTGACAGGGAAGCAGGTGGCCCGAGCAGCCTTACCCCCTAAAGCAAGGCTGGGAGGCGTCTCTGCTTCTCCAGGTGGCCTGGCGCTGAGGGGACAGGGCTCAGATGCACAGCAGCTGCGCCCCTCCCCCAGCTCACGCCCCTCCCCGTTCTCTCACCCGCTGGGCGTTTTCGGGCGGGAGGAATGGACAGCTAAGGCCTGCAGCCGTCTCATGTCTGCCAAGCAGTGGGTGTCATCTGGCGGCCCTTCCGCCCAAACCTTTTATGTTGATGAACCGTGTCCATCAGAGGACTAATTGCGCCTTGCTGTCTCCAGCCCGGCCAAGGGCTCCGCAATGATTCACAAACCATCTACACAACTGATGATCGCAGAAGACTTCACCTCCGTGGAAACAGATGCCCGAGCACCCAGTGCCTGGTTGAGGACGGGAGCTGAGGCTCGTTTTCCCGATGCAGGTCCCTGCCAGATCAGAAACCTTCCCCAAAAGTCAGTAAGACTCGCCCGCCACCAGCTCTACCTACCCCCATCCCTCCCAGCTGGTCCCCAGCAACCAGGGAGCCGACCGCTTCCCTTGGGAAACATACAGTCACCCAGGTCCGTGCCAAACTCAGAATCCCAGGGAGGAGGAGACGTGGAAAGCCCATCTAGTCTCGGGCGCAGCCTTCGGGCCTAAAGATGACCACGGACGTCGTCTTCTCAACCTGGCAATCTGTGGAGACAGAAATTCCGCAGTTTCTCCCAAGGGTTTTATATCCTGGTAGCCAAGAGGGTTTTTTGGAAAGATGGTGGCATCCTGCTTTTCGTCCTGTCGTGTCTTCCAGGAGAACAGAGGGAAAACGCCCAGATCCTGGCTTCATTTTCAGATGGTCAAAGATTCGGACAACCTGGAATTTCCAGCGTGACCCAGGCTGAGTGGAGATGAAAATCACAGGTGTGTGTAGTAGTCGGGATAGGGCGTGTGGACGAAAAGCCGGCAGAGTCTGCTGGGGTCTGTGACAGCAGGCAGGCTGGGAAGATGCAGTTACCAAGTTGAAGGGCGGGCGGGGGGAGTGTGGAGGTCTTTCACGCGGTCAGAGGAAGTTTCTCCTTGAGACGATGCTTCAAGTTTTTCTCTTTGAAAGATGTGTGCTTTTCTTTTTCTGTTAGGACAAAATGGTTGGTGTCCCCATTCTATCGGTCGGGAGACAGCCACCACTCTAGGTATTTGTTATGGGTTGAAGTGTGTCCCCCCTCCGGGGAAGTCCTAATACTCGGTACCTCAGAATGGTACCTCATTGGGAAACAGGGTCTTTGCAAATGCAGTCAGATTAAGATGCGGTGGCGAAGGTGGGCCCTAACCTAAAATGACTGGTGTCCTGATAAAAAGGGGACATTTGGGCTTAGTCACAGACAGGTACAGAGGAAGGGCTGTGTGAAAAGACACAGGGAGATCGCCATGTGAAGACAGGGCTCGTGCAACCACCAGTCAGGAGCACCTGGGGCCACCGGAAGCTGGGAGAGGCAACGAAGCCCACTTTCCTCCAGGTTTCCAGGGGAGTCTGGTGCCGCTGCCACCTTGATTGGGGACTTCCAGCCTCCAGGACTGTGAGAGGATACATTCTGCTGTTCTCGACTACCCAGTTTGTGGTATTTTGTTACCGCACCCCAGACTAACGTAGCGTTCTAACATAAAGTAAACCCTGATACAGGGTAGGAGACGCTTAGAAACTTGGTGAACTCAGCAACGGGCCAGGCTGAGCCTGTGGTCATGACTTCCCAAGCTCCGCAGAGCTCACCTGCCCAGGCAGCGCTCCTGGGTCCACTGCTGCGATCCTACACGTCCTACACGCACCACACACCTGCGAGCGGGTGGCCGGATGCCGCCAAGGGGAGTCGGGCATCTCTCCCAGCTCCAAGCCCCTCGGGGACCAGGGAGCCGAGAACGGGCGCCCACGAGGCTGCAACAAGCCCTGTGTCTCCACCACTTGGAAGTCAGCCGACGAGCCAGAGGGAAGACACCTCTGCCTCCAACTGAGAGAAAGGAAGTGGTGGAGCCCACTTCACATCCAGACACAGAGGGGTCGGGAGAATGCGGTGCTCAGCTTTCCAGCCTCTGCCGTACAAGAGAGCGTGTCAGCAGCAAAATGGGAGGAGGACCAGGTGAGAAATTCACAGCACCCATCACAACTGGACTTGCCAGGTTAAACGCCCGACACCCCGCTACCTTTGAATTTCAGATATGTTTTTAGTATAAGCATATCCCGACTGTGGTGTGAGATATACTTACACCAAAAAAATATTCATTGTTTATCTGAGATTTAACTGGCGTCCTCTACTTTTATTTGCTAAATCTGGCAAACCCAAACACAACGCCCTAGGGAGCCGACCCCCGGCTTCCTATTGTTGGTAAGATCACTTGGAGAGGGTAGGAGACAAAGCCAACCCTCAACTTCCTGACCATCGGACTGTCCTCTGATCCTCTCCGTGCACCACGTCTGACACGTCCGGGGCTCCCGGTGACATAATTGGCGCCAAAGCCGAGTTTGGGAAAACGGAGCGAAGTTGGATATGGGGTGCAGGAGGGTGGTGTGGTCATGGGATGTCTGGAGGAACTTGCCCTCGCACTTCCTCTCTCTCTCCGGGTGACCTTCTATCCGTAAAGTTCTTGCCCATTGAGGTCTGAGCCACAGGCCTTGCTCTCCAAGTGGCTTATAGCTCAGGGGAGGAAAAAGAAAAAAATAGCCGACGTGAGCACAGGCTGAGCGAGTTCTGGGGTTCTGAGACGGAAGGCTGGGGAAGGGGGGAGCAACGGCAGGGGGACAGGGCTTCATTACAGGCAAGAGGAAGAAGGAAGAGGGCTGAGCAGAGTCAGGCCTGAACCCAGTCGGCAGGGGACAATAGCGGCCGACGTGTACGAGACCCTTATCGTGGGCCAGACTCTCTTCTGAAAACCGTGCACACCTCAGCAACTGTCATCAGCACGCTGAAGGACGTTCATGACTCGTTTTACAAAGAGGCAAAGCCAAGTAGAGGGAAATTCACTGCTCACGACTACCCAGCTCGCAAGTGGAAATCACGGCAGAGAGACGGGCTGGGCTCAGATTAGGGCAAGCCTCGACTATTCAGGCTTGAGAGGGAAATTGAAGCCACAAACCCGGCTTGAGTGTCGCCCGTGAGCCAGTCACTGGGGAGTCACAGTCAGGGATTCACAGACAGGATGTGGCCAAAGCCCTAAAAAGGACCTTCCGGGCTTCCCTGTTGGCGCAGTGGTCGAGAGTCCGCCTGCCGATGCAGGGGACGCGGGTTCGTGCCCCGGTCCGGGAAGATCCCACGTGCCGCGGAGCGGCTGGGCCCGTGAGCCATGGCCGCTGAGCCTGCGCGCCCGGAGCCTGTGCTCCGCAACGGGAGAGGCCGCAGCAGTGAGAGGCCCGCGTACCGCAAAAAAAAAGGTAAAAAAAGAGGAACTTTTTTTTTTTCCACAAAAGAAAGAAAACAAACAAACCAACAACCGCAAAAAACCCAGTCTTACTTGATTATTCAGATACACTGGACTACTTTCTTTGGGGTGATTTCCAATTTCCTTCCCTTTGACAATACGACTACGGTCCCTGAGGCTGGGGGAGAAGAAGACGGGATCCTTTTCCCCAAACCCCACCTCTCCACGTGAACCGTCCCCCTAGGTGAGGGTCCGCACAGATTTCCCAGGTACCGTGTAAGGTCAGACTTGATAAAGAGAAGTTTAGAGATGTGCTGGGGTCAAAGCGAGGCTCCGGCTGAAAAGCCTCAGTTTCCGACTCCGGCCGCCTGCCAGTGCCTTGCCCCCCACGTCTAGGTTCTGTGCCAGGGCAGGAGAAGCCGGACGCCCGCGTCCAGATGTTGCAGGAGGAAGAGGGGCAGGGCTGGAATTTCCACGCGAGAAGCTAACTCACCCAGGGAGCAAGGATGGAGCTGTGAAAACTCCAACAAGCGCAGCCCAGTGTGGACTCAGCCCCGTGGTCCGTGCTGCCCCTCCGACGAGCTGGTCAGCAATTAACCAGGAAAATGAGGCCGGAGCGCCTAGGAAATGAAGATGAGGTTGGTGAGCCCGATTTACAGCTGGGGTTTCGAGAGGGAAGGTGGAAGAGGACCGGAGCAGTGAGGCTCCATCGCAGCCAGGCCCCCCCGGGGCGTGGACGGGGGGGGTTGGGGGCGGATCTGGGGGGGGGTCGCAGCCAGGCCCCCCCGGGGCGTGGACGGGGGCTGGGGGCGGATCTGGGCGGGGCAGCTGTGTCTCACCAGCTCCCTGCTGAGACCGGAGGGCCCGGAGGAGGCAGGGCTTGCGTTTTAGCTTTTTCTTTCGAATATTCTAGTAAAGCCATAGACCCTCTCGTCAGAGGAAGGCACAGGTGATTCTGCAAACAATGTCAAGCGTTCAGGGATCCCAGAAGCCCATCCCCGCCAGGTGAGGAGCCCCAGACGGTGAAAACAAGAAGCAGAGGTACGGGGCCCCTGTGAAGAGGTACCAGCACGAGTGGTCACCTCATCTGGTTTCTGTCCCATAGATGCTGCTGGGAAGGTGCCCACGGTCCCCCAGGAGGTGGTGGCACCGGGACTTGGGTTCAGGTTTGTCCGAACCCCAAGCCCGTGTTAGACCTCATTACTCTCATGAGATGAACCCAAAGGCCTGAAGACGAAAAGCCCTAACCCCCCACACACCCCCAGGCACAATGGCTTGAGCCTCTTCATCCTTCCGGATTGGAAAGAGCCTTACAATTCTGGGAGTGGGTCTGGGATACCCCGGTATGAGCCCCCATTCCAGCCGGAGTGAAAGGGTGCAGCCACCTGCATCCTGAGGACCAAGGTCACCGAATCCTGCAGCCCGGACGCTCGGACCCTCGCCAGCTCCCCTGGCAGCTGCCCCATCACACCGCCACGCGGAGGCTGCGCACCGCAAGCCGGCCCCGCCCCCATCCCCGCGCGGCCCCCATCCCCTGCCTTCCTCTGCCTCTTCGGCCCTGAACCAGCTTACAGAGGAGCAAAAAGTCAACCAGATCCGCCGCAGACCCCGCTCCTGAGAAGTCAAGTCCAGCTGCCATCACAGACACTTTTTCTTACATTTTATTGTAGTTGATTTTCAATGTTGTGTTGATTTCTGCCGTACAGCAAAGTGATTCAGTTATACACATATATACGATCTTATAATATATTCTTTCCCATTGTGTTTTATCAGCGGATGCCGAATATAGTTCCCTGTGCTCTACAGTAGGAGCTTCTTGTTTCTCCATCCTGTATATACGTTTGCATCTGCTAACCCCAAACCTCCCACCCCACCCCTCCCCCACCCCCTCCCCCTTGGCAACCGCAAGTCTGTCCTCTGTGAGTCTGTTTCTGTTTCGTAGATGAGTTCATTGTGTCGTATTTTAGATTCCACGTATAAGTGATATATGGTATTTGCCCTTCTGAGTTACTTCACTTAGTATGACAATCTCTAGGTCCATCCATGTTGCTGCACGTGGCATGATTTCATTCTTTTGTATGGCTGAGTAGTATTCCATTGTATAGATCTGTACCACATCTTCTTCATCCGTTCATCTGCACATCTGTACGGCGGACATTTAGGTTGTTTCCATGTCTTGGCTATCGTGAGTCACGCTGCTATGAACACTGGGGTGCAGGTATCTTTCTGAATTACAGTTTTGTCCAGGTATATGCCCAGGAGTGGGATTGCTGGATCATACGGCAACTCTATTCTTAGTTTTCTGAGGAACCTCCATACTGTTCTCCATAGTGGCTGCACCAATTTACACTCCCACGAACAGTGCGGGAGGGTTCCCTTTTCTCCACACCATCTCCAGCATTTATTATTTGTAGACGTTTTTAAAGATTAAAAATTTTTTTTATTTTGAAGTATACTTGATTTACAATGTTGTGTTTCAGATGTACAGCAAAGTGATTGTCGTATATACTTTTTCAGATTTTTTTCCATTATAGGTTATTACAAGATAGTGAGCAGAGTTCCCTGTGCTGTACAGTAGGTCCTTGTTTTTTATCTATCTTATATATAGCCGTGTGTATCTGCTAACCCCAAACTCCTAATTTATCCCTCGCTCCCCCACCTTTTCCTCTTTGGACATTTATTTCAAAAAGGGTTCATCATAGGACTCCTTTACATGGCCTTGCCCTCCGGGATCTGAAATGCAGCCCAGCCCTGAGTGCTCTGAGCACGGGGACAGGACATGTGTTTGTCGGATGAACAATGGCCACACGAAACAAACTGTCGGTGAACAGCGCACGCTTCGCACTGAACCGTCTGGTCTACCCAGCCATTGGGAGGACGGCTGAGTAGCACCGAGATCAAGGTTCACTGACCCCACTGGGCATTCACGACCTGCACACCACTTTCAGTGGCTTTTCACCCCCGAGACACCTATTAAAGCACAAGTACTCCTGGGAGGACCCCATCCCAGCTCCTCACCTGTACCTACCTGGCCAGATGGCAGGCATCTGCCTGGGAGGAAGAGGCTGAATCCAGGTGGCAGACGGGGGGAGGACATCAGAGGAGATGCTGTCCACACCTGTTCCACGACGAGAAAATCCTCAGCCGGTCAGCGACCAGGTGATTTTGAAGAAATCGTTTCTCGAAACACCAGGAGGGTAAGAAGAGCTCCAGGTCAGACAGAAATGGGCTCGAGCAAAGTGGGAAAAATCAAGCAAAGAACGTTCACGTACAAAAGGGTGCCTCTGACCCACGTCCACCCCAGGGGATTCAAAGACGAGGCCGATATTTTGAAAAATATAAAATTTTAATAAAGGCTACATCTCTTAATTACAATAATTATTGTACCAAGTAATTTTCCTTAAATGAACTCTTTATAATGCATAATTTACAGTATAAGTAGGACAAGATGCCATGGCAAAAGTCATTGAGTACAAGACTTGTAATAAAAAGGCATAAAATATATTTGTACATAAACCCCTTTCAAAAAACAAGGGAAAGCTGGAGCCCTCAATATAGGGCGACACACGGCGTGGACACCGTGCAGGTACAGGTACTGTACTGATTCAAGGTCAAGCACTAGAGATAGTGGATTAATACTCTTTTCCGTACAATATATACAGACGTATGGTACAAGGAACGATGGCAAACAGAATGCACAGATTAAGTTAATGTAAAAGCCCGAACGTCACGATGAAGGTGTCTGGAGGAAAGGTGCTGCTAGGTCTTCCCACAACTGTTCGCTTCTTTGCCGGGCGGGGCGCAAGGGGACGGGGTAGTTTCCAGAATGGCTGGGGTCCAAAAACTACTTTTAAAAGACTCCCAAGGAGTTGTCATCTCAAGAAAAGCACGAGTCGAACCACGTGGCTCCGGAAGGCCTCAGCCGTCGGGTGCTGGGCCCTGATGGGGAGCTCCAGGAAGTCACAGGGTGAACCTGGGGCCCCGGGGAGGCTCCCCCTCCTCCACAATGAACCACCCTGTCCGACAGGAGGGCCCCCAAATCAAACCTCAAGACCTTTATGACAAAATAGAGCAGCGCTGGGGAAAAAAGATGCACCATTTTCTGCGTGTGGCAACGGCAGGACACCATTGTTTAAAAGTCTATGTTCACTTGGAGAAACGCACGGCACACCTTAAATCCTCTTTCCGTGAAACAGAACCACGAGAACGTCCTCTCTCCCCCTTCCGTGTTTAAAGCAGCATATCCACAAACTGGGGGCGGGGGAGTCGACTGTCCAATAAATAGCAGGAAGGATTCCTGTCCAGGTGAGCTACACAGTTTCTCCTAGCGGATGGATCCGGAGCCCTAGGAAGTCATAGGTTATGCACGGCGGTCTCTCCAATACCATCAGCGTCTACAAGAGCCAGGAGCCGTCCTGTCCGAGGCCGGTGGCCCGAGCCAGACGCCGAGGCTCAGTCGATCCTCTCCACCTTCCCCAGGATCCGGCCCTCGTACGTGGGCAGCACCACCTCGTCGTCCCAGACCTCCTCAAACACGGCTCCACACGCGAACTCGTTGCTCGCTTTTTTGAAGTAATACCTTAAAAGGAAAACCCAACACGCGGCTTGGTAAAGCTGCATTTTCTACTGGGTTTGAGAGGAGAGTCTGTCAGCGCTGGGGGCGAAGGGGTCTGAGAATGCCGCTACCGCGGGCGGCAGGAAGTCTCCGCCCGGGGGTCTGCTTCGTGCGGCTGGTGGGAGGGCAAAGCCAGGCAGGGGCCCCGGAGGCGGCGGCGGCGGGCCAGCAACGCTGAGGCCCAGCACCGTCGCCCGACACACATGCTGACAGGGACCCTTGCAGAGGACGGCTGCTGCTTTCTCCCCACTTTATTTTTGGGGGGGAGGGGCGGGGAGCGCAAGGCGTGCCTGGAGGGGTGGGTCCCTCAAAGAGCCCCCGACGCAGCCCCCCCGACCCGGCAGGAGCCTGCGGAAGGCCGGCACCTCTCAGGCCCCCTGCCCTCCAGCGCCCAAGGGCCGGCCCTCCTGGCTGGTGTCGGGCACAGCTCGGGCTGGCGGGGCCAGGACAGGCTGCTTCCCCTGTGGTCACCGCAGGAGGTGGGCAGCCCACTGCTTCCCAGGGTTGCAGCCACCGAGACCCCCGCTGCTCTCCCCTCTGCCCGGCCCCTTCCCTCCCCTCCCCTCCTCCAGGGCAAACGCTAAAGGCCCCTATTCTGCCCGCTGATTAAAAAAGCTCCTTCCATCCCACCCCGGCTTCTTGCTTGAAGCCTGTTTAGCTGTAAGGACGCAAACGACCAGCCTGTCCCAGGAGAGTCATGTGTGAAAACTGCTGTCCCGCTCGGCCAGGCCCACCCGAGACCCTTCCCAGGACACGAAGCCAAGGCCTATCCCTCCCCGTCCCAGGCCAGGGAGACCCCTCAGACGCTTTAAACTCGCCCCTGCAAGCTGTCATCTTCAGCCAATAAAGGCCACTCGTGGAGGGAGGGTCACAGTCCCCTGGGGGGAGGGTAATAGCTTCTCAAAAAAAAAAAAGTAATTGTGTCTCAGGGTTACAGTGGTTTTCTGTTTTTGTCTTTTCTCCTTAAAAAGTTTTTTTCAGTTCCCCTTGGTTAGAGCTAAATTTCTTTCCTCTTTAATGAAGGCCAGCCAAGTACTTTCATAGGAGATAAGGCTAAACCCAGTGAAACAGCTGCATTTAGTCAAGGGTCTGGGTTTCTGGCGTTGCCGGCCGGGCTAAGGCATCGGGGTGACCGCCCAGCTCAAGGGGGTCAGCGGAGAAGACGCTCTGGCACGAGGAGGGCAGAGTCCCGGGGGGCCCGATGAGAGCTGGGGAGGGGCGCCGTGCACAGGAGACCCTGGGCAGCGGGGGGAGCTCTTTCTAAATGAGAGGCTCCAATGCCTACGCCACCCCGGGCAGGCCTCGGGCCCAGCATGGGGGCTCTCCCGGCCCCTCTGAGCAGAGACACGCAGCGAGTGACCTTGTCCCTGACTGCGACCTCCTCCCCGGCCCTCCCCTGCGCCCCCAGACTTCAAAGGCACTGCGCTGCCCTCAGCCTCTCTTCCACTGCGACCTGCTTCGTGGCAAACTCTGCTTCCTTCTGCCATCTGGCACGTCTGCAGGGGCTGCTCTGAAGCTCTGCCACGTTGAGACTGCTCAGCACAGCCCAGGCCCCCGCTCCCCGCCCCCATGCTCGCTGGGCTCCGGATGGCGGGCGGCGGAGAGGGGTGTGAGGAGAGTGTCGCAGTGCCACCCCACCGGGAGGACGAGGCGCGGCGCCCGGTGCCCTCCCGACCAGCGGGCAAAGGGTCCAGCTCCGGCCCGGGAGCCGGTGGAGCCGCCTAGGGCGGCTGGGAAGGGCCGCAGCCTGACCCAATCAGCAGAGAGTGTGCCAGTCGCCCATGTGTGCGAGTCTGTGCGTTAAAGGGGAGGCCGGGGCTTCAAAGCCAGGCTTGCTGAGTGTGCCTCAGAGAACACTCTGAGCCAGACGGGGCTCGAGTGGCTGCGTGCGGAGCCGTCCCTGCAGCCTCTGCTCAGCGCCCCTCGGCCCTGCTCCCCTGAAGGTCACCTGCGCTTCCAAAGTCCGGCCGAGCCAAAGCTGAGATCAAAATGAATCCCTGGGGGGCACACTTGTGTAATTAGTTTCACCTTGTGTCTGTTCAAGATTAAAAAAAGAAGAAGAGGAAGGAGCCAGGCCCGTTCCCCAGTCCCCTGGTTCATTTCCAGAACTGTCTCTGCCCGGGCGTAAAAGGGAAAGATCTCAGCCCAGCTCCGGGCCCCGCTGTCGGTCACCTGCAGGGTCCCGGCCCTGAGCCACGTCCCTTCCCTGCAAACAGAGTCACTCTGGGCCGCTGCCCAAATCAGCACCTCCCCTCCCCCCGCACCGGCCCCGGTGGAAGTGGCTGCTCTGGGAGGGCTGGGGTCACGGGCCCCGAGGGTCCAGAGCCGGCACGCACCCAGCAGGTGGTGAAGTGTGTTAGAGCTCTCCGTGCCATCCCTGCTCGGGGCAGCAGCAGGGGAGCACCTTCCGGGCCCGGGCTGTCTCCTCTCTAACCTCCTGCCTCTCCTGTGCCAGCCCTGCACATGGCACTCGGGACACAGCGGGATGGAACCCACGGGTTCCTTTGGGACGAAGGCTGCCGAGAAGGGGCAGGTAGGACTCTGGTCATCACCTGCCCCACGTCGAGGGGAAAGTGACCGAGAGACGCCCAGGGCCAGCCCCCGGCTCTTGAATCCCCTCCAGGGTCCGGCAGGCCAGGGTGGGCATCTGGACCGTGTAGAGGGGAGAGGACGCCAGGAGGGAGGACGGGTTCCCGTCCCGAGGCCCCAGCAGGAGGAGCGGCCAGCCCTGACCCCGCCCCCCCGTGCCCACCCACAGGTCCTGCCCTTCTTCTGTTACAGGCAACCCTGTCCCACGTGACTTGGGACACGGAGGCTGAGGGAAGAGGACGCTGCCACAGTGCAGGCAGTGGTCTCTGCCTGTCCCTGAGCCTTCGGTGAGGACGGCCTCTCCCAGACGTGCCAGGAGGGCAGCCTTTCAGCCTTCTCATCAGGCAGTCTCTCCGTCTGCCTGTTCCCTCCCTAGCTTTCCCCCGCACCCCTCGCCCCTTTCAGGCAGAGCCTCCACGAGACGGCCCCAGCCCAGCTCTCCTTCTGCTCCTAACCCTAACCCTCAGGCTCGTCCAGCTGGTAAAAAGAGCCCACCAGGTGCCCAGAGAGCCCTCCCCGCCGCCACTGCTGCCGTGTCATCTCGGGGAGGGGGGAGGGGACGGCGTCAGTGAGACAGAGCGAAGCATCGCGCAGCCCCTCCAGCGGCCCCTCCAGGTCTGGCCCGGCCAGGAAGCGACCTGGCTCTTGGTTCTGAGCAAACCAAGTCCGGAGCAGAAAGAAGCCATGGGACGCTTACCTGTAATTTCCCTTTTTGCTGAGCTGCTCTTTAAAGTGGCCCAGGGTCAGGCTCTGCGCCTTCAGCATCCTCCGGTACGGGATTTCCTCCCCGCAGAAGAAGTAGGTGACCACCAGCTCGCTGGCCTGGAGAGCGTGCACCCCCACCAGCTTCTTTGGCTCTTTGTGACTGAAAATAAGATGGAAAAGCAACAGGTCCCGCATTTAAAGGCAGCAAGCACGTGTGCACGTACACAGCCGGGGGCGCTGTCTTCAGAGATAAAGTCGGGCTGCAGCTGTACACCACACGGGTGCGGGGCCCGATTCACAGAGGCAGCCACCTCCGGTGGACACACGGTCCTCCCTCGGGTCCTCTGTGTGGGGCAACCAGGAAGGGACCGTCTCCTTCCACCCAATGGGAGGACAGAGCAGTGTCCATCAGGGGGGCACCAATGGGGTGCTTGCCAAGGAAGATGAGAAAGAAGAAACCCACCCAGAGCCACAGGGACACACCCAGGAGTGGCATGAGCCCGGAAAGCCAGAGTCCACTGGCGGGGGGTGGGGTCAGCCCTCAGTCATCTCAACTTCTGCGTTTTTGTGGAGTGGCTTAAAAAAAAAAAAAAAAAAAAAGATGCAGGCCCGGACAGCTGGTCAACTTAAGGTCCACCAGCTATTAACAGGGTGGAGGTCTTCTCAGTTCGAACACTGTTCATTGCTCACGATGAACAAGCTCACCAAAAAAACTTTAATGATTCAGGCCACTTTAGATCTCTGCAGCCTAACGCTTTTTCAACGCACCACCCTGGAGTGAAACGAAGCCTGGCTTCCCCGCCCAGTTTACAAGAGTGTAGGTTTAGGGCACGAATCATGGGACCAGTGGGGAAGATGTGCTGCTCCCCCCACAAAACAGCAAAGATGGTCCCCTCTCCGTCCCTGCAACGGTGGAGAGGCACCCTCCCGCTCAGTGTGACACAAAGATGGTTTTCCAACTCGCTAACTTTCTGGGCTAATGGGGACAAGTTTTCCATCTGGGTTTGGGGTCCCTCTACCCGTCAGCTAAAGGCTTCCCGCCTGAGCTTGAGTCCAGGAACCCTGACATCCACCACTTCAGGAGGGAACACTTGTGTACAAGTCATGATGCGTTTCTTGGTGCAGGTGGGCTTTTTCAAGATCCTAATTTACGGCAACATCTGGGTTTACCGTTCCTTGTCGCTAATGTGAAAACGAAGGTGATTTTATAGACTAAAAATAAGTTTTCAAAAACCACAGCCCCCGATAGAGAATTCCCTGAAAACCAAAGCCTCTGGGCGGATCTCAGCAACACCAGGTAAAGACACTCACTCTTCCGAAGCCAGGCTTGGGCTGGAGAAGGGCGTGGCTCCTGGCTGACCAGTGGCCGAGTGGTGCCTGTCCCTCTGCTGACTGGCCACGCAGCACCTGAGGACACCAAGGACTTAGACGGAAGCCTGCCGTCCCCGGGGCCAGTGGGAAGCAGTCAGAGAAGTGCTCTCCCCGGCCTCCGACTTCCGTCCCCGCGGAGACCCAACCAAGGCCTTGTGTTGACGGCAGCCCCTGGAGACCTGGCAGAGCTGTGCTAAGCCCCCCAGGAGCCCAGCACTGGACGCCGCAGCCCAGGCAGAGGGCTGAAGGCTCTAGAAGCCCCATCGGTCACGGCTCCTCGTAAGCTCACCTCATCGTCGGGACCTTCCTAAGGGAACGGGAGCTGTGAGGGCTGCCTCCTCCCACGCCTCGCCAGGTCCCCGGGAGCCCTTCGGCTAGCTCAGGGGAGCCGTTCCTAGAGGCCGGCAAGGGGACCCGCCACCGGCCGCCCCAGCCACTCACCGCTGCTTCGGGGGCTTGGACACCTCTGCCAGCCGGCGGCAGGCCTCCTCCAGCTGCGCCAGGGTGTTGGGTGGGGTCAGGGGAGGCACCGCAGGGTCCTGGGTGAACGGGTGGGCGCGGGGGGCGGTGCGGGGGTGCCCGCTGCTGCCCACCCACAGGTGGTGACGGCCGGCTGGGGACGCTCGGGCGCACTCCAAGGGATAGGCCCGCTTGGTGCTTTGGGCACTGGACGGGCAAGGGCGAGAGAGAGCCGAGGGGAGACACGGGATTAGGGGGCCAGAAAGCACGACTTCAAGAGAAATCACAGACAAGGGGAGAAAAGAAAACGCGACGGTAACACGGCTAGGCGCATGGCCCCAGCGCGGCACTCCTGCGGGCCGCCCAGTCGGATGCTCACGACTAGAAGGGCGGGAGCCGCCGGCGTGGTCGCGCTCGGCGCAGAGGGCCCCCCACCCCCACCCCGCCCGGGCGGCGAGCCGGCGTGTTCACCTGTGCGGCTTGGGCTTGCCCGGCCGCTCGCTCTCCAGCACCCACTGCCATACGTCCTGTGCCCGGTCTCCCTCCTCCCCGGGCGGCTGCAGCGGCCCCGCTCCGCCGGGGGCCCCTCCTTCCCGGGCTGGCCCAGCCGGGCCTGGCTCCGAGCCTCTCCCGCTCCGTCGGGGTGGGACGGCGCCTCGGCCGCGGCCGCTGCGGGGAATGAGGAGCGCATCCATCCCGGGGATCCCGGCCGCCTCTGCCTCCGCGGCCCCTCCAAGCCGGCGGGCGAGGGGCACCTGCTGCCCAGCCCCACGCCCCCGCCTGCCCCACCGCCCTCCCTGCGGCCCAGCGCCTCTGCCCCCCGACCCTCCGACCACGGGACACCTACCCAGCCTGCGCGGCCGCCGCGGGCTCCGGCGCCCCGGGGTGGCTCTTGCACTTGGCGCAGCAGGGGTAGTCGGCGCCCCCGGGGGTGGGGACGGGGCAGGGGCAGCGCGCGCGCTGGGCGGCCTCAGCCTCCACCTCCTCCCGGGTCCGGGGGCCGGTGTGGTGGTGGATGTAGTGGTGGTGGACGTGCTTCGTCGTCTGCCTGCTCACGAAGCCCCGGGCCCCGAGGAGGGGGCAGCCGGCTGGGGCGGCGGCGGGGGGGAGCAGCGGGCCCCCGGGGGGCGGGGGCGCGCGGTGCTGCAGGAGGTGGTGGCGGCGATGCTGGTCCGGGGAGCGCGCGCGGGGGCTGTAGCGGCCCACGCCCGGGGACTGGCAGCCGGGGGTCTTGAGGACCCTGGACAGGTGGTCGTCCAGGATGGTCTGCGGATCCTCCTCGTAGCTGCCCGATGGCAGGAGGGAGAGGGGATGCTGGGCGGGCCCCGCCTCCCGGGCGCTCAGCGCCAGCTCGGAGCCCTCCTTCTCCTCGTCCTGGAAGGCAAGGTAGCGGTCGGGGGGCGCCGGGGTCAGCAGGAGGGCACCCCCCCCAACCTCGGGCAGGGGGCGGGGCGTCGCCCACCTCTCGGATCTGCTGCAGGCGCTCCTCCAGGCTGTGCCGCGTCTCCAGCTCCAGCTTCAGCTTCTCCAGCCGGGAGATGAGCTCGGCCGCGAAGGCAGCGGGCTCCACGGGGGTCATCTCCTTGGGCAGGCGGTGGGTTCTCTGCGGGGCGCGGGGAGGACACGGGGCGGACGCAGTCAGGGGGCTGCCCGGGCCTGGGGACGGCGCGTCCATGGCTGCGCGGCGAGCAGGCGGCGCGGGGCCCGGGCTGCTCGGCCGCTTTATGCGCCGCGGCCTCGGCCTCATGGAGAGCCATGGTCCCGGCAGCGCGTGCCGCAGGCAGGAGCAGTTGGTCGCACTGCGAGGGGCCCCGCTTGCCCTCCCTCTGGAGTACAACCAGCCCATCAGACGCTACTCTGAAAATCTTCAAAGACTGTTGTCAAACATCAAAAAAAAAAAAAATAAAATAAGGCAGCTCTCTGCGATGGGGAGGGGAGAGAGCCCACCTCAAGGAATAAAAAGTAGAGCCTAAACAGAAAGGGAGCTGGAAATGTAAAAAATAAGATTGGAAGGGCGGTGGGCAGGGGGAGGAAAAAGGGAAAAAAGGGGGAGGGGGGAAAAAGAGGAGTCACAGGGCCCAGATCAGACGCAGGGGTAACGTCTCTCCTGGCCGCACACTGCGCACCTTTGAGGCGGCGCCGTCTACCGCTGCCCCGGACCCCCTCGTGTTCCCCGCCCCTCCTCCCGTCTCTTTGTACAGAAAATGAAGCAAGTTGCTGCCGGCTAACGGCAGAACACTGCTGCGCTCGGCTGCCGGAAGCGCAGCTACGGAGGGAAAAGGGCGCATCTCCAAACCGGGATGGGATACAAACAGGCACGAGCACGCCGGCCACCGCCGCCAACAGAGAGGACCCCCGCGGCCGGCTTTCTGTCCCCCTGCCGTCGTCTGGTGCCCGCAGCCCCCGCCCCTCATGGTTCTGCCCCCTACCCCTCGTTTGCCTCCTGCTTTGGCCCTTTTCTTTGGGAGGGGGCGGGATGGGGGCAGCAGAGAGCCAACCTGCAGAGGCTGGCATCTCCCCACCCGAGCCGCAGATGAGAAAACAATCGCACACCCCAGGACAGAATCACCGAGTTCACAAGCCTGGGGGGCCGCACAGCTTTCCTTAAACACACATACCTCTCCCCAGTGCCCCCACGAAGTCAAAACATATATATACACACACACACACACACACGTATGAATACATCATCAATACTGCTGTACGGGTGGGGGGGTGTTCCTGAGGGGGCGATGCTGGAGGTCCCCAGAAAAGCAAACTTAGTAGGCTAATTTTACAAATTTAAGTCTTCCCTGGACTGTCTGAGGGGCTTCAGAGAGAAGTGGCAACAGTCCACACACTAATGCAACGTGGGATTAGCAACTCGATGTGTCCGCTTCCGACGTGTGACATCACCGACGGACAAATCGGATTCTCTGAAGCTGGCAGGAAGGACTCTGAGCAGAGATGCTGCTCTAAGCTGGGCACTCTCTTCCCCTCCCTAAGGAGCAGCTGGACCTCCGGGTACCACAAGCAGCACAGCTCCTGAGACGCAGATGGGGCAGCTCTCTATGTGCGGGGGCCACGGGCTGGCTGCCCCTGGGACTTGGAAATCGTAGGGGAGGACCCGGAAGAGCCCTCCACGCCACGCTGGCCTCTCATCTCAATCGCAGGAAGGAGCTGCTCACGGGACGCTCAGACACTTATTGGGACAGATTCAACAAGCAGGCACTAAGCCACGTGCTGGGGTTGGAAACAGACAAGAAGAGGGACGGCCGACCTCCAGGGCTTCGGAGGAGAAACGGCCGAGCACAGAGATGAACAGTGACTGAAACGACACGGCCACGCGGGCAACGCAAGGAGAACGTCCCAGGACGCGACCCTCACTCAGAAGGCAGATCCCTCCAGCCTCATCCTCTCTCTCTCTCCTTCATGCAGTCAACCAGCAAGTGTTCAGTGAGGACCCACGACGTGCCAGGCACTGTTCTCGCCTCTGTGGTGGGATGGACTTAACGGGATAGCCCAACGCAAAGCACCGGTTCCTCCCACCCTCCCACCCTTCGCTGCTTCGCTTCTTTCTCATGGAGTTTTCTTTTTTGAATCGAGGAAACGGAAAAGGCCGACTAGGGCACCGTGGGCGCCCCTGCTCTGGGTTACACCCCAGTGAACCGCAGATCGCCCCTTGCGTGGCCCTCCCCTGCCCTCCCTCCCCCCAGGTCCCAGGCGCGCCGGCCCCCAACCCCCCACTCTTCCCCCCAGAAAAGAGCTGCCGGCCGACCGTACTCACCGGGAAATGAGGTAGGCACACCTGGCCGTTGGCCTTCACGCTGCGATGCATTTCTCTCTGGAGCTGTTTCTTATTCCCCCCGAGGTAAGGAGGGATTCCATCTCTAAGGGAAAGGAAAGGGCAGAACCCACCGGCTCACGAGGAGGCCTTAGCGCACGGGCCGACTCACGCGCGCCCGCCTGAGACCCCGCCGACAGACGGGGCCGCGCACCTCCTGGAGCTGGGAGCGCCCCCAGTCCCCGGGCGCTGTGGCCGTCCTTGCAGGGAAAGTCAGTCCAAGGCCCAACCGCCACATGTCCTGCCCCTCGAGCCTCTCTGGAAATGGCTCCCGCTCGGAGGCAGGAGTATCAACCTGGGAAGAGCTCGTGTCTCAGAACTGCGCCCACCTCAGGGTGAAGGTCCCCCTATTTTACAGGTGCCCCAAGCCGGAGACTAAGACCCCTTTGGTCCCTCCGACGGTCTGTTACCACGGCAACCAGGGACCAGACCCACAGAAGACTAAGCCAGGCGCTGGTGGAGGGTGTGCGTTACCCTCCAGCAGTCAACCTCCCAGGCGTTCCCGAACGTCTCCTTTTTATCAGCCACCGGCAGGCATCTCTGGGCTCCTTCCTTCCCTCAGCTCCAAACCCTACTGCCCCCAACCAATGGATTCTCAGATCCGTGACCAACGTGGGCATAAAGAGAAAGCCCCTACTCCGCAGTGCTCTGTGCAGTTCATCCGAGTATCTGAGTACCTACTACGTGCCAGACCTTGTTCTGGGCTCCGGGCAAGAGAGCAGCGAAGGACGGGGATAAAGGTGCAGACGACTGCCCTGAGGAAGCTCGTGTTCTAACGGAGCGGAACAGGTAATAGGCAAAAATTAAAGAGCAACATCTATGGTAAGTTCGAAGGTGGTACAAGCACTGTGACGAAACACACTGCGGGAAAGGGGGAGTGAAGACGGCTGGGGCGTGGAGCTGCAGTTTGAACAGGATGCGGTGGTCACTGAAATCCTCTCCGTGGAGGTGATTCTGAGCAAAGACCAGAGGCCAGAAGGGCCCCTTAACGTTCTTCTTCACTATATTTTTAAAAAGCAAATGGAAGAAGTTTAAAAACAACTCTACCACCACCACCTCCACTCCAGCTAGTCTGCACTGAAAACAGGACCCGGAGTTGCTATGATTTTTGTTTTAAACTTTTGTTCTTGAAAGCAGCCGGACGGTCACGGGGGGATCGTTTTCCCATTGCCGTTCCTTCCGAAGCCACTTATTGACAAAAGCCTCAGGGTTCACACATTTCCGCACTGAATCACCCTTCGAGGCTGTAAGTGTTGAAATCAGCTGCTTGGCTATTTCCCTTTCCCTGGTGTATTGTTCATCGACGGGTGGCTGGCTAATCAGCAGTGGGTGACCGTCAGTTGTGCCTAAAAATGCCAGGAGCGGCCTGGACCAACTGGTCGACCTCGGGCTCCTCTGCATGGCCGCGGATTCCGGAAGGCTGCTGACCTGGGCAGGAGAAAAGGGCTGCCGCCCCAGGGATGCAGTACAGATACAGATGAACTGACCTACGAGCCAAACCTTGGAAAAGAAGCACTTTATAAAGTCCGATCGTACCGAGGGTACAGGCGGGGAAGACAGGTCAACATAAAGCAAAGGACTGAGGCGCGCGTGAGTCCTGTCCCAGGGAAACGCTGAGGGGGGCCAGACAGCAAGCGCTGTGGGAACGGTCAGCCCGTTGACCAGTGAGGTCAAGTCTCCTAGGCAGCCTCCTGCTCACTAAGGCCTGGGACGGAACTGGGCCCGTGAAGGTCAAGTAGGAGAAAATGTTCTCAGTCCAAAAACTTCCTGAACCACGTGGAGCTGCATTACAACTCCTCACCCCAGGATCACCCACGAGACGTGGGCCGGTCGCAAGCAGGCCTGGCTTGACCAGCCGCTAAGGGCCATGCCCGCCGACCCCAACCCGAGGCTGCCGGCCCCCCGTGGACTGAGTGATGTATAATCCAACCGCACCCTCACAAAAGCCCTAAATCCCCACCGTTTATGGACGAGCAGAGACGCTCCAGAGCTCTCCCGGAATCAGCCGGCAGGGCAGATCCAGGCTTCTGAGCCAAGCCACTGGTGGACTCCAGCACAGGCATCCTTAACTCAAACACGTGCAGTGCAGGCCCAGCTGGAGAAGTGCAGTCCCCAATGGTCTGAACGCGGGGGACACCATTTCCTACGCCCCACGGGGTCACCTGACATTCTGAAGGGGTGAATGGGGGGTTTGGGGAACATCCTGAAAGTCCCGCTGACCACTCGGTGCTCGCTGGCTGTGGGGCATGCTGGCCCCCCATCTCCCGCCTAAAATCCCTTGTGGGGTGTGGGTAACGGCAGGGGACCAACAGACTGGGTCTCACGATGGTCTGAGCAACAACTTCTGCTGCCCCAGGGCTGCAAGACAAGGTCCACATCCCAACCAGCAACTCTTCCAGGGCCGTAATAAGAGGATAGCTCTGCTCCAGGCCTCTTCCAGGCAATCCTGGGGGTGGGAGTCAAGCACCCCGTGGATCCCACCGTGACACACACGGGGCTGCACGAGTCCCAGGAGGCCCCCACCTGTCCCCTCCAAGACTCTGACCTTGAGTGTCCCCCAGAAGCCTTTGCTCCTCCCCCTTGCCTCCCAAGATGAAACGAGCAGTAAGGCTTTCACACCTCTCTCTCCTTCTCTGTATAAAGCAGGAGAAAGAAAAGTGAACTGGGGGAGGCAGAGGGAGTAGGTTCCTGGTCACTTGAAGGCAAGAGGAACAAATGCGTTTTTAAACCACTCCTCCAACCAAGAACGTGCCCACCACAGCCAGGGCAGGTCAAGGGTCCAGCTGTAGGCAAGGAAACGTGAGACCAGCACAGAAAAGGGAGACCGACTCGCAAAGGCTCAGAGGCTCAACAGGCACCTTCAAGGAAGTGTGCCTTTAACCCCACCCCCACCCCGACCCCCCAGCCAAGAATCTTCTTCCAACACAGCCCCTCATTCCAGAAAGGGGCCTCTCTTCTTTGTACCCAGGCTCTGAAAGTCTGTGATCAGTTTCCTGGCTTCTCAGGACCATGAGCTGACCCGTGTCTGCGTCTCGGTCCCCGGACGGCCTCCTTTAATTATAAACATTTTAGTTAGCGCGCCCGCTGCCAGGCCCAGCTGTTTCTGGGGAGCGCTGGTTCCGAAGTGTGGACTCCACTCAGTTGCCACTGAAGCCAAGCCAATGAGTTTAGCCTTTTGACTCGGCCGTGCCCGGCCTAACCTGAATGTTGCCTTCCGGTGGCTTTGAAATAGCGGGCTCACGTACACACGCGTCCACTCGCATTTTCGTCTGGCCACCACCCCGAAGGCGGCCTCTGATCACAGCCAACATCAAAAGGCCGGTTTGTAAGATAAGGCACTATTTGAAGTTCACTCAGGTGCTTTCCCCGGGGTCCAAAGTAAACCCATAAGTAAGATATAAGGAAATAAAAATTATAAAATAACCTGGGCCACCCTCTGTGTGAAAGGCGACAAGGTCTCGGGCTGCTTTTGTGACACCCTGAGCAGAAGCACCCTCCGATCGCGCGGATGCTGATTTCAGGAGCAGCTCTGCACAGAGAGAGGCGTCTGCCACCTCCATGCTGTCCTCCTAGCTTTCACTTCCTAACAGAGGCCACACCTGGGCGCCAGGAACCTGCTCCTTCTGATGTTTCTAGCGTGCCCCCCGCTCCCGCCACTGCAATCCTCCTACAGCCCCCCGCAGTCCTTCTGCCCAAGGGGTTGAGGGCTTGGCTGGGTGTCTAACTTTCCAAACAACAAAACAAAACAAAACTAAAACTAAAAAAGCCATTTTTTCTGACAATGTAGGTTTCAGAGCAACGGGCTTGCGAGAGGGCCTGCGCAGAGGCCTTGTACGAAGACTCGACTCCCCAGCCATCTGAGACAGGGCTTTCTGCATGGCGGGGAACCAGAAGTTGGCAGCGGGCCCTGGACTTGCCAAGGACAAGGCCCCCCCGGCCCAGCTTCTCCCGGGCCTCGTGCAAAGGCCCTGGGACTTAACTGCTTCCCTGGCAAGTGAGACGACTGCTTGTGTCCGATGAACTCCACCTTCTGGAGTCTACTGAAGGTGTCCCGTGACCCCCACGCCTCCCGCCCCCCGCCCAGCTGTGCCCCATTCCCCAGCCCCCAGCAGGGCAGCCAGCCCCGCCCTCCGGCCTCTGTGCCCACGAGAAACGGCCAGGGCTCCTTTCATGCCTCACGGGGCGCTCCTATTCACTAGCGCCAGGAGGTTTCAAAGGGGCCTGCTGCCCTCTCGTCCCGCTAAGCTCCCCCGACTCGGTTCAGGTCCACGTCCCCCTCGCACTCCATCGCTCGCTCGGGCTCTGCTCTGTGCCGGGCCCCAAACTGGCCCAGCCAAAGAGGGCTCTAATCCCGGCCCAGGACCCCGGGGGACCTGCCCGACGGGCCAGCCGGCCCGAAAGCACCTCGCCCGGCCCGGCTTTCAGTGCCTGCCAAGCCTGCGGGCCCGCCTGCGCACCGTCGGAACAGCTCTTGTGCAGAGACCCCTTTCCCACGCTGATGGGAATCGTGGGCCCGGTGGCACCAACATGCCCACGTGGGGTGTGGCTGCACCGGCTGCATCCAATAAGCTGCCCTAGAGGCTGGGAGGAGGACCAGAGGCCCCCAGCGCTGACGTCAGAAGACGGGCTCCAGCACACGAGCCCCAGGTCCCCAGGGACCCTCCCCCGCCCCTTGGGGTCCTGGTTTTCTCATCCCCAGCCCGAGGCAGCTGCGCCGAGGGAAGGGCTGGCCACGCCCTGAGGTTCTGCCACCTGGGACCCAGGGGCACCTGCTGTGCTCCGGAGAGAAAGTTGCCGAACGAGGGATTTGCCCTCTGTCTCGATTACCAACACGGACTCTCCTGGCCCACACGCTGACCCGTGCCGCCCAGGACAGCTGGCTTCTCTGATCCCGGAACGCGGCTTCCCAGGGTGGTGAGGGCCTTAAGCCCACGATCGCTCTAGCTAAAGGCGGGAAGGGCGGGCAAGGGCTCTAAAGTCATCGCTCGACAGAACTGGGGGTTTTTCTTCTGGGCATAAAAGGGGGTTAAAAAAAGAGGGGAGAAAGCATTACTTACTCCTCCCTCCCCCTCCCCCTTAAAAAAGAAAGCTGTGTGGTCACTAATAAATAAAAACAAAAGAGACTCAAGGTAGCTCAAAGGTCTCATTATCAACTACGGGGCCTCACGTTCACGTGGGGCCGGAGGGAGCAGGCCAAGGGCAGGGGCCTGTCTGGCCCGGATCTGAGTCCTGTCTGTGACAGGAGTAGTTACGGGAGCGCTGGGCGTTCCTCCCTCCTCTGTAAAAGTCACAAGCGTCGGCCAACCTTTCCAACTGGGT
Source organism: Aethalodelphis obliquidens (assembly GCF_003676395.1). Classification (NCBI taxonomy): domain Eukaryota; kingdom Metazoa; phylum Chordata; class Mammalia; order Artiodactyla; family Delphinidae; genus Aethalodelphis; species Aethalodelphis obliquidens. Next base: position 1,411,935 of record NW_020837988.1, on the reverse strand, counting down.
CCTGCGGGGCTCACCCGGGTATGGGGACTACACCCGAGTTATCTCATCCTGAACCCAGAATCGCACGTCCGTGCCGGGGAGTCGGAGGCCAGCCAAAAATAACCTTGCAGAAAACTCAACGGAAGCCTCCTAGTCGAAAGGAAACTACGTCTGGCGAAGGAGGGTCGCTCGATGCCCTCGTTCAAGTCCAGCTCACTCTTACTTCACACATGACACCGACTACCTCGTCATCCAGACACTAGTTCAAAGCTAGAGGAATGGTGCTGCTGGAGACAAGCGCACAAGCGAAAACACGACAGCAGGCAGAAGGGCAGAGAGAAGAAAGGAAAACCGTCGTAAAAAGGGGGTGAGGCACCAATATCTCCAGGGGCAGAAAGCCTTACACAATCTTGAATTCTGTGAGATGAAATTACAATGGAGAATGAAAACAGACCTTGGGATTAATTATTTGAATCAAGAAACAAATTATGCCTTGCCTGATACTACTGAATAAACCCAGAGCGAAAGCACGTTGCTTTAAGGAATACGTCCGCCAAAGGATAATATTTCTCAAGTACAGTAACTTAGAGTTCAGTCGATATGGAAAACTGACCTCTGTGGAAGCCCTCATTCCTTCACTTTGGATGAAAGGTGTGTTGTTCCCTCCCTCCATTTTCACTCCTGCCAAAGGGCTATTCTCCTATTAAACTGGAACTTTTCACCTTAAACATCTCCCTCCTTTTACTAACAGGGGAATCTGAGGTAACACAATAAAAGCCACCAGGAAAATCAACAGTCGAGTCCCAAACCAACGCTTCAACTTTCCTTTCAACTGGTTCCACACCGCAGGCCAAGCAACAGATCACTGGCCAGTGGAAACCAGATCATTTCAAACAAACTGGAAGAAGAGCCGGTCCCGTTTTGGGACGCAAGCCAGAAGGAACAACCTCGACACAAGCGCGCCAGAACTTACAATGGCTCCACGGGCCTGCCTTGCAACACGGTTCCCCTAGCAGAGGATCCTCCTCCGAAATGTGTGTAGAAAAGCCTCCAAAGACCACTTTTAGGACGGTGGTTCTCAACTGGGTGCTGGGAGACGTGCCCTGGGGAGTCTCGCCCAAGCCCAGGCCCCACCTCCTCCGAGCCTCCTGAAGCAGGAGACGGGGACGCCTGGTCCACTTCCCCCCTCTGCTCCCACCCACCTGAGACTCACAGAGGATCCCTGTTCTCCATCCACAGAGGTCACCACTGCGTGACCTCAAATGACCTCCAGCTCAAAGCATGACCCTGCCCCATGGCCTGCTGACCACATCAGACCACCCCGATGGCTTGGACTGCATCCAGCAATGCCAGCCGTCCATCTGCAAAAGAGCTGAGGTCAGAAACTGCTTTGGAGCAAACCCCCAGCTAGGGGCAGAGCCCCGGCTGCAGAGGGAAGACGCCCGCCGACACCTGACGAGCTGAGCGACGGCCGCTTGAGCACATCCGTGAGCGAGCCTGGCACGCAGTGTCCTGGAGGGAACCCTGGCTTTCTGACCCCACCTTCACTGAGCCCCCAGACACATAACCTTCCCAGGCCACCCCACCTCCCCACCTGCTGGCTCTGCAGAGGGACACCTGGATTCAAGACCCTCTTCTGCCCACCGGGAAGGCAGGCGAAATGATAACCGGAAGACGGTCTTTTAAACTCAGGGAATCTGTGCATATTCACCTTAACCTCCTCCCTTAGTTTGCTTTCTTCTGTGAAGGTACCATTCAAGCCCCTTCCAAGGCTCTAAGCTTCACTCCACCCAGGCGACCACGGGAGCCTCCTGAGCCAGACCAGGCCCACCCCGGGGCCTACTCCCCTCCCATCCAACAAACGTCCACGTGGACACAGGAGGGATTGGCAAAGCCGGGTGAGGACCCTGCCCCGTGGCCTGGCGGGTCACGCCGCCAGCCGCGTACGTGGTGGGGAAACCAGAATGTACTTACACGCTACTGTCCGTCATGGACATGGAATCGTCGGTCAGCGCGTCACTGGATATCTCGCTGTCGTTGGCGCTGGTGGCTGGCGCGAAGACGCAGCCGGAACCCACGTGGTACGGATTCACCGGATCGCTCCTCCTGAAGGACCACAGCACTGCATCACCGACTCTCACCCAAAACCCAGGGAACCGGGGGACCCCAGGACAATCCCACAACGTGCTCCAGGCCAGCCTGCTGCCAGGGCTGGGTGCTCCTCTGGGAGGAAAGCAGGGGCCACAAAGGGGCCTGCTGAGCCGCAGCTCTGCCAGGGGACAGGGGACGCCAGGGGCTCTTACAGAGTTCTCGAGAGACACCTGGAGGGAGGACCCTGCTCTTAGAGGGGAGGCTAGGGAATGACGGACGGGATGGAGTGTCCTCTCTCCCTGCGCCCACCCCCAGGCCTGTATGGGGAAGGAGACAAGAGGACAGCGAAACTTCCACACTCCCCTCCCGGGTTCTGTTAGCGGAGATCTGAGAGGCAAACAACTAGCGGCTGAGCCTGGCGAGCGGACAGACGGACAGATAGGCAAGTTCAGGACGCGGTCTGGGGCTTCCGTCCTGCCCCGAGCTGGGCCTCGGACCACAGCCAGGCTGCCCCCCCCAGGGCCGCCGAGGGCCTCCGGACGCAGAGGAGCAGCACAGCGGTTTCCAAGGAAGGTCCAGGCCCTGCTCCGGTGCCTCTGGCCCTGTTCTGCCCCCCCCACCCCGACCTCCTCCCAGAAACGCCAGTGTGCCGGCCCAGCTGGGCTGCATTCCTCTTGTGTCACCTGCTGTGTCACCGCGAGGGCCTCAGTGCGGGAGGGAAGGGAGAGGCAGAACCCACCGTGGTTGGTGGGCTGCAGGAAGGGCCCTCGTCTGCAGAGACCCAGGCCCGCTCTGCCGGGGCCACTGAGTCCAAGTAAGGGAACTTACTCCATCAGGCCGCAGCCGCCAGTCTGTAAAGATGGCCTTGGGGTTGGCGGATGAAAGGGGCCCCTGAAAGGTGACAGCACCTCCTGCCCGTGCTCACCGAGCCCCAGTCCTTTCGTGAGGTGCACAGCCCCGGTCTCTGGTCCCCTGGCACCCATGGCTTGGCAGGCGGGTCCCTGTGACGGGGGTTGGGCAGGGGTACCAGAAGGAAGGCACGAAGGCGCCCGACACACGCCACCTCCTCCGGCCCTCACTGCCCCTGGGCGAGGAGCGCGTGTGCCCGTTTGACAGATGTGCCCCACAAGCACAGCAGCCCTGGATGTCAGAGCTGGAAGCAGCGGGTGTGGGATGGATTCGTGTGGCTCCCATTCAGCCTCTCTCTCTGCCCCTGTTCAGAGACCAGCCTCGACGTTTCAAAGAGCTCTCGCATAAGAGGCAGGATGAGTGACCTGGAAGAGGAAGTCCTGGCCCTGCAGTGTCGGAGGGGGCGGGCCGGGAGGCCGGGTGGCTCCCCGGGACGGGGCGGGGAGCAGATGTGAGGATCAGGGATGGGAGAAGCGGTGGACAGTCCTCCCCAGCCTGGGGCAGGAGGGCGTCAAGCTGGCTGGGTGAGGGGGAGCCGGAGGCTTCCCCAAGCGGCACGAGGGGTCTGGGGGGCCACCAGGCTGCACTGAAGTGGCCGTGGGGCAGGCAGGCAGCCGCTGCACAGTTTGGCGGGAGGGAGGGCAGCGGGGCTGGAAAAGGTGGGAGAACAGCTTGGCAGCTGTCCTCAGGGGGCCTATCCTCTAGCTGCAGTGACAAAACAAACAAGAGTGACAATAATTGTCCAGCCCAACCCCGCCGCCCCGAGATGCTAACGAAGCCCGAGGGCCACCAGGACGTAGGGCTCGCTGTGGGCAGGGCCTGGTTTACTCCCTGCTGCACCCTCCCCCGGCCCCCGGCAGGGGCTCAAGGACTGTCTGCTGCCCGATCGTCTTCACGACCCCCCAGGGAGGTAACGGGCCCCAAGCAGGGGCCGAAAGTCTTGTCGGAGGCCACCCGCTGGAGGCCCGGCCGCGTGGAACCCACCTCCGGTCACCTGGAGGAGGTGACGGCAGCAGGGACCCCGAGTCTGTTGGTCTGAGCTAGGCCGGAACGTCAAGCCAGATTCCAGGAATGTGACGTGGTGAAGTGACCAGAAAGTGCAAACGAGGAACGTGGCGCTTGAACCCATTGACCGCCACGGCCCAGCGACCCTGACCTGTCAACTAGACACTCTGGTCATTGAATACCACGGGCCAGCGACCTTGACCTGTCACCTGGATACTCTGCTCCCCCCACCACTCTGCCCCCAGGATTTTCTACGATGATGCAATGAGGCTGGTGAGATCTTCCATGACGTAGAACTGGTCCCCATGTCCTCAGTGTGGGATCTCCAGACACCAGGGCAAGAGAGAGAGGAAGGTGGTGAGAACCAAGGAGAGGCAGTTGGTCTTTCTGGAGAAGAGATGAGATGAGGGATGATTTAGTGAGAACAGTCTCCTAGCCGATAAGGAGGAGGGTGGCTCTGGTGGTATTGCCACTGAAGGTGGGACAAGAGGAAATGGCATACAAGCCAGAAAGAAAAAATCCCTTCTCCACGGCCAGGGCAGCCCCAAGGGGCGGGTGAGTGCAGGTCACAGGGTCGCCCAAGGCTTTAAAATGGCCCAAAGCCCCCAGCTGCCTCGATGGGCCGCTGCCTCAAAGCAGGATGGAGAAGCTGATGGACTTCAGGAATCAAGTAACACAGAAATCAAGAGGCCGCGGGCTGGTGCTGGCCTGGCTCCCGGCCAGCTGGGTGACCCCAGGTGTCACAACCTCCGTGGACACAACCTCCTCCACTAAAACAGCATGCAGTTCAAACACGGCCACCTGCACAGGGTCCGTGTGTTCTCCGAAAGGCCCAACGAGGGCACTGTTTACGGGGTTGGCATAGGAACGCTCCAAAACACCACCGCCAACAAAAGCAAGACTTCTTGGGTGACACTGATCATGACAATTACATAGCGTCAGTGCGTTTCCATGGTGAAGGCCTGTCCCGTGTACGCGACTGCAAGCTCCACGAGGGCAGGGACAGGTCTGTCTTCCCCATCTGGGCCTCCCCAGCCGCAGGTAGCGTGGGGCTCGTGGCAGAAGCTCAAAGCTTTCTCCACTCTCCTTCTTTAAGGACCCAGGACCAAGCGGGCTGCTGAGGGGTGTTTTCGCCTAAGAGGCGTAGCAGGGAGATCAAAAGAGCCAAAATGGCCTTAAACCGCCTTCACACACTCTTTCCATCCCTTCAGGGTGCTACCTTCGTGGTATTAACACATTAACGGTGCCCCAAGCATGAGGGTTGTAACTCAGCCTCTGCAGGGAGAAAATGACTCAACAGAAACCCCTCCCTCCCCCACAGAAAAGGGCACCTCGCTCAGATCCCGAGCGTGGACAGAGTTCTGTGCTCCCGGTCAGACACACGGGTCCCAAAATAAACTCGTCTCCCTCCCTTCCAAAATAGAGGGCTACTGTGTGACCGGTAATTAAAAATGGAATATACTGCTCTTAGCTCAGCTGCCTGCAATAAGTATTGGGATTTTCCTACCATCATAACAGGACAAGGCAGAGGAAGGTGGCAGGCCTGTGGGGAGAGACAGAGACTCAATTTTTTAAGAGCTCAGAACTTTGTCAAAATCATCACGTAATTTCAAGAAACTGAATTAGAGCTGCTTTCTTGTGATCGCTTTAAAAAAAAAAAAAAGAAGAAGGGAAGAAACTCAACCACACTGCAGTAATTGTCCCCAGATGCTTTGAGTGTTTCTTCAGGACTGTTGTGCTCCCAGTTGCTGCAAGGGTTTTAAATTGCTCTGGAGAGTAAAGGCCTATGTACAGATTTTGCACTGGGCATCCATCCACAGACCTGGTTTGCAATTTCAATATGCAAAGGGCTTTCAGCTGTCAGGTAGCAGAGGCTCCTGGGACCTTAAGGGAAGGGAAATGTGGGCTCCTCCTCTGGCCCCCACCACCATTCTTATCTCTTATCTCAGTGAGATGCCGCAGGCCCCCGCCTGCTCCCCAGACACCAGGGCAAAGCCCATACAGAGAGCACAATAGACGTGACCTTTGGGACCCCTTTCTGGGTCCCCTCTCACAACAATGCAACTTAAAAAGTATTGGCTTCTAAGGCTGTGTGCTCTTCTTTTCAAAAGCCCTCTGGCAGGGGCTTCCCTGGTGGCGCAGTGGTTGAGAGTCCGCCTGCCGATGCAGGGGACGCGGGTTCGTGCCCCGGTCCGGGAAGATCCCACATGCCGCAGAGCGGCTGGGCCCGTGAGCCATGGCCGCTGAGCCTGCGCGTCCGGAGCCTGTGCTCTGCAACGGGAGAGGCCACAACAGTGAGAGGCCCGCGTACAGCAAAAAAAAATTAAAAAAAAAAAAGCCCTCTGCCTGGAGCGAGAGAGGCCAGGCACGCAGATGGCATCAGGCAACACCCTTCTGAGAGCAGGCCAACTTCGACAAGCGACAAGCGTGTCCCAGCAAAGCGCCCTCTTCAGAGCCTGCACCGCTCGCTGTGGCCCGCTGCTTCCAACACAGCTCTCCTCTCGCCTCATTTGCTTTGAGGATGGAGGCCAAGCTCGATTCCAGTGGCTTCGCATAAACCGGCCCCATCAGCGAGCGCTCTGGGGGGACAGGAAGTGCTGGGAGCCGGCAGAGGGCCACCTGCTGGGGCCCCCTGACTTTACGTGAGGCCAGAGCAGAGGGTCCAGTGAGAGACAGGTGAGACCGCCCAGGGCAGGACAAGGAGAGCATCCCGACCCCGGCTCCGAACTCCACAGCTCCTCCGCACACGCCTCCATGCTCCAGGTGTTGTGTGTGTCTGTGTGTAGTCTGTGTCTGTAGTCTCTGTGTGTGTGTAGTTTGTATGTACGTGTGTGTGTAGTCTGTGTGTGTCTATGACTGTGTGTGTGTCTAGTCTGTGTCTGTGTGTATGTGTGTGTAGTCTGTGTGTGTCTGTGTAGTCTGTGTGTAATGTGTCTGTGTGTCTGTGTCTGTAGTCTCTCTGTGTGTGTGTAGCCTGTATGTCTGTGTGTAGTCTGTGTGTATAGCCTCTCTGTGTGTCTGTGTGTACCCTGTGTGTGTGTTGTCTGTGTGTGTCTGTGTGTAGTCTGTGTGTATAGCCTCTCTGTGTGTCTGTGTGTAGCCTGTGTGTAGCCTGTGTGTGTGTTGTCTGTGTGTGTCTGTGTGTAGTCTGTGTGTATAGTCTCTGTGTGTCTGTGTGTAGCCTGTCTGTGTGTGTCTGTGTGTAGTCTGTGTGTGTCCCCGTGTGTGTGCTGTCTGTGTGTGTGTCTGGGTATAGTCTGTGTGTATGGTCTGCATGTAGTCTGTGTGTGTGT